>NW_011494760.1:802110-805370 GCF_000754665.1 Bison bison bison | reverse complement strand
AGTTCTAACTGTTGCTTCCTGACCTGCATACAGATTTTTCAAAAGGCAGGTCAGGAGGTCTGGTATTTCCATTTCTTTAAGAATTTTCCAGGGTTTGTTGTGATCCAAACAGTCAAAGGCTTTGGCATGGTCAATAAAGCAGAAGTAGATATTTTTCTGGAACTCTCTTGCTTTTTTGATGATCCAGTGGATGTTGGCAAGTTGATCTCTGGCTCCTCTGCCTTTTCTAAATCCAACTTGAACATCTGGAAGTTCATGGTTCACGTACTGTTGAAGCCCGGCTTGGAGAATTTTGAGCATTTCTTTGCTAGCGTGTGAGATGAGTTCAATTGTGCAGTAGTTTGAGCATTCTTTGGCATTGCCTTTCTTTGGGATTGGAATGAAAAATGACCTTTTCCAGTCCTGTGGCCACTGCTGAGTTTTCCATATTTGCTGGCATATTGTGTGCAGGACTTTCACAACATCATCTTTTAGGATTTGAAACAGGTCAACTGGAGTTCTATCACCTCCACTAGCTTTGTTTGTAGTGATGCTTTCAAAGGCCCACTTGACTTCGCATTCCAGGATGTCTGGCTCTAGGTTGGTGATCACACCATCGTGATTATCTGGGTCGTGAAGATTTTTTTTGCATAGTTCTTCTGTGTATTCTTGCCACCACTTCTTAATATCTTCTGTTTCTTTTAGGTCCATACCATTTCTGTTCTTTATTGAGCCCATCTTTGCATGAAATGTTCCCTTGGTATCTCTAATTTTCTTGAAGATATCTCTAGACTTTCTCATTCTATTGTTTTCCTCTTTTTCTTTGCATTGATCGAGGAAGGCTTTCTTTCTTATGTCTCCTTGCTATTCTTTGGAACTCTGCATTCAAATGAGTATATCTTTCCTTTTTTCCTTTCCCCTTTCGTGTCTCTTCTATTCACAGCTATTTGTAAGATCTCCTCAGACAACCATTTTACCTTTTTGCATTACTTTCTCTTCGAGATTGTCTTGATCACTGCCTCCTGTACAATGTCACAAACCTCCATTCATAGATTTCAGGCCCTGAGTCTATCAGATCTAATCCCTTGAATCTATTTCTCATTTCCACTGTATAATAGTAAGGGATTTGATTTAAGTCATACCTGAATGGTCTAGTGGTTTTCCCTACTTTCTTCAATTTAAGTCTGAATTTGGCAATAAGGAGTTCATGGTCTGAACCACAGTCAGCTCCTGGTCCTGTTTTTGCTGGCTGTATAGAGATTCTCTATCTTTGCTGCAAAAAATATAGTCAGTCTGATTTTGATATTGACCATCTGATGATGTCCATGTCTTCTCTTGTGTTGTTGGAAGAGGGTGTTTGCTATGACCAGTGAGCTCTCCTTTGGAAAACTCTATTAGCATTTGCCCTGCTTCATTGTGTACTCCAAGTCCAAATTTGCCTGTTACTCAAGGTATTTCTTAAGTCCCTACTTTTGCATTTCAATCACCTCTAATGAAAATGACATTTTTTGGGTGTTACTTCTCAAAGGTCTTCTAGGTCTTCATAGAACCGTTCAATTTTAGCTTCCTCAGCATTATTGGTCAGGGCATAGACTTTGATTACCGTGATATTAAATGGTTTACCTTAGAAACAAACAGAGATCATTCTGTTGTTTTTAATATTGCATCCAAGTACTGCATTTCAGACTCTTGTTGACTATGGTGGCTACTTCATTTTTTCTAAGGGATTCTTGCCCACAGTAGTAAATATAACGGTCATCTGAGTTAAATTCACCCATCCTAGCCCATTTTAGTTTACTGATTCCTAAAATGTCAATGTCACTCTTGCCATCACCTGTTTGAGAACCTCTAATTTGCCTTGATTTATGGACCTAACATTCCACATTCCTATGCAATACTTCTCTTTACAGTATTGGACCTTAGTTCCATCACCAGTCATATCCACAACTGTGTGTTGTTTTTGCTTTGGCTCCATCTCTTCATTATTTCTGGAGTTATTTCTCCACTGATCTCCAGTATTAACTGGTCACCTACTGACTCGGGGAGTTCATCTTTCAATGTCCTATCTTTTTGCCTTGTTATACTGTTCAAGGGGTGCTCAAGGCAAGAATACTGAAGTGATTTGTCATATTACTTGTTCTGAAATAAGAACAATAAAATGGATTTATGGAAAATGAAATGCATTTATGGAGAGAAGACAAGACTAGATCATCTTAACACTACTTTAAAGACTTCTCCCATGGCTTGTTGGGTAAATAATCCACCTGTAATACAGGAAACACAAGAGATGGGGATTGGATCCCTGAATTGGAAGGATACTTTGGAGAAAGAAATGGTAGCCACTCAAGTATTATTGCCTGGCTAATCCCATGAACAGAGAAGCCTGGCAGGCTACAGTCCTTAAGATTGCAAAGAGCTGGACAGAACAAAGTATGAATGCATGCAAAAACTTTATAGCAGAAAGGTCTCTTAAGGGAGAATTAGGGTGTTCAGTAGACATAGGATATATATAATATAACTGTGAAATTTTTTTCTGAATTATATTGTTTAAATTTTGGTTTTAAAGTATGGTTTTATTGATGTAATAAATGTTTAGTTCTTACTTGACTTTTGGGGAAATAAGAAAATACATAAGTTGAACCATAATGTTTAAAAGCTTTGGAAATACATTAATATAAAATTACTGACTTTGGCTGAGTAATACTCCATTGTGTATATGTACCACAGCTTTCTTATCCATTCATCTGCTGATGGGCATCTAGGTTGCTTCCATGTCCTGGCTATTATAAACAGTGCTGCAACGAACATTGGGGTACATGTGTCTCTTTCCCTTCTGGTTTCCTCAGTGTGTATGCCCAGCAGTGGGATTGCTGGATCATAAGGCAGTTCTATTTCCAGTTTTTTAAGGAATCTCCACACTGTTCTCCATAGTGGCTGTACTAGTTTGCATTCCCACCAACAGTGTAAGAGAGTTCCCTTTTCTCTACACCCTCTTCAGCATTTATTGCTTGTAGACTTATGGATTGCAGCCATTCTGACTGGCGTGAAATGGTACCTCATAGTGGTTTTGATAACGCATATATATGGAATTTAGAAAGATGGTAACAATAACCCTGTGTACGAGACAGCAAAAGAGACACCACTGTATAAATCAGTCTTATGGACTCTGTGGGAGAGGGAGGGGGTGGGGAGATTTGGGAGAATAGCATTGAAACATGTACAATATCATGTATGAAACGAGTCGCCAATCCAGGTTCGATGCACGGTACTGGATGCTTGAG
>NW_011494760.1:797443-801889 GCF_000754665.1 Bison bison bison | reverse complement strand
ATCTAAGGAGAGCAGTAGTTGGTAAACAAACTAGAACTTGTATGACGGTGTGGAACAAAAGAGATCCAGTACTACAGTGAAAGAAATGAAAATAAAGCCAAACCAGAACAGGAAACAAAAGGCAAATCGCTGCTAGGTTTACACAAAGCAGAAACAGATTATGCGGTTATTCATTATCCTCTTACTAATAAAATTTTAAAAAGTCATTAAATGTGCTTTCAGGCTTAAGTGTGTTTGGAATACTGACAAGTTTGCATGCTATTTCGGTAGCTGACAGTAGGATGAAGGGAAAAAAAAAAACAGATGATGTGCCAATGAGGAAATATTAGATTAGGAAACATTTTGAAAGCCAGAGATGATGTGAAAGTTATAAAACAACAGATCATGGGAGAAGAACGCTGCTTTATTGGTCAATCTGTGGATGCAATTTCATTTTTAGTTATCAAAAAATAATATTTAGCTTAATTCTTTTCAGAACTCTAAATATTTAAACTTTAAGCAACTTTCCAACAGGTGCTCAGAAATCACTCTGTGCCTCTAAAGTTCTAAATGTTGGCATTCAGCCTAAGCCATATGGAAGGTGTTGATTCAGTCTTCCGCTAATATTTACAGAGTGTCTCTGTGTGCTAGATGAGAAGTGTATTGGTGAAAAGATACAGATACTGTCCCTCCTTCATGGAACTTTGAGGATAGTTTCAGAACCGTATACTACTCTAGAGAAGGCAATGGCACCCCACTCCAGTACTCTTGCCTGGAAAATCCCATGGTCAGAGAAGTCTGGTAGGTTGCAGTCCATGGGGTCTCGAAGAGTCGAATATGACTGAGCGACTTCACTTTCACTTTTCACTTTCATGCATTGGAGAAGGAAATGGCCACCCAGTCCAGTGTTCTTGCCTGGAGAATCCCAGGGATGGCAGAGCCTGGTGGGCTGCCATATATGGGGTCGCACAGAGTCAGAAACGACTGCAACAACTTAGCAGCAGCAGCAGCATATATTACTCATATATTATAGAAAAATTATAGAAAAGATTGAAGGCAGGAGAAGAAGGGTGGGATAGAGGGCAAGATGGTTGGATGGCATCACCAACACGATGGATATGAGTTTGAGTAAGCTCTAGGAGCTGGTGATGGACAGGGAAGCCTAGTGTGCTGCAGTCCCTGGGGCTGCAAAGAGTCAGACATGACTGAGCAACTAAACTGACGTAAATACAGGAGAGGAATAGTATTAGTTAAAAAAAAATCTTGACGGTTTATTGAGAGTAAATTCAGTGCTAGACAATGGAGAGTCATTGTTGTAATGTGAATCATCGTATGTCATCCTGCTGAGAAATCTTTTTGATCTTGGTGACACTGACAGGCATATAAAATGAGGAATGTGATACGAGCACAGAAGATGGAAAATGATAGTACTCTGCCTGTAGTTGTTTGAATCTAAGTTTGTCCAGCCCAAAACCCCAGACTCTAAGAAAGATATTGACAAAGTAGAAGACATTCAGAGCCAAGGAGATGGGAATTTTGAAGGGAATTGACAATATAACAGATGAAGCCTCCTTAAAGCATTTGTGGATATTGAATCTGTAGAAGAGAAGACTCAAGGGAACTTGAGAGCCCCTTTTAAATAGACCCAGGGCTTTCCTGAGCAAGAAGCATCTGACTTGTTTCTTGTGGCCCTGCAGTTTCAAACTGGAATGAAAAACTGGAAACTCCAGGGAGTATAATTTTTGCTAAATGTAAAAAGGAATTTTGTACCAGTCACAGCTATCCAAAGACACCTCAGACATCCTCTAGTGAGGCAAGACCTCAGGCAATAATATTTTCTGCATCACCGAAAGTGCTCAGACACAGGCTGGACCAGCACACGTCTGGCAGTCTGTTGGATGGGAAATTCAACATCAAATGAAAACTGAAATAGAGGCCCCCTAAAGATCTCTTATCCCTTACCACTCTGAGAGTCTAGTCAATGTACATTTTTTTTCTTCTGGCTAGTGAGCATCGGCATTCATACACTTAGCTTCTTTACCCCCATAGTGAAGTTTTTGACTTTTTTTCTCTTTACACATTTAATTTAAAACATTAAAATATTTTGGAGTAACTTCCCTGGAAGCCCAGTGGATAAGATTTCACCTTCTAATGCAGGGGGTGAGTGTCCAATCCCTGGTTGGGAAGCTAAGATTCCACATGCCTTGTGCCCCCAACTCCAAACACAACAAAACATAAAACAGAAGCAATATTGTAACAAATTCAATAGATATTTAAACAATATGTTTTGGAGGTAAGAGGAGTGACTTTGGATATCTACTTCTGCTCAGCTCAGAGGCTGTCTAGACCAAGGCCTTGCAAGTTTGTTTTTCTCTCCATCTGGACTAAAGATCTCTGTCACTACCATGCTCTGCCAGATCAGCAGTCTGTTCAAGAATTTTTAGCTTGCTCTCCTTTTTCCTATTTATTGGAGCAGGAGGTGCTAGAGCAGCACTGTATATCTTATGATGGGCATCATTCAGTCCAGTCAAGGTGAGACCAAAAGGATAATTCAGAACCTTGGAATAAACTGGGTCCCAGTGTTCAGCACAAGTTCTGTTAGTGACTGTAGCTTATAGCAAACTGAAGAAAGAAGGTTCAGACTTCTAAAAGAAATGGTTCACTCTAAAGCTGCTTGGAATGACGGTCTTCCAGGAGACATCTATACAACTTTTCACTTAAGCAGGAAGTATTTCCCCTCTAAATGCATGGACCACTCCAAAAAGGAAATCAGTCCTGAATATTCATTGGAAGGACTGATACTGAAGCTGAAACTCCAATATTTTGGCCACCTGATGTGAAGAACTGACTCATTGAAAATGACACTGATGCTGGGAAAGATTGAAGGCAGGAGGAGAAGCGGCCAACAGAGGATGAGATGGTTGGATGGCATCACCGACTCAGTGGACATGAGTTTGAGTAAGGTCCGAGAGTTGTTGATGGACAGGGAAGCCTGATGTGCTGAAGTCCATGAGGTCACAAAGAGTCAGACACGACTGAACGACTGAACTGAAATGCACGAAATCATGTTGGTGCATTGTTTGGGGGTTTACACTCATTAATGAATAGTCTTAAACTTGAAATAAACAGTCTTTTTGTTTAGCAAAGTTACCTAGGGAAAACTCTGATATCTGTCTCTCTTTCACTCTAGCTAGCTATACATATCTATATATCTATATCTATCTACATATATGTGTGTGTGTGCGTGTGTGTGTGTGTGTGTGCTAAGTTGCTTCAGTAATGTCTGACTCTTTGTGACACCATGTACCATAGCTCTCCAGACTCCTCTGTCCACAGGATTCTCCAGGCAAGAATATTGGAGTGGGTTGCTATGCTCTCCTCCAGTAGATCTTCCCAACCCAGTTATCAAACTTGAGTCTCTTACGTTTCCTGTATTGGCAGGCAGGTTCCTTACTTTTAGTGCCAGCTGAGAAACACTACATATGTATGTGTGTATCCCTTTAAAACATAACCAAACTTAGTTCATAAAAAGCTAATGAATTTTAAATATGACTAACTGGATGTCAAATACTTTGGTTTTAGCAATATTAGCAAAAAAAGGAAACATCAAACTATTTTACATAATGCAAGACATTTTATCTCCCCAAATATTTTATCCCCAATTATAGAGCTAAGTGGACTTCCCTCATAGCAGAGTAGGTAAAAAATCCACCTGCAGTGCAAGAGACCTGGGTTTGATTCCTGGGTCGGAAAGCTCCCTGGAGAAGGAAATGGCAAACCACTCCAGTATTCTTGCCTGGAGAATCCCATGGACAGAGGAGCCTGGCAGGGTACAGTCCATGGGGTCACAAGAGTTGGACATAACTTTAGTGATTAACCCACCACCAACACCAACATAGAGCTAGGTGAGCTTGTAGCAAAGTTGAATCTTAGTGGTTGTCTCTGATTTTTATACCTCAAAACTTGGGGCCTCAGGCACGACAGTGACAGAAAGACTTATGCAGGAGCCCACACAAGCCAGAAAGGATGTCAACATTGGGGTTTCTTGTTTCGATACTTCTCAGTGCTGCTGTGTGGGCTCCTCCTGCATCTTCTGGCAATGTGACCCAGAGCCCTCAGGGCAGGTCCCACTACCAGCACGTTTACATGGACTGAAGATCAAGACAAGCTTCCATGAATCCTGGCGACTTTTCTCAAGACTGTGGTGTATTTGTGTTTTCTTTTCACAGAAACCTTCCTACATGTAGGCAGGGCCTAGATCTCCACCATTCCCAGAAAACTCACATCTCCAGCTTGTCCATCTGAAGAATCCCCATTTTTACTGTTGGCATCAAACTCTTCCATTTGCCTCAAACCCTTCTACCTACCAATCTAGCCAAATTAATATTCATCAGTGGACCTAAAAATTAATTGATATCTATTACCCCTTTGCAAGTAAAGATGGGAGTTAAGGGTTAATGCCTATAT
>NW_011494760.1:796814-797280 GCF_000754665.1 Bison bison bison | reverse complement strand
GCCAAGGTATCCAGACTCACTGGCTGAAAATAGACATATGGCTGGGCATCCTCTACTTCTTTGTGTGTTGAAGAGATTCTCTCTTTGACCTAACTCTAGTCAAGCACTACCGAGGCCTCTTCTGGGCTCGGCCTCAACCTTGGCCTGTAAACATTTGAACAAACAGCTGAAAACGTCATCCTTGAGATGGTCCTAATTCCTCTTACAGTGTTTGCCTGTGAAAACTCAAGTCAACCATTTACTATTTGTTTCAGGCAACATCTGCAGAAGGTGCCCCTCTCTTCCAGTCTCTGGGATGGCAAGAGCCTAATTTTGATAACAGTCAGTTAACAAACCCAGATGGATTTCACAGGGACCAACTCCTTCCCAAAATTCCTGCTTTCTGTAATTTTCACTTCCTCAACTGCGCTAAAGTTTCAAACATTCCCAAGCTTTCTATACTCTCATTTTCTCTTAAGAAAAAAAA
>NW_011494760.1:773825-796714 GCF_000754665.1 Bison bison bison | reverse complement strand
ACAGTTTGCTGCTAAGTCACTTCAGTCATGTTCGACTCTGTGTGACCCCATAGATGGTAGCCCACCATGCTCCCCCTTCCCTGGGATTCTCAAGGCAAGAATACTGGAGTGGGTTGCCATTTCTTTCTTCAAAACAACAGTTTACCTCAGCTCAAATAGAACCTTCTTCCTTATTGTGAAAATAAAGTATCAGTTAATATCTGCCCTTACCATTTTACCTAGTGTTCCATTTTACTTATCTTTGATAGTGTCTAAGGAATGCATGTGATGATAATCATTTTTTTTTTTTAACTCATCCCCTTAACCGTCAATCTCATCATCTCTTGCCACAGTCATGATTGACTCTTCACGACCCTAGGGATTGTAGCCCACCAGGCTCCCCTGTCCACAGGATTTCCCAGGCAAGAATACTATAGTGGGTTGTCATTTCCTACCCCAGAGGATCTTCCCAACCCAGGGATTGAAACCGTGTCTCTTATGTCTCTTGCATTGGCAAGTGAGTTCTTCACCACTAGCTCCACCATTTATGTGTGTAATTATATAAATAATTAAATAGAAAATTTTTGCAATAATAGAATAATGCTCTAAATATTGTAGATAAACTGTGCCCCCTACTAGATGATACAGCTAATGCTATATTTCTATATAAATTGTATTAAAATTCTTCTAAGATTTAGTTAGCATACTTTTTCTCATTACTTGGTAGGCCTCATGTTTTGCCCTGAGAAAGGCTATCCTTATAGAGTCTAATATTAATCCTCTTCAGCATGCTATTATGAAAATAACAAGATAATCAACTAGGTGTAATACTTATACTGGAGAAGGCAATGGCACCCCACTCCAGTACTCTTGCCTGGAAAATTCCATGGATGGAGGAGCCTGGTGGACTGCAGTCCATGGGGTCGCACAGAGTCGGACACGACTGAAGTGACTTACCTTATAATACTTATACAGGGCTCAGAACACACAGAATTTTCCATCAAAATCTAAACAAACTATATAAAAGGATATGAATTTGATTTTATTGCCAAGTTAACTTCCTGAATTGACTTGGTACATAGTTCAATTTTTAATTCATGAAACATGACCATAATATTTTTTTTCTAAATTCTCATTTCCATACTTACATTTCACTCATATTTTCTCACACTAAAGAAGCTTTATATGATTTTCTAATTTGAAAATTCTGTTTTTATGTACTGAATCTTCTTTAATATATGAATCTCTCAGTACTTTTCAGTACCACCTCTAAAATTGTATACTCATGCCTCACAGAAATATCTCATTGCCATTTTTGGGAAAGTAAATCCTCTCCATCTGGCTGATGACTTAGTGTAAGACTTTTCAAAAATGCACCTGACTTGACTTCATGTTATTTTAAATTAATACTCCTTCAACATAGCTTGGCCATGGATGTGAAAACTGAAAGCATAAGTAGAAAGTAACAGATTTTTGCCAAATGGCTTTGCCAGAGAAACTCTAGGGAAATGTGTGTGTGTGTGTGTGTGTGTTTTGACTCTCAACAAAAATTTTACTACTTATCAAGATGTTTTAAATTTTATGATGAATAGTTTAATGATCTAAAGCAAAAATGATCATTTTATTCTATTGTTAAATAGGAAACATGTTAAAAAGACAATTCTCTTTTTTGAACTCTTTATATAAATATATATTATAAAAAACAACAAAAAATAGAAATTGGCAATGTTTTGTCAATATTCATAAAGTTTTAAATCATCAAGTGCATTTTCAAATATTCTAAAATGTTGCTGAGAAGATAACAGTGAGTCTTCATCTGAAGATACAGAATTTCAAACGTGAGCCAACTATGGCAAAACCAATACAATATTGTAAAGTTAAAAAATAAAATAAATTTAAAAAAAAGAAAACAATAATGGTTGTAAGGAGATGATTCATCAGTGTAAGCTTGATCATGGTCTGCCAATTAACAGATATAAAAGGTCCAGAAATAAGGGACTAAAAGGGAAGGAGGGAGTTCAAATGAAAAGCTTAATTAAATCATACACGTTATTCTTATGTTCCATTTCCATTCAACAACCAGTCTATTCAGTGGCCATGGACATTGACATGTTATGTTTAAGTGAAGCAGAGCTAAATGATCATGACTTATGAAGAAAGAAGACAGCTTTGCTATTCATAAGTGCAGAAAGGAAACAGAATATTTAGCTTTCTTAAAATACCATGAGCTTCCCAGGTGGCACTAGTGGTAAAGAACTGGTCTGCCAATGCAGGAGACATAAGAGATGCAAGTTCAGTCCCTGGGTTGGGAAGATCCCCTGGAAGAGGGCATGGAAACCCACTCTAATTATTTTCCCCTGAAGAATCCCATGGACATAAGGGCCTGGTGGGCTAAGTCCATAGGGTCACACAAAGTCAGACATGACTGAAGAAAATTAGCACACATATACCATCCCTGGAAACTAAAAATCAGAAGGGAAAGAGAGAAGTCACGTTAGAAGGTTTAAAGGAAATCAGCTCTTAGTGGAAACCTAAGTTTCCACTTGGACTAGGGTGGAAGATTCCATAAAGTCTAAAACTGGCATGTTCCCTTAAAGTTATTTTTTTTGATGAAGTTTTAAGAGGCATCCCTTCTGTCAGATGAGCTGTGATTATGTTACTACTTGTAGGCTGTTCTGAATACATTGCAGTCTCCTAATAATTCATTTTTTTTCTTATTACCATGGCTTTTGCTCATCCTTTTTCTAATGCATCAAGAACACTGATAGGTTGTCAGGTTATAGAATTTATACTTTGAAGGAATTAGAAAATAAATAATTTATGAAATAATTTTGAGTTTCATTTGGCCACATGGGTTAGAACAGATGAATCTGTTTCCTTCTAGGACTGAACTCATATTTCAAAATACTTAAACTGCAGCTTCCTACTTTTGTATTCCAGTCCCCTATGATGAAAAGGACATCTTTTTTGGATGTTAGTTCTAAAAGGTCTTTTAGGTCATCATGCTGCTGCTGCTACTGCTAAGTCGCTTCAGTTGTGTCCGACTCTGTGTGACCCCATAAACAACAGCCCACCAGGCTCCCCCATCCCTGGGATTCTCCAGGCAAAAGTACAGGAGTGGGTTGCCATTTCCTCCTCCAATGCATGAAAGTGAAAAGAGAAAGTGAAGTCGCACAGTCGTGTCCGACTCATAGCACCCCCTAAGACTGCAGCCTACCAGTCTCCTCCATCCATGGGATTTTCCAGGCAAGAGTACTGGAGTGGGGTGCCATTGCCTTCTCCCTTAGGTCATCATAGAACCATTCAAATTCAGCATCTTCAGCATTACTGGTTGGGGCAAAGACTTGGATTATTGTCATATTGAATGATTTGCCTTGAAAATGAACAGATATCATTCTGTCTTTTTTGAGACTGCACTCAAGTACCAAATTTCAGACTCTTGTTGACTGTGAGTACTACTCCATTTCTTGTAAGTGTTCTTGCCCACAGTAGAAGATATAATGGTCATCTGAATTAAATTTGCCCTTTACAGTCCATATTAGTTCACTGATTCCTAAAATGTTGATGTTCACTCTTGTTATCTCCTGTTTGACCATTTTTACCTTGATTCATGGGCCTAATATTCCAGGTTCCTATGCAATATTGCTCTTTACTGCATTGGATTTTACTTCCATGATCAGTCACATCCACAACTGTGTTCACTTTTGCTTCTGCCCTTTTCATCATAGTGTACTGGAATGCAAAAGTAGGAAGTCAAGAGACACCTGGCGTAATAGCCAAATATTTGGCCTTGGAGTACAAATTGGAAGCAGGACAAAGGCTAGCAGAGTTTTGCCAATGAAATGCACTAGCAAACACCCTCTTCAAAAAACACAAGAGAAGACTCTACACATGGACATCACCAGATGGTCAAAACTGAAATTAGATTGATTATATTTTTCTGCAGCCAAAGATGGAGAAACTCTATACAGTCAGCAAAAACAAGACCAGGAGCTGACTGGCTCAGATCATGAATTCATTATCGCCAAATTGAGACTTAAATTGGAGAAAGTAGGGAAAACCACTAGACCATTCAGATATGATCTAAATCAAACCCTTATGATTATACAGTAGAAGTGACAAATACATTCAAGGTATTAGATCTGATAGACAGAGGGCCTGCAAAACTATGGATGGAGGTTTGCGACTTTGGAAAGGAAGCAGTGATCAAGACTATTCCCAAGAAAAAGAAGTGTAAAAAAGCAAACTGGTTGTCTGAGGAGACCTTACAAATAGCTCAGAAAAGAAGAGAAACAAAACAGAAAGGAGGAAAGGAAAGATATACCCATCTGAATGAGGAGTTCCAAAGAATAACAAGGAGAGACAAGAAAGCCTTCCTCAGGGATCTATGCAAAGAAATAGAGAAAAACAATACAAGGGAAGACTAGAGACTTCTTCAAGAAAATTAGAGATACCAAGGGAACATTTCATGTAAAGATGTGCACAATAAAGGACAGAAATGGTATGGACCTAACAGAAGCAGAAGATATTAAGCAGAAGCAGAAGATATTAAGAAGAGGTGGAAGGAATACACAGAACTCTGCAAAATATATCTTCATGACCAAAATAACCACGGTGGTGTGATCACTCACCTAGAGCCAGACATCCTAGAATGCAAAGTCAAGTGGGCCTTAGGAAGCATCACTACTAACAAAGCTAGTGGAAGTGATGGAATTCCAGTTGAGCTATTTCTAATCCTAAAAGAGGATGCTGTGAAAGTGCTGCACTCAAAATACCAGCAAATTTGGAAAACTCAGCAGTGGTCATAGGACTGGAAAAGACGTTTTCCTTCCAATCCCAAACAAGGATGAAGTCAAATAATATTTAAATTATCATAAAATTGCACTAATCTCACACACTACCAGAGTCATACTCAAAATTCTCCAAGCCAGGCTTCAAAACTACATGAACTGCAAACTTCCAGATGTTCAAGTTTGATGTAGAAAAGGCAGATAAACCAGAGATCAAATTGCCAACATAATTTGATCATAGAAAAAGCAAGAGAATTGAAAAAAAAAAAAAACCTTCTGTTTTATTGATTATGTGAATGCCTTTGACTGTGCAAATCACAGAGACTATCAAAAATTCTTCAAGAGATGGAAATGCCAGATGACCTTACCTGCCTCATAACAAATCTGCACAAAGATCAAAAGTAACAGTTAGAACCGGACATGGAACAACAGACTGGTCCCAAATTGGGAAAGGAATATGTCAGGGTTTATATTGTCATTCTGCTTATTTAACTTATATTCACAGTACATCACGCTAAATGCTGGGCTGGATGAAGTGCAAGATGGAATCAAGATTGCCTGGAGAAATACCAATAACCTCAGATATGCAGATGACACCATGCTTATGGCAGAAAATGAAGAACTAAAGAGCCTTTTGATGAAAGTGAAAGAGGAGAATGAAAATGTTGACTTAAAATTCAACATTCAAAAAACTAAGATCATGGTATCTGATCCCATCACTTCATGGCAAATAGATGGGGAAACAATGGAAACAGTGACATGTTTTAATTTGGGGGGCTCCAAAATCACTGCAGATGGTGACTAAAGCCATGAAATTAAAAGACACTTGCTCCTTAGAAGAAAAGCTATGACCAACCTACATGTTAAACATGACCAACAGCATATTAAAAACTAAAGACATTACTTTGCTGAGAAAGGTCAGTCTAGTCAAAGCTATGTTTTTTCCAGTCAGTCAGTTCAGTCGTTCACTCGTGTCCGACTCTTTGCGACCCCATGAATAGCAGCATGCCAGGCCTCCCAGTCCATCACCAAATCCCGGAGTTCACTCAGACTCACGTCCATCGAGTCAGTGATGCCATCCATCCATCTCATCCTCTGTCGTCCCCTTCTCCTCCTGCCCCCAATCCCTCCCAGCATCAGAGTCTTTTCCAATGAGTCAACTCTTCGCATGAGGTGGCCAAAGTACTGGAGTTTCAGCTTTAGAATCATTCCTTCCAAAGAAATCCCAGGGCTGATCTCCTTCAGAATACTGGCTGGATCTCCTTGCAGTCCAAGGGACTCTCAAGAGTCTTCTCCAACACCACAGTTCAAAAGCATCAATTGGTCAGTGCTCAGCTTTCTTCACAGTCCAAATCTCACATCCATACATGACCACAGGAAAAACCATAGCCTTGACTAGACGGACCTTTGTTGGCAAATAATGTCTCTGCTTTTGAATATGCTATCTAGGTTGGTCATAACTTTTCTTCCAAGGAGTAAGCATCTTTTAATTTCATGGCTGAAGTCACCATCTGCAGTGATTTTGGAGCCCAGAAAAATGAAGTCTGACACTGTTTCCACTGTTTCCCCATCTGTTTCCCATGAAGTGATGGGACCAGATGCAATGATCTTCTTTTTCTGAATGTTGAGCTTTAAGCCAACTTTTCCACTCTCCACTTTCACTTTCATCAAGCGGCTTTTTAGTTTGTCTTTAGTCTTTTTAGTTCGTCCTCACTTTCTGCCATAAGGGTGGTGTCATCTGCATACCTGAGGTTATTGATATTTCTCCCGGCAATCTCGATTCCAGCTTGTGCTTCTTCCAGCCCAGGGTTTCTCATGATGTACTCTGCATATAAGTTAAATCAGCAGGGTTACAATATACAGCCTTGATGTACTCCTTTTCCTATTTGGAACCAGTCTGTTGTTCCATGTCCAGTTTTAACTGTTGCTTCCTGATCTGCATATACGTTTCTCAAGAGGCAGGTCAGGTGGTCTGGTATTCCCAAATCTTTCAGAATTTTCCACAGTTTATTGTGATCCACACAGTCTAAGGCTTTGGCATAGTCAATAAAGGAGAAATAGATTTTTTTTTTCTCGAACTCTCTTGCTTTTTTGATGATCCAGCAGATGTTGGCAATTTGATATCTGGTTCCTCTGCCTTTTCTAAAACCAGCTTGCATATCTGAAAGTTCACAGTTCATGTATTGCTGAAGCCTGGCTTGGAGAATTTTGAACATTACTTTACTAGCGTGTGAGATGAGTGCAATTCTGCAGTAGTTTGAGCATTCTTTGGCATTGCCTTTCTTTGGGACTAGAATAAAAATGGACCTTTTCCAGTCCTGTGGCCACTGCTGAGTTTTCCATATTTGCTGGCATATTGGGCTCAGCACTTTCACAGCATCATCTTTCAGGATTTGAAATAGCTCAACTGGAATTCCATCACCTCCCCTAGCTTTGTTTCTAGTGATGTTTTCTAAGGCCCACTTGACTTCACATTGCACGATGTCTGGCTCTAGGTGAGTGATCACACTATCGTGATTATCTTGGTCGTGAAGATCTATTTTGTACAGTTCTTCTGTGTATTCTTGCCACCTCTTCTTAATATCTTCTGCTTCTGTTAGGTCCATACCATTTCTGTCCTTTATCGAGCCCATCTTTGCATGAAATGTTTGGTTGCTATCTCTAATTTTCTTGAAGAGATCTCTAGTCTCATTCTGTTGTTTTCCTCTATTTCTTTGCATTTGATTGCTAAGGAAGGCTTTTTTATCTCTTCTTGCTCTTCTTTGGAACTCTGCATTCAGATGTTTATATATTTCCTTTTCTCCTTTGCTTTTCACTTCTCTTCTTTCACAGCTATTTGTAAGGCCTCTGCAGACAGCCATTTTGCTTTTTTGCATTGCTTTTCCATGGGGATGGTCCTGATTCCTGTCTCCTCTACAGTGTCACGGACCTCATTCCATAGTTCATCAGGCACTCTATCTATCAGATCTAGGCCCTTAAATCTATTTCTCACTTCCACTGTATAATCATAAGGGATTTGATTTAGGTCATACCTGAATGGTCTAGTGGTTTTCCCTACTTTATTTAATTTCAGTATGAATTTGGCAATAAGGAGTTCATGGTCTGAGCCACAGTCAGCTCCTGGTCTTGTTTTGGTTGACTGTAGAGAGCTTCTCCATCTTTGGCTGCAAAGAATATAATCAATCTGATTTCGGCGTTGACCATCTGGTGATGTCCATGGGTAGAGTTTTCTCTTGTGTTGTTGGAAGAGGGTGTTTGCTATGACCAGTGCATTTTCTTGGCAAACCTCTATTAGTCTTTGCCCTGCTCCATTCCGTATTCCAAGGCCATATTTGCCTGATACTCCAGATGTTTTTTGACTTCCTGCTTTTGCATTCCAGTCCCCTATAATGAAAAGGACATCTTTTTTGGATGTTAGTTCTAAAAGGTCTTGTAGGTCTTCATAGAACCGTTCAACTTCAGCTTCTTCAGCGTTACTGGTTGGGGCATAGACTTGGATTACTGTGATATTGAATGGTTTGCCTTGGAAATGAACAGAGATCATTCTGTCGTTTTTCAGATTGCATCCAAGTACTGCATTTCAGACTCTTTTTTTGACCATGATGGCTACTCTACTTCTTCTTAGGGATTCCTGCCAGCAGTAGCAGATATAATGGTCATCTGAGTTATATTCACCCATTCCAGTCCATTTTAGTTCATTGATTCCTAGAATGTTGATGTTCACTCTTGCCATCTCCCGTTAGACCACTTCCAATTTGCCTTGATTCATGGGCCTGACATTCTAGGTTCCTATGCAATATTGCTCTTTACAGCATGGGACCTTGCTTCTATCACCAGTCACACCCACAAGTGTTGTTTTTACTTTGGCTGCATCCCTTCATTCTTTCTGGAGTTATTTCTCCACCGATCTCCAGTAGCATATTGGGCACCTACTGACCTGGGGAGTTCCTCTTTCAGTATCCTATCATTTTGCCTTTTTGTACTGTTCATGGGGTTCTCAAGGCAAGAATACTGAAGTGGTTTGCCATTCCTTTTTCCAGTGGACCACATTCTGTCAGCCCTCTCCACCATGACCTGCCCGTCTTGGGTGGCCCCACAGGCATGGCTTAGTTTTATTGAGTTAGACAAGGCTATGGTCCTAGTGTGATTAGATTGATTAGTTTTCTGTAATTATGGCTTCAATGTGTCTGCCCTCTGATGCCCTCTTGCAACATCTACCATCTTACTTGGGTTTCTCTTACCTTGGAGGTGGGGTATCTCTTCATGGCTTGTCTAGGAATGTGCAGCTGCTGCTCCGTACCTTGGACAAGGGGTATCTCTTCACCACCGCCCTTCCTGACCTTGAACGTGGAATAGCTCCTCTCGGCCCTCTTGCACCACGCAGCCACTGCTCCTTGTATGTGGGGTTGCTCCTCCCTGCCGCCGCACCTAACCTCGGACATGGGGTAGCCCCTCTCGGCTGTTCCTGCACCGTTGCAGCCTGGCACTCTCGGCCTTGCTATGTGTAGCCACCCGCACTATGTGGGCCACAAATGTGTGAGTTCGACTATAAAGAAAGTTTTGTGCCAAAGAATTAATGCTTTTAAACTGTTGTGTTGGAGAGGACTCTTGAGAGTCCCTTGGAGTGCAAGAAAATCCAACCAGTCCTAAAGGAAATCAGACCTGAATATTCTTTGGAAGGACTGATACTGAAGCTGAAACTCCAGTACTTTGGCCACCTGATGTGAAGAACTGACTCACTCCAAAAGCCCCTGATGCTGGAAAGATTGAAAGCAGAAGGGGATGACAGAGGATGAGATGGTTGGATGGCATCACTGACTCGATGGATATGAGTTTGAGCAAGCTCCAGGAATTTGTGATGGACAGGGAAGCCTGGCATGCTGCAGTCCATAGGGTTGTAAAGAGTAGGACATGACTGAGCCACTGAACTGAACTGAAACTACAGCTGTCAAAATCTCTCATCCATCTGTGTTTTCTCAGACTCTAACTACAGGGTTTACATGCAAAAGCAAACGTACAAACCAAGCAAACAAACATGGATAGTAACGTAGCATTTCAAAGAGCAAATTTGGGGAATAAAATGCAAAGACCTTTTTCAATAAAATATTTAACAAAAGAGCTGGCAATAACATTTTGGGCAAATAAGTTAAATGTGTACAAAAAATTAATATTGTTATAGCAGACTTGCTGCCTGAAAGATATACAGAAAGTCAGTTTTAGGGAATTTTCCTGATAGAATGTAGATTCTATTATATTATAAATATAGCTGTATTGCACCCTTATTACCATTTGGGCATGTAAATGATCACTATTATGTTATAAAAACTTGAAATGGATAAAACAATTGTAGTATCTTTAAAGGAAATCCATATCCACAGGGCTGAATTTATCCAGTAGAAAAAGTCTTTAATACTTAATTCTGTACAGAGCAGAAGTTTGACAGGGAATAAAATAAGAAGCTTGAATTATTTAAGCCTGTTTTTCTAATAGGGAAACTCAGAAACAGAAACAATAAAATGAACTCTACTGTAGGACTTTCATCTGTCTGTGTGGTAACCAGGAACCGCCTGACTTCTGTGCAAGCTTATTTCTGCCATTGAAATGTCATGATTTCCTTTTCAAAAGTCCTTTTCAGCTGTCTCCTTCTCTAGCTTCAAAATGATACATTACATGCTATCATAGTCAAAATAAATCCCCTATCTGTGTGATGATAATTGAAGAAACTCACCAAGACGCAATCATGGCAGATTGTTATTCTACTGCATTGTTCTGGAGGATGGAGATGGAGGGTGTTCTAACACAGAATTAGTAACATTTATTTTTATTCACATCTGAGGTATGGTGTTACCTATTCTGCTACTGCAGCAGCATTTCAACTTCCATAGTTGCTACTGCAATATTGATTGAACTGTAAGGTTGCTGGATCTTGGGTTTTACTCCTAGGTTTGTTTATTATCAATGTGTGAAGAAAAACTACTTAATCATCAAGGAATCATTTTTGCCTTCCAAATATAAATTGGGTACAAAAATATCTGCCTTTTTCACTTCGTAAAATTAGTCTGGGAGTCCAATGAAATGATGAGGAGTTAAGATTTGGATACAATTTAGTCATATCTACTAAAGTTGGTGGAACTTGACATGTATTTGTATGTGCTGTTGTTCAGTCACTAGGTCATGTCCAACCCTTGGCAACTCCATGGACTACAGCATGCCAGGCTTTTCTGCCTGTAAAGGTTTCCCTTCACTATCTCCCGGAATTTGCTCAAACCCATGTCTACTAAGTTGGTGATACCGTCCAACCATCTCATCCTCTGTTGCTCCCATCTCATCCTCTGTTGCTCCCGTCTCCTCTTGCCCTCAATCGTTCCTAGCATCAGGGTATTTTACAATGAGTCAGTTCTTCACATCTGATGGATAGGTCTGTGATATTATTTTGGAATGTCCATAGAATATCCTCTCAAGCCTAAATAGAATCGGTCACCTGACCGTCGTTTGTAACATATCTCATTCAGTATGATGTACTATGTTTATCATAAGAAACTAAAGGCCCCTGATTTAATAAAGGCACAAGGATATTTATTTAGAATACTTTCAGTTCTTCCCATTAGAAAAGAAATAGAAACAGAAAAAGAAAATTATTTCTTATTTGTTGTTAAATGAAGGTTTTCCCCATTATACCTATTTTTTTTTCTCTAGTTAATCCTTTGTCCACACTTTTGATACTCTTCCTGAATTCCATAGAATAGTGACCAAGAATTTAAAAAGCATATACATAGGTACTTTTTTTTTTTAAGATGGACATTATTTTAGAACAATTTTAGTTTTAGAGAAGGATTGAGAAGATAGTATAGGATTACCATATACACTCCCTACCCCTTTCTGTACTCGGTTTTCCTTTAGTATTACATGTTTACATTAGTATGGTATATTTGTTAAAATTAATGAACAGTCACTGATACTTTATTATTTAATAAAGTCCAGTTTATTCAGGTTTGTCTAGTTTTAACATAATGCAAATTTTCTATTCCAAGATCCCATCTAAGATATTACATTACATTTACTTGTCATGTTTCCTTAGGCTCATCTTGGCTGTGACAGTCTCTTAACCTTTCCTATTTTTCATGTCCTTGAGAGTGCTGGGCAGTACTGGCTAGTTATATTATAGGATCTTGTCCCTTGAAATTTGTCTAATGTTCTTCTCATGATTAGACTGATTGTGGGGAATGGGGAGGAAGAACATAAAAATAACATGCCATTTTGTTATTGTCAGTATGACTTAATGTTGACCTTGAACACCTAACTGAAATAGTGGTTGTCAGTTTTCTCCACGTTTATAGTTTCATAGTTACTCTTCTGTTTTTTCACCTCCTTTCATCCTGTAATCATGGGGTAGAAGTCACAGACCACACCCCACACTTAAGTAGTGGCAGTTTTACTTGCCTCCCTGATGGTAGAATATCTGTAGTTCTACTGCGTGGGAGATCTAGCATTTTCTCTTCTCTCTCATCAATTTGTTTACTCAGTCACTTATAGCAACTTAAATGGATGTTTATTTTATACTTTGCATTGTAATGTAATATCACTGTACTTACTTTATTGCTCAAGTTGTTCTAGCTCTGACCAATGGAACCCTTGCCCCTGGCTCTGGTCCCTTCCATCCCCCTTACATCAATGTGAATCTTATCTTTTGGTTTTATTTTAAGAACTTCTTTACTTTAAGACAATACAATATATTTCAGACTCACCCTGTATATTTTCTGGCCTAGTTCTATATTTAGCCATTTCTCCAAGGAATACTGGTTCTTTTTATTGGATAATGATATAAAAAATTATTGTGAAATAGAAAATAATCTTCTGGTTATCAAAGGAGAAAGAGTGGGGGAGGGATAAAATATCAGGTTCTGATTAACATATACACACTGGTATACATAAAATAGATAACCAATAAGAATCTGTTGCATAGTACAGGGAACTATACTCAAAATTTTGCAATTAGTATAAGGGAAAAGAACCTGAAAAAGGATATGTATATCTATCTATGTATCTATCTATGTATCTATCTATCTATATATATATATCACTATGCAGTACACCTGAAAATAAGCCAGCATTGTACATTAATTATATTTCAATTAAAAATTTTTAAATTAAAAAAATTGCAATCCAAAGGCAAATGTTGACAGAATGGAATAAAAACAAATAAACATAGTATCATGATGTTTGCACAAGTCTGAGCTCATTGAATTGTACATATTAAATACTTGCATGATTTTGTATACTAATTATAGTTCAATAAAGCTGCTAAATATGCTTTTAAATTAATGTAATAGACTTTATTACCCAGAAAAAAACATACTATGGATACTATTAATAGTTGTATCCAGTGTTAATAAGGTATCATATTTATAGACACTTTTAGACAAATTAAATATATGTATGTACACCAAACCTTGTATGTTCACATATCTGTAAATGTTTCTATGTGTAACCATGTTTATTTATATTAAGTTGAACATGAGTTATTACTAATGTCTCCAATTTGAATCTATTGCCTATAGATCATTCTAACCTTTCATTGCTTTTCTGTAAAATTTTGCTTCATTCTGTGAAAAACGTGGCTCCTACCAACTGCTATTCATTGTCTTAAGTGTTCAATCCCTATAACATGTACAACTGTATCTCTGGGGAAGCTGTAGAAGTTCCCCCTACAGTTAATCGTAGAAGGGAATCATTATTCAACTAATAATGTTCAGTTAATTTTGCCTTTGATCTTACAGACTCCACTAATTTCCAAAGTTATTTTACTTAGGTCAGCACCTTGTACACCTTCATCATTTGTGAAGTTTTTTTCATATATTTTAAATAAAACTATATTCTCTTGGCATGATCTATAACTTCTGGAATCTTTCCATATCATAAAAAATTATTTTTTCTGCATATATTAAGGCTCAGTGTGCTATAATATTCTATGGATGTGAAAAATGCATAGCACCTATAATTATAATTACAATATTTTATAGAATAGTTTTGATATCCTAAAAGAGCCCCCTATATTTCACCTATTCAACCTTTTATCCTTCCCACTGAACTCCTGATAGCAACTGATCCTTTTACTGTCTCTACTTTTGTGTTTTCCTGAATGACATATAACTGGATTCATATAGTACATTGTCTTTTCAGACTGGCATCATTCATTAGCAATCACTTTTTTTTTTTTTTTGCATAAGGTAACAACTCATTTCTTTATGATGCTGAAAATGTCCCTTCACATATGTGCACCAGTTTCTTTATCCATTCACCTATGCAAATATATCTTGGTTCATTCTAGTTTTTGGAGATTATAAACTGTTAGACACATTCATATGCATATATTTATGCAATCATGTTTTCAGATCAACTAGATCAACCTAGGGACAACACCGATAGATCATATATTTGGATTATGTTCAGTTTTGTAAGAAAATTCTTAAAACCCTACATCAAAGAGTGGCTGCATCATTTTACCTTCCAATCAGCAGTGAATGAGAGTTCCTGTTACTTCACATCCTTTCCAGCATTCTGTATTGATATTTTTTCAGTCTTTATCCATTATGATGAATATATACTGCCATCTCATTTGCTTGACTTAGCAATTTTTAATGACAAATAATGCAAACATTCAGTTCCGTTCAGTCACTCAGTCATGTCTGACTCTTTGTGACCCCATGAACTGCAGCACACCGGGCTTCTTTGTCCATCACTGCCTCCTGGTACATGCTCAAAATCATGTCCATCAAGTCGGTGATGCCATCCAACCACCTCATTTTCTGTTACCCCTCTCCTTCTGCCTTCAATCTTGCCCACAATCAAGGTTTTTTCCAATGAATCAGTTCTTCGCATCAGGTGGCCAAAGAATTGGAGTTTCAGCTTCAACATCAGTACCTCCAATGAATATTCAGGACTGATTTTGTTTAGGATTGACTGGTTTGATCTACTTGCAGTCCAAGGGACTCTCAAGAGTCTTCTCCAACACCACAATACAAAAACATTAATTCTTTGGTGCTCAGTTTTCTTTATAGTCCAGCTCTCACATCTGTACACAGCTACTGGAAAATCATAGCTCTGACTAGATAGACCTCTCTCAGCAAAGTAATATCTTTGCTTTTTAATATGTTGTCTAGGTTGGTAAATAGATTTTCTTCCAAGGAGCAAGCATCTTAATTTCATGGCTGCAGTCACCATCTGCAGTGATTTTATAGCCCATGAAAATAAAGTCTGTCACTGTTTCCATTGTTTCCCCATCTATTTGCCAGGAAGTGATGGAATCAGATGCCATGATCTTAGTTTTTTGAATGTTGAGTTTTAAATCAACATTTTTATTCTCCTCTTTCATTTTCATCAAGAGGCTCTTTAGTTCTTAGCTTTCTGCCATAAGGGTGGTGTCATCTGCATATCTGAGGTTATTGATATTTCTCCTGACAATCTTGATTCCAGCTTGTGCTTAATCCTGCCCAACATTTCATATGATATACTCTGCATATATGTTAAATCAGCAGGGTGACAATATACAGCCTTGACGTACTCTTTTATCAATTTTGAACCAGTCCATTGTTCCATGTCCAGTTCTAACTGTTGCTTCTTGACCTCCATACAGATTTCTCAGGAGAAATGTTAAATATAATTTCGTGCTTATTTGATATCCATGTGTGAGTGTGTCATCTAGTGAGTTATCTGTTATATCTTTTGCTGATATAAATATTTTTCTGTTTTGTTTTCTTATTGCTTTCATCCTATGTGTCCCTCATTTTCACACTTGCTCCCTGACCTTTTACCCTTGGAAGAAATTGGAGGTCTCTGTGGGCCCTTTCTGCTTGGCCTCAATGGGATCTTTCTTCTCTGACACAAGGGCCAGAGCAAGGAAGGAATGTGGATAAGGGCCCTTCTTACTGTCTCCCCTTCCTAGAAACTGCACACAAAGGAGTTTCCTTCCTTTGAGGAAAGATGAGAAGGGTGTCTCATTGATGCCCAAGAACCACTGCAGGAAAAGGCTTCTATGTATGTCCCCTGTACCTCTAGCCAGACAGATGCCAAAGCTGGCTCACTTGAACTGCCCGCCAGCTTATCCATTCTATTCAATCTCTTTCTGCTGCTCGACTCTAGAAGATCTGCTTGTCCCTCAGAGTTATATATCCTCCTTCACCGGGAAGGCATGTAAGTCCCAACTAATGTGTTTGCCACTCTGTTACTACATGAGGAGTTAAGCGATCCAATGATAGTAAGTCATAACATGGAGTCGTCCCAGCATCACCCATTCCAGTGGTGATGGAGGAAATATTTTGTCACAAGTTTTCATTCTTTTTTAGGACTGAGACATCCAAAGGCTTCTCTTAAGGAGTCCACTTTAGAGCCAAAATGTCACCATAAATGCACATTTCTGATCTAGGGGGTTGGTCTATTAGATTCTTTATATATCATCATTTGGGAATTTCATGGGATAAAGACATATGATAGTATCTCCGAAAATAGCGTGTCTCTCACTTTCACCTCTGTTTCTTTAAGAAAGATAGATGCTGCTAATGTTCTTTGCATAAGGTAGAATTTATTAGTTTTATTTCCTCACACCATTCCTCTCTGATCCAGTAATCTAGTTCATGTCTATGTGTAAATTTCTAGGAAGAATATATTTGTAAATATTTTCTGCATCTCAAGGCCTGTATTTCTCATACTTCTTTCTCCTTCACCCCCTCCCTTCTTTATTCTGTGTCTCATCTACATATGTACACATTTGGTAAAAATCCAGAGTAGTCTATTTCTTCTCCATCAATCAATCAATTCAGTGGCTCAGGCATGTCCAACTCTTTGCGACCCCATTAACCGCAGCACATGAGGCCTCCCTGTCCATCACCAACTCCCAGAGTCCACCCAAACCCATGTCCATTGAGTCAGTGATGCCATGCAAACATTTCATCCTCTGTCATCCCCTTCTCTTCTTGCCCTCAATCCCTCCCAGCATCAGGATCTTTTCAAATGGGTCAGCTCTTGAGATCAGGTGGCCAAAGTACTGGAGTTTCAGCTTCAAATCAGCCCTTCCAATGAACACCCAGGACTGATCTCCTTTAGGATGGACTGCTTGGATCGCCTTGCAGTCCAAGGGACTCTCAAGAGCCTTCTCCAGCACCACAGATCAAAAGCATCAATTCTTCAGCACTCAGCTTTCTTTATAGTCCAACTCTCACATCCATACATAACCACTGGAAAAACCATAGCCTTGAGTAGATGGACACTGGTTGACAAAGTAATAACTCTGCTTTTTAATATGTTATCTAGGTTGGTCATAACTTTTCTTCCAAGGAGTAAGCATCTTTTAATTTCATGGCTGCAAGAACCATCTGCAGTGACTTTGGAGTCCAGAAAAATAGTCTGACACTGTTTCCACTGTTTCCCCATCTAATCTGCCATGAAGTGATGGAACTGGATGCCATGATCTTAGTTTTCCGAATGTTGAGTCTTAAGCCAACTTTTTCACTCTCCTCTTTCACTTTCATCAAGAGGCTCTTTAGTTTCTCTTCATTTCCTGCCATAAGGGTGGTGTCATCTACATATCTGAAGTCATTGATATTTCTCCCATTGATATCAGCTTGTGCTTCTTCCAGCCCAGTGTTTCTCATGATGTACTCTGCATATAAGTTAAATAAGCAGGGTGACAATATATAGCCTTGACATACTTATTTCGTGATTTGAAACCAGTCTGTTGTTCCATGTCTAGTTCTTACTGTTGCTTCCTGACCTGCATATAGGTTTCTCAAGAGGCAGGTCAGGTGGTCTGGTATTCCCATCTCTGTCAGAATTTTCCGTATGTTTTTGTGATGCATACAGTCAAAGGCTTTGGCATAGTCAATAAAGCAGGAATAGATGTTTTTCTGAACTCTCTTGCTTCTTCGATGGTCCAGCAGATGTTGGCAATATGATCTCTGGTTCCTCTGTCTTTTCTAAAACCAGCTTGAACATCTGAAAATTTACGGTTTACATATTGCTGAAGCCTGGCTTGGAGAATTTTGAGCATTATTTTACTAGCATGTGAGATGAGTGCAATTGTGCAGTAGTTTGAGCATTCTTTGGCATTGCCTTTCTTTGGGATTGGAATGAAAACTGACTTTTTCCAGTTCTGTGGCCATTGCTGAGTTTTCCAAATTGGCTGGCATATTGAGTGCAGCACTTTCACAGCATCATCTTTTAGGATTCTTCTCCACAAACAATGCAAATTAATATTGATATTGACTGATGTTGATATATATGTCTTTTTAGAATAAAAACTTAAGCAATGAAAATAACATATACAATTTAATAAACATGAAGAAAATAACAGCCCTATTAGTTATTATGCTTATCGGTTACATTTGTTTAACTACAGTTAGAGGAATTAAGTATTGGCTCAGTAGTAAAGAATCCACCTACCAATGTAGGAGACACAGGTTTGACCCTTGGTCCAGGAAGATCCCAGGAGAAGGAAATGGCAAACCACTCCAGTATTTTTGCTTGGGAAATCCCATGAACAGAGGACCCAGGCGTGCTACCATCCATCAGTTCAGTTCAGTTCATTTCAGTCACTCAGTCATGTCCGACTCTTTGGGATCCCATGAATCACAGCTATCCAGGCCTCCCTGTCCATCACCAACTCCTGGAGTTCACTCAGACTCATGTCCATTGAGTCGGTGATGCCATCCAGCCATCTCATCCTCTGTCATTCCCTTTTCCTCCTGCCCCCAATCCCTCCCAGCATCAGAGTCTTTTCCAATGAGTCAACACTTCACATGAGGTGGCCAAAGTACTGGAGCTTCAGCCTTAGCATCATTCCTTCTAAAGAAATCCCAGGGCTGATCTCCTTCAGAATGGACTGGTTGGATCTCCTGGCAGTCCGAGGGACTCTCAAGAGTCTTCTCCAACACCGCAGTTCAAAAGTATCAATTTTTCAGCACTCAGCTTTCTTCACAGTCCAACTCTCACACCCATACATGACCACTGGAAAAACCATAGCCTTGACTAGACGGACCTTTGTTGGCAAAGTAATGTCTCTGCTTTTGAATATGCTATCTAGGTTGGTCATAACTTTCCTTCCAAGGAGTAAGCGTCTTTTAATTTCATGGCTGCAGTCACTGTCTGCAGTGATTTTGGAGCCCAAAAAATAAAGTCTGACACTGTTTCCACTGTTTCCCCATTTCCCATGAAGTGATGGCACCAGATGCTATGATTTTCATTTTCTGAATGTTGAGCTTTAAGCCAACTTTTTCACTCTCCTCTTTCACTTTCATCAAGAGGCTTTTTAGTTCCTCTTCACTTTCTGCCATAAGGGTGGTGTCATCTGCATATCTGAGGTTATTGATATTTCTCCCAGCAATCTTGATTCCATCTTGTGCTTCTTCCAGCCCAGCATTTCACATGATGTACTCTGCATGTAAATTAAATAAGCAGGGTGACAATATACAGCCTTGACATACTCCTTTTCCTATTTGGAACCAGTCTGTTCCATGTCCAGTTCTAACTGTTGCTTCCTGACCTGCATATAGGTTTCTCAAGAGCCAGGTCAGGTGGTCTGGTGTTCCCATCTCTTTCAGAATTTTCCACAGTTTACATGGGGTTGCAAAAAGTGGGACATGACTTAGAGACTGATTAACAGTAACAAGTATTATAGAAGGGAGGAAGAAAATTTACTTTTAAGGAGATCATTTTTTCATTAGTGAATCTAATATTTAGTATTTATTTAAGCTCTTCTTTGAAAAATATTTTTATTGGAGTACAGTTGATTTACAATTTTGCATTTGCTTCTGTTGTATAGCAAAGTAAATCAGTTATCCATAAGAGTAAGTTAGTGATAGTTGCTTAGTAGTGAGCAACTCTTTGCAAACACATGGTCTGTAGCCTGCCAGGCTTCTCTGTCCATGGAATTCTCCAGGCAAGAACACTGGAGTGGGTTGCTATTTTCTTCTCCAAGTTATCCATATAACAACTCTTTTTTAGATTCTTTTCCCATATAAGCCATTACAGAGTACTGAGTAAAGTTCCCTGCACTTGAGCTCTTTTCTTAATGGAATAGCTCATTGGAGGCTAAAGATTTTGTACTTTACATTTCCTCTTCATTCTTCAATGAAGGGAGAAAATTTCAGTTTTCAGATCACAAAAAAGCACGTGTGATACAAAACATGTAAAATCACCCTTTTTATCTCCAGGAAATGTGTTCAGGGAAAATGCATTTGGTTTTTCCTGGAAATGATACTGAGGACTCAGAAAACTAATCAACTCTAGCAGTACTGTTGTAATGTCAGTTATCAGTCTACCTATGAGTAGGGGGTTTCTACTGAGAAAACTTGAACAATATGATAGCCTAATGTGCTTTGGTGAAACAAAATCTATAAGTAAACAATGGAGTAATAAATAATGAAGGCAAGTAATTATAATAGATTTATAAAATTAGAAATTGAAAGGAAGGAAATAAAAAGTAGTGATAGATGACTTTTAAATAAAAACCCATCACTCTAGTGAATTTTTAAATATTTTATATATTAGAAGTTAATTTTTTTTAATTCAATTTGTTATGCATAATTAATAAAATTGTTGGAGGAAAATGGACACATTTTTATTTAAAGAGAATCATTTATGTGAGGTATATAGTATTTTTTAGTTTATTTATATTTATATCCTATGTCTTACTAGACTTCATTATCAAAAAATGACATGCCCATGGTTCACAGCAGCTGCAATCCATTAGACTAATGGATTAGAATTACAGATTGCCTTAGGAATTGTCTATTGTATTACAAAATCAAATGTAAACCCTAGAGTGAAAATTCTTGACATTATTAAATTTAAGAAACACAATGTGTTCAGGAAGATGTTATTAAAAAGGATTTAGGACATTTGACTAATATACCAGAAAGTAATATGATGTTTAGGCCAAAATAGAAGCTACTTGTGTGTTCTTGTTATGCTCTAGTAGAGCAATTTACACTGCCAGTCTTTGACTAACAATGTTCAATATAAAAATGTGTTCTAATTGATTATCCACTTTTCCTATCAAACAATATGCACAGGTTGTGTGCACATATATTTTATTGTTACTCAAAATAGTACCTTGTGCAATTGTTTTTATTCATCCATTTGGAAATAACAACTACCATGCCACTGACAGAATATTGAGTGCCTTGTCTATACCCAGTATTGGAAAGATGCATGGTTTAGTGACATGAGCAGACCCAAAAGTAACTTTCAAAAAAATTATCTTATGCTTCCACTGTCATAAGTACAACAGAAATATTCTTACCTTTTGTTCACATTCTCACATTCCTTTAGGTGTCTATGACTCACTTTTATCACATGACATCAACATTTCTGATCAAGATCAGGTTCTCAAAGAGCAGCTTTAAAAGATTGCACTTTGACACTCTCAAGTTCAGTTTTGAAACAAAGAGAAAGGTAAGAGAAGATTTTGTTGTCCTTCAAGCTCCCCAGCGCCCCCCCCAACCCCCGCCAAGGATGACCAATAGGGAACACCTGTCCAGTGAGCTGAAAGCCACCTGCTAACCAGTAAAATTAGTGTAGCTTCAGATTTTTAGAAAAGGGCTTCTATTTAATCAAACTCTTAAGAGGAAAGAACGATTCATTATTGTTGTTGTTGCAGAGGAGTGTTGAGGTACTTTGACTCACCTCTTTAAACTTACAGAAATGTTAGAGCTCCAGAAGCTCATTGGTGCCTGAGCTGCTGCTGTGCCTGAGCTAACAGTGATATTAACTATTAGAACTATATCCTACCCTTTAAACATTCAACTTCCCCTTATATATTTAGTTATTCTTCCACATGGAGAAGGAAATGGCAACCCACTTCAGTATTCTTGCCTGGAGAATTCCATGGATGGAGGAGAATTCCATGGATGGAGAATTCCATGGGCTATAGTCCATGGGGTCACAAAGAGTCAGACATGACTGAGTGACTAACACAACAACAATTCTACCACAGGATAGTTTCTTTCCCTGTAAATTGATCTAAATCATTGTTAAGAACTGAATGATCCTGTCCTCCCAAAATTCATATACTGAATCTTTACTCCCAATGTGATGTTATTAGAAGATAAAACCTTTCAGAGTTTATTGGGTTTAAATGCAGTCATTGGGTTGGAGCCCCTGTGATAGGATTAGTGTCCTTATATAAGAATGAACCAGGACTACAATGAGAAGTTCAATCAGAAAACGGGGGATACAATCAGAAAATGAATATGCTGACACCTTGGTCTTGGACTTCCAAGCCTCCAGACCCGAGAGAAACAAATGTCTAGTTTGAAAGCACCCAGTGAGTGGTATTTTATTATAGCAGCCCAAGCTGACTAAAATAATCATTTATATTTAGAAACAAAAATGAATATTGACATATGCTTAGATACTTAAAGTTTAATTTTCAGGCTTAATATTAACATGATCAAACTTCAGAGATGAGAAAGAAATGATTGATTCTGAAATATAAATCCTGTAAAGATGCAGGGAAACAAGAAAAAAGTTCTAATAAATTAGACATAAAGGTCACCAGAAAATTATGAACAACAATGAACCAGGAGGTAACATTTAAAATGATACTAAGCTAAGGATAAAAATGAAACAGGTTTTATGGGCTGTTTCTTCATCTAAGTGTCTTGAAAATGAATTATACTATGGCAATGTTTGATGCCAGAGAAGGCAATAGCAACCCACTCCAGTACTCTTGTCTGGAAAATCCCATGCATGGAGGAGCCTGGTAGGCTGCAATCCATGGGGTCGCTAAGAGTCAGATACGACTGAGCGACTTCACTTTCACTTTTCACTTTCATGCATTGGAGAAGGAAATGGCAACCCACTCCAGTGTTCTTACCTGGAGAATCCTAGGGACGGGGGAGCCTGGTGGGCTGCCGTCTATGGGGTCACACACAGTCGGACATGACTGAAGTGACTTAGCAGCAGCAGCAGCAGGGTTTGATGTTCTTTCTAGGAGAAAGCTGTAATTTAAAAATTTATTTTTTTTATTTTTATTTTTTTTAGCAGGCATGCATTTTTATTTTATTTTTAAACTTTACATAATTGTATTCGTTTTGCCAAATATCAAAATGAATCCGCCACAGGCAT
>NW_011494760.1:765272-773725 GCF_000754665.1 Bison bison bison | reverse complement strand
CCTCCCTCCTCCCTCCCCACACCATCCCTCTGGGTCGTCCCAGTGCACCAGCCCCAAGCATCCAGTATCGAGCATCGAACCTGGACTGGCAACTCGTTTCTTACATGATATTCTACATGTTTCAATGTCATTCTCCCAAATCTTCCCACCCACTGTTACCAAGACACAAGAACACTGGTCTTTCTGAATTTTTATCCCCTCTTTCCACCACCCCTGCCACACACTCAATCCATTCACTTATTATTATATATTTTTTATTCTAACAATATTTGTTTTTCTCTGACCATATGCTTATAATTTAGTTTGGAAGACAAACTCATTCATTCAACAGGCATTTATCCAATGTCTTTGATGTACCAATTGTATATGGACATACTAGGTAAATAAGAAAAATAACTGAAACACTAAAGTATGGCATATAATCCCAAGAAAAACAGGGGACTCATAGATTCAGTAACTTGAATAAGCATTACTGGGATTGATTTAAATATAAAAGGAATTTAGGAGAATTAGACTTAAATAAGAATAGTAAAGAGAAAAGCCTGTGCAACTAACATACTAGGGTGAAAAGTAGGTACTGATCTACAAAGGAAAGTGAACATTGACATTAAAGGGCAGAAAAGAGTCTAGAAAAATATGGGTGTAGTGTAAACAGGAACTTAGTTACATATTAACGCAACACATTTACTAAAAATGCATTTCTAAGTATTTATGTCCAAGGAAAATATATATGTGTATTCAGTTCAGTTCAGTCGCTCAGTCATGTCTGACTCTTTGCGACCCCATGGACAGCAGCATACCAGGCCTCCCTGTCCATCACCAATGTCTGGAGCTTCAGTTCAGTTCAGTTGCTCAGTTGTGTTCAACTCTTTGTGACCCCATGAATTGCAGCTTGCCAGGCCTCCTTGTCCATCACCAACTCCCGGAGTTCACTCAAACTCATGTGCATTGAGTTGGTGATGTCATCCAGCCATCTCATCCTCTGTCATCCCCTTCTCCTCCTGCCCCCAATCCCTCCCAACATCAGGGTCTTTTCCAATGAGTCAACTCTTCGCATAAGGTGGCCAAAGTATGAGTTTCTGCTTCAACATCAGTCCTTCCAATGAACACTCAGGACTGATCTCCTTTAGGAAGGACTGGTTGGATCTCCTTGCAGTCCAAGGGACTCTCAAGAGTCTTCTCCAACACCACAGTTCAAAAGCATCAGTTCTTCGGTGCTCAGCTTTCTTCCAAGTCCAACTCTCACATCCATACATGACCACTAATTGTATGGAATAATAGGTGTATTATTCCATACAATTCCAGATAGTTAATAGATACTTAATGATAGGTGTATTATTCCATACACTAATCGTATGGAATACAATTAGTGATACATTATGGAATACAATAATGATAGGTGTATTATTCCATACCACTAATTGTATGGAATAATAGGTGTATTATTCCATACAATTCCAGATACTTAATAGATACTTAATGATAGGTGTATTATTCCATACAATTCCAGATACTTAATAGAATCTAATGACAGTAAAGAATAGAAACTATAAATTCCATTTAAGAAAATTCTTACTCAAGTGTTTTGAATGGAGAAAATCCTGGATTGAAATACATAGATGTGGCACGAACCTTGAAAAAGTACTCTTATTCACTTCTTATTTTACTGGGTAAAGATGCTAAGCTAGGGAATATGAGTGCAGATCCTATTCTTGACTACTACGTCTTGGGAATGTACCAAAAGAGTGAAGTGTTTTGGAACTTGGCCAAGTCTATGGTTGTTTACCAGTTTTTTTTTCTTTTTTTCCCCCTTCCATATGGAGTATGTCTCATCGGATCCTTATCTATTGTCAGATTGCGTTAACTAACTTGACATTTTGTGACTTAACTTGGAAGCATATTATCCAGCCCAGCTTGAGTCTCTCAGCTGATGTCATGTGGAATAAAACGAACCTATTCCCATGTAGTCTCAAGTTATATATCATAAACAAAATAAATGATTATCAGTTTTGTAGTCCACTATTTTTTATGGGGTCATTTTATACAAAAATAGGTGATTAGAACAGAATTTGGTGTAAGAAATGGGATGAATTAATAATAAAACACTAAACTTGTGGTATTGCCTTGGGAATAGGCAGTAGGCATTACCAGAAGATCCCCTAGAAAATGAAAAATTGTTATCAAATATTGGAAAGAAAGATGACTAATTTGCCTACCAATGCAAGAGAAGAGGGATGGGAAGATCCCCTGGAGTAGGAAATGGCAACCTACTCCAGTATTCTTGCCTGGAGAATCCCATGGACAGAGGAGTCTGGCAGGCTACAGTTCTTGAGGTCATAAAGAGTAGAACACAACTGAAGTGAGTGAGCACCTATCGAATGATATATATTGTCAGATATTGTGACTGTTGCCTGTGCTGTGATATATAGAAATCTCATGTAACCAACTATTGCATCTGACTATGTGGATTTCTGCAGGGCCTACCTAGTGGCTCAGATGATAAAGAATATGTCTGCAAAGCAGAAAACCCAGGTTCAACCCCTGGGTCAGGAAGATACTCAAGAGAAGGGAATGACAACCCACTACAACATTCTTTCCTGGGAAATCCCATGGACAGAGAAGCCTGGTGGGCTACAGTCCATGGGGTTGCAAAGAGTCAAACATGGCTGATCGACTAACACATAACACATGGGGATTTCTATACAAGTAATTCCAAATTATTTCACTAAATTGATGCAGCAAAAAAAAAAAAAAAAGAATAATAAAAAAGAGAGAGAGTTTAAAGAAGGGACTGGTATATTTTTAAGAAGAATTGACAGAAAGTTAAAAAGAACAAGAAATAGTTGGGTTCAAACATAAAATTAGTTCCCATCCTCAATCCATTGCAGCAAGAGTTCATCAAATTAAGAAATGTATTACAGCAAAGGTTAGGGCCACTGCCAGTAGAGTGTATTCTCAGGAAAAAGATATCAAAAAAAAAATCTGTTAGATCTTTTATCCCTTTCATTCAGCCTCAACCCAAGTTGAAAAGGCCTAGAAAACAATGTGTTTTGTGATTTTGAACTATGGATTTAATTTTAACCTTAACCATAGCCCAGGGACTGTTTATGTAATATGTGTTTGAATTACAATGACAGAAATGGTACAAAATAAGAAGACTGTGGGCTCCCAAACTTCTGTTGATAGAATAGGAGAAAGCACCCTATCTGCAAATGCAGGCTATTTCTCATATAAACATAAAATGATTCAGAGAGAAGATCTAACCACAGACAATCATTTGCAAGGAGCATAGCTGGAACAAGCATTACATTTTTGTCTTAAATTGGAAATTCTATGAACCTGTGAATTCTTTGGGCTTCCCATCCTTCCATTTAAATAGGTGTTTCCACGTCCTTGCTATTATAAACAGTGCTGTGATGAACGCACATGAATGGGTAAGAAAGCTGTGATACATATACACAATGGAGTATTACTCAGCCATTAAAAAGAATACATTTGAATCAGTTCTAATGAGGTGGATGAAACTGGAGTCTATTATACAGAGTGAAGTAAGCCAGAAAGAAAAACACCAATACAGTATACTAATGCATATGCATGGAATTTAGAAAGATCGTAATGGTAACTCTGTATGCAAGACAGCAAAAGAGACACAGATGTATAGAACAGTCTTTTGGACTCTGTGGGAGAGGGAGAGGGTGGGATGATTTGGGAGAATGACATTTAAACATGCATAATATCATATAAGAAATGAATCGCCAGTCCAGGTTCCATGCAGGATACAGGATGCTTGGGGCTGGTGCACTGGGATGACCCAGAGGGATGGTACGGGGAGGGAGGTGGGAGAGGGGTTCAGGATGGGGAACACGTGGCGGATTCATGTTGATGTATGACAAAACCAATACAATATTATAAAGTAATTAGCCTCCAACTAAAATAAATTTATAAAATAAATAAATAGGTGTTTCTTCTTTAGTTACCTTACACCTGTCATGTTGTTGTATGTTGGGAGTGTGGTTTAATGAATAACTTTTTTCTGTATGTCATGGGTCTTTGGATTATGAGACACTTGGCATATGTGTATATCTGAAAAATAATCAAAGAGTTTCACCCTTATTTACATTTGATTAGATGATGACTGCGTAATGGGAAGAAGTTTATAATGCCTTGGGACAGGGAATTTTTCAGGCATTTTTCATATGGGTTACTGAAAATAATTTGTGGTCAATAGGTCCACTGTGTTTTAAGTCCTACCTTGTGTGGTGATTTGCTAGGCAGGATTAAATAATCAGAATGTAAAATCAGCTAAAATTAAGGATGAGAGTAATTTTCAAGGTTTGAGGAAAGAGCAAAAAGTATAATTGTCATCTAGACAAAATGGGCTATAAAATTTGGTGTGATTGCCAGTCAGCACTAAAGTTCTGATTATAAATAACAATTATGAATCATGATTTTACTTAATGCACCATGAATCACAATTTAACAATCATAATTTAACACCAAAGGATGCTGTTTTAAACCACTAAGACTATATAAATCTGCTGCATTTTGCCTTTATATTCCAATCTTTAATGTAAGCCTTTAATGATGATTTGGTATAATTTTTCTCTTTGCATAAATAGTGTATGATGTAAACTAGAAATTCATTTTTATTTTTCCACATAGATGACCAGTTGTTATAGAATTATTTACTATTCATATTTAACCTAGCAAATTAAGTAAGTAAGGGTCAGTCATTCAGTCGTGTCTGACACTGCAACTGCAAGATATGTAGCCCACCTGGCTCCTTTGTTCATGGAGTTCTCCAGGCAAGAACACTTAAATGGGTAGCCATTCCCTCTTCAAGGAGAGTTTCACAACCCAGGAATTGAACCTGTTACAGGCAGATTCTGTACCATTTGAGCCATCAGGACAGCCCTAGCAAACTCTATATTTAATCAACATTAAAATTCCCTCCAATAATAAAGGACCTTATCATCCTTTCATTCTCATCATCTTTGCTTTGACATGCTATTATCTCCAGCATTTTTATTTTAGTTAAAAAGATTAACTATTGGTATTATTACAAAAATGTTGTTTTCATGATGATGATGATGATGATAACAGTATTTTTAATCTTAAATCAGCAGGTCTTTATATTTCTCTATAAGCTTGCATTTTTCCCCACATCATTCCTATTCATTTCTTTCATTACATCTTGAGCCTCCTTTCTGAGATTTTTTAATATTATTTCTGAAGTCCCTGTAGCAAAGTGGTATTGGTTGGATACCTTAGGGGTTTCCAGTATTTAATATTAAGGTAGCAACATTCAAAGACCAGCTTTGATGGTGTCATTTTACAAATGAGGAAAGGAAGCTGTAATTTTCCTAAGCCCACAAGGAAACTCAGCAGGGAAAAGAATAATATTTCTAGGCTTCAGCTTTACATAGTCTATCATTCTCTCCACCGTTCACTCCATAATCATCCCTCTCCTGTTCATTTACACTGCATATTCCTATAATAACATCTTGTTTGATGAAGATGGCTGAGGGAATATAGCATTGAAAATGCTCTTTTTGAATGTCTCAGCTTGATAACAACAGTGAATCTTTCTAATAATATCTAGCTGTGGTTCCAAAATTTAACCCAGTGTTATGGTAATTTGAATGATAAAATAATGATTCCTGCTCTAGTATACTGTTGTTAGTACCTATGAAATAAAATTATTCATTATTATTCATTTATAGATGAAACCAATTTCTAATTATTTCCTTGAACATCAAGAGTATTTCAGTTTGTTCGATTGATTGATACACATGTGAAAGGTAAAACCATCAAAAGGATATTTCATAACAATCACACATTTTATTTGAATCTAATATATTTAAAGTGCATTGTTTAAGAAAATATAAATGATGCTTTTCATAAAAGCATCTTACTACTGTTGGAAAGAAGAAAGTTTGTTTTTCTAAACAATTTATAATTCATCAGTTTTAAAATAGAATATGGCTTATTATTTTACTTTTTGCCGTCAACTGTATGTCCATTGTTTGGTTCAACAAACAATTATTTATTCTGCATTTTGTATTATCAAAACAACCTTATATACTGTTAGAGAATCAAGTAAACTTAATTGATTAAATGTTCACTCAAATTTATGAGTCTGATTTAGCAATGAGTGTTTTGCATGCAAATCACTTTGTGCTGCTTGGATCCATTTAAAGAATCACTGTGAATTTTATAAATGGGTATTGACATTTCAATACTGCAGCATTTTGCTAGCACATTATCTGATAACAACATAAATAAACAAAGTAGTTTTAAAAAAGGAAGGCCATTTAATTTTGCAAATAAAACAGTTCAGTCTTTGTCCACTATGTAAGACTGAAGAGATGAATCTTTGGTGGAAACCTCATGGAGAAACTGCGAAAATCATCTGCCTTGTTATAGCCATCAGCAAGCTTATTATTCTTCTACTGAGACAGCATTTATGGTGGCTAAATTCCGAAATCATACTTTCTTGTGAGAAAATAGAAGATTATGAAGGTGAAAGAAGAAAGTGAAAAAGCTGGCTTAAAACTCATGCAAAAAACTAAGATCAAGCCATCCTGCCCCATCACTTAATGGCAAATAGATGGGGAAAAAAGTGGAAATTCACAGATTTTATTTTCTTGGGCTCCAAAATCACTGAGGACAGCAACTGCAGGATGACCCAGAGGGATGGTATGGGGAGGGAGATGGGAGGGGTTCAGGATGGGGAACACATGTACACCCGTGGCGGATGCATGTTGATGTATGGCAAAACCAATACAATATTGTAAAGTAAAAATAAATAAATAAATAAATTAAAATAAAAGAGATGCTTGCTCCTTGGAAGAAAATCTGAGAAACCTAGACAATAAAAGCAGAGACATAATTTTGTGAACAGAAGTCTATATAGTCAAAGCTATGGTTTTTCTAGGAGTCATGTATGGATGTGAGAGTTGGACCATAAAGAAGGCTGAGGGCCAAAGAATTGATTTCTTCAAATTGGGGTGCTGGAGACGACTCTTGAGAGGCCCTTAGACAGCAACGAAATGAAAACTAATCAATCTTAAAGGAAGCCAGCCCTGAATATTCATTGGAAGGACTGATGCTCAATCTCCTGGCCATCAGATGCAAAGAGCTGGCTCGTTGGAAAAGACTGTGATGCTGGGAAAGACTGAGAGCAGGAGGAGAAGGGGGTGGCAGAGGATGAGATGGTTGAATGGCATCACAGACTCAATGGACATGAGTTTGAGCAAACTCTGGGAGATAGTGAAGGACAGGGAAGCCTGGTGTACTGCAGTCCGTGGGATCACAAGGAGTTGGACAAGACTTAGCAACTGAACAACAATGAGAAAATAACAAAACACAGTTGCTTCAATACCAGGTACTGAATCTGTGAGTAAAAAGGGAGTCTTGCGCATAAAGTGATATTTTTTCTTATGTAAGAATTTTCTTATAATGGGGTAATTCATCTTAAGTACATTACAGAGCTGCTAGTATTATGACTACTTCCACCATGGCCCCTTTCTCTCTTCTCTCAGCTCTTCCTTGGACAGTATTTGCTTTTTATAAATTGATCTCTGTAACTCTGATATTTATATCCAACTGACATGATGTTTATCCTATGACCACTTCTTTCAGGGGGATAGTGATGCAGGAACATTCAAACATTCTTTTATAACTTTCTTGGTTAATTACAGAAAATTCTGTAGACACAAAAAATTACAAATGCATATTCTGAATAATTAAGAATAACTGGAGAGAATTTTGAGATAAATACAGCTTGAAAGTCAGAGATAAACATACTATTCCAATAGTTCAAGGGAAAACCACACACACACACACACAGAGGAACTATAAAACCTCATCAGGAGGATCTTTAGCCTTAATCCCTATTTTGTGATTTTCTGTTGTCCCTCTAATTTCTAAGAGTCTCATTCTTCAATCATTTCAAAGTGTATTTCTGAATTTCTCTTGTAAATTTATGCACTGCCACAAGAATTGTTCTCACTTGACGATTCACTTTTTACTACTACCAATAATCCAACAATAAAAAAGCTCATCTCAGTAAATATTAGAAGTAAGAACTACAGTCAACAATAAAGCCATGTAGGACTGTACAAGTGTTCTATTCTTTCTGAAATAAATGTTTGGACCCAATATACATGTCCACACACACACACATAGAAAAATACACACAAACTCAAACTTTGAAAACTATTAATGATTCATCATGATAGAAGTACTCTAATTTAATATTAAAGAAATATTTTTAATTAAATATTACATAAAATTCCAAGATCTCCTTAGCCTGAAGATTATATATATATATATATATATATATATATATGTATTACCATTTCCCTTCTGGTTTCCAGCAATATCAAAAGTCACTCATTAGTTATGAAAAATGCAGTTCCTCTTAAAATGTCTTACCAGACTATAGCAGT
>NW_011494760.1:744503-765172 GCF_000754665.1 Bison bison bison | reverse complement strand
GGGCCATACTTAATTTTGCAAAGACTTGCAGAAGATTTGAATTATTGTACACTATTTTATTTTACTGTTGGATAGATCAAATTCTTGTGTAGACCAGCTCTCCTCACTGATCTCTAAAACTGAAAAAGATATACAATGTGATTTTTTATACTTTTCCTCCAGGGTGGGGACATTCATTTTTCAGGCACTCAAGGACCGATGGTAATACTTTTTATGTAATTATATAGCCATGGAACTCCAGTATTCTTGCCTGGGAAATCCCATGGACAGAGGAGTCTGGTATGCTGCAGTCCATAGGGTTGCAAAGAGTCTGACATGACTTGGTGACTAAACAGTAACAACACAGCAGTAGAAAGGAAATCAGCAAAAGCAATCTCACACTGAAAATGTTGTTGAGTTGATCAGATATGTGAGTAAAAAGCAATATATTAGGAAATCATAATCCTCAACTCTTGACAAGCTACTAGATAGCTGCAGAGGTTAGAATGAAAGTTCTTCATGTTAAGACCTTGGATTTAGTACTTGCCAAGCCTCTCTCCTGTAACCGGCTAGATAGTCTAATGTTTGCATTGCTGGCTACCATGAGTCTTGGTTCTGAATAAATAGAATCTCTTATTACATCAGATAAAGCAAATTAAGTTTCATGCTCAAAGGCTAATGTGGATTGGAACTGCTCATTCAAATGAGATACAGCAACTAATTTCCAATTAGAAGAAAAACATTTTAACTAATATTTAATATCCATATCCTTTCCCTATGAGCTAATTGTCAGTAATCCACAGCTGGACTTTGTTTGAAAGATTTGTTTATACAAAGCTGAAATGTATTTTTAAAATAAAGAACAGCTCATTCTTTCAAAATCATATTTTGGGCATTGGTGTAGTTGTGGTTATGATTGCTTAATTAAATTTCTTTCCAGCCATCAAAAATTCAGCTCTGGTCAATGTAACATAAAATGTAGCAGGAGTATTCAGTTCAGATGCTCAGTCATGTCTAACTCTTTGTGACCCCATGGACTGCAGCACGGGAGGCCTCCCTGTCCATCACCAACTACTGGAGTCCACCCAAACTCATGTTCATTGAGTCGGTGATGCCATCCAACCATCTCATCCTGTGTCGTCCCCTTCTCCTCCTGCCCACAATCTTTCCAGCATCAGGGTCTTTTCAAATGAGTCAGCTCTTCACATTAGGTGGCCAAAGGATTGGAGTTTCAGTTTCAACATCAGTCCTTCCAATGAAGACCAGGACTGATCTCCTTTAGGATGGTAGAGTTATCAAATTGACTGAAGTGATTTTCTTACCTAGGAGAATTTAACTATCAATTAAAAAATAATATGGATAATTAAACATTAATTGTTGATTTTGATCTAAGAAATAATTAGTAAATTGCTTACTTAATTGGTAATATCAATTAATATACTAAACAGAGGGTGAAGATTTGCATGGCAGATGGACTTCCTTTAGATGTCCACCTTGGTCAAGTTTACATGGTCAGTGCAGTCTCCTTAGAATTATTCCAGTAAATGGGAAGCCCAGAAGGAAGCCAGTGAATACTGCTTGACCAGAGATTAGAAAATGTCATTTTTTTAAACATATCTCAATCCACTGCTGTGTTTATCTTCCCACTGAAACAAACTGACACCAAGAACATTTGAAAGAAGGCTGAACTTGAAATACATGTTTACTTTAGTAGGTCAATTATATTTTTATTAAAGAAAATCAAATTTATGGAAATTGACATACTATTTTCAAAAATATATGTAATTGAGATTATATATACATTTTCCAGTTATTTTTGGAGCTTAACTTAGAAACAAATTCAATGCCTATAATATTTTATAGTCTATCTCTGTTGTTTGCAAAAACAATAAAACACTGCTTTTTATATTCAATAAAAAATAATAAGCATTTACATGGTTGGACAAACTGGGAGATGGTTCATTGCAATCTTGTTCATATTTACAACTGAGATATAGTGAAAGATTGATGAGATGAATTTCTTATGAAGGCTGGTTAGGTAATGAAGTTTACCAATACACATGACTGCTGCTGCTAAGTCGCTTCAGTCGTGTCCAACTCTGTGTGACCCCATAGACGGCAGCCCAACACGCTCCCCCATCCCTGGGATTCTCCAGGCAAGAATACTGGAGTGGGTTGCCATTTCCTTCTCCAGTACACATGAAAGTCCATTACAAAATCAGAAATTTATTACACGAGGTGGAGATAAAGCACAAAGTCTAAGTGAATAACTGTGGAAAGTAAAGTTTAAGTGTAAAGTAGAAAAAGCTCTTATTTTTAAGCACTGGACTTTGGATTTGATATGGCTAAATGCAGTTTTAAGATGAAAATCATATTCAACAAAATGTTCTTGGAACTTGGTATATGAAGACATGTAATATGAATCTCATAAGTTACATTTTCAAGTTTAAATTATCACTGGGCCAAAAAAAAAAAAAAAAGGAAAATCTTTATAAAACACCATTTTCAGTACCAAAACAGAGAAACAAACACACTATTAAAAGCTTTAAAAACATTGTAGAACTTTATGAACGTATAATTAGGAATAATACATTGACTTCTTTGACTAACTACAGCCTTTGATGGTGTGGATACAACAAACTGGAACATTCTTAAGAGATGGGAATACCAGACCACCTTACCTGTCTCCTGAGAAATCTGTATGCAGGGCAAGAAGTAAGAGTTAGAACCAGACATGGAAAAAATGAATGGTTCAAAATTGGTAAAGGAGTGTGTCAAGGCTACATATTGCCACTCTGCTTATTTAACTTATATGCAGAATACATCATGACAAATGCTGAGCTGGAAGATCCACAAACTGGAATCAAGATTTCTGGGAGAAATATCCAATAATTTCAGATATGAAGATGGTACCACCCTAATGGCAGAAAGTGAAGAGGAACAACAGAGCCTCTTGATGAGGGAGAAAGAAGAGAATGAAAAAGTTGGCTTAAAACTCAACATTCAAGTTCACAATTCATGTGGAAACACAAAAGATCCTGAATAGCTAAAGCAGTCTTTGAGAAAGAAGAATGGAACTGGGGAATCAAGCTTCCTGACTTCAGGTTATACTACAGTCATCAAGACAGTATGCTACTGGCACAAAAACAGAAATAAAGACTAATGGACCAAGATACAAAGCCCAGATATAAACCCATGCACCTATGAGTACCTTATTTTTGACAAAGGAGGCAAGAATATACAATAGGGCAAAGACAGTCTCTTCAATAAATGGTGCTGGGAAAACTGGACAGCTACATGTAAAAGAATGAAGTTAGAACACTTGCAAACACCATACAAAAAGATAAAATGGATTAAAGACCTAAACTTAAGACTAGAAACTATAAAACTCTTAGAGGAAAACATAGGCAGAACACTTGATGACATCAATCAAACCATGATCCTCTATGACTCACCTCCTAGAGTAATTAAAATAAAAACAAAAGTAAATATGTGGGACCTGATTAAACTTAAAAGCTTTTGCACAGCAAAGGGAACTATAAGCAAGGTGAAAAGACAACCCTTAGAATGGGAGAAAATAATAGCAAATGAAACAACTGGCAAAGGATTAATTTCCAAAATATACAAGCAGCTCATACAACTCAATACTAGAAAAACAAACAACCCAATCAAAAAGTGGGGAAAAGACCTAAACAGACATTTCTCCAAAGAAGACATACAGATGGCTAACAAACACATGAAAAAATGCTCAACATCACTCATTATTAGAGAAATTTAAATCAAAACTACAATAAGATATCACCTCACACCGGTCAGAATGGCCCTCATCAAAAGTTTACAAACAATAAATGCTGGAAAGGGTATGGAGCAAAGGAACACTGTTGCACTGTTGGTGGGAATGTTAATTGATACAGCCACTATGTAAGATGGTATGGAGATTCCTTAAGAAACTAGGAATAAAACCACCATATGACCCAGCAATCCCATTCCTAGGCATATCCCCTGAGGAAACCAAAATTGAAAGAGACACATGTATCCCATTGTTCATTGCAGCACTATTTACAATAGCTAGAACATGGAACCAACCTAGATGTCCATAGACAGATGAATGGATAAAGAAGTTGTAATATATATACACAATGCAATATTACTCAGCCATAAAAAGGAAGATATTTGAGTCAGTTCTAATGAGGTGGATGAACCTAGAACCTATTATACAGGTGAAGTGAGTCAGAAAGAGAAAGATTAGTACAGTATTCTAACACATATATACAGAATCTAGAAAAATAGTACTGAAGAATTTATTTTCAGGGCAGCAATGGAGAAACGGACATAGAGAATTGACTTATAGACATGGGGAGAGGGGAGGAGAGGGTGAGATGTATGGAAAGAGTAACATGGAAACTTATATTACCATATGTAAAATAGATAGCCAATGGGAATTTGCTGTATGGCTCAGGAAACTCAAACAGGGACTCTGTATCAACCTATAGGGGTAGGATGGGGAGGAAGATGGGAAGGAGATTCGAAACGGAGGGGATATATGTATACCTATGGCTTTTGAACTGTGGTGTTGGAGAAGACTCTTGAGAGTCCCTTGGACTTCAAGGAGATCCAACCAGTCCATTCTGAAGGAGATCAGCCCTGGGATTTCTTTGGAAGGAATGATAAAGCTGAAACTCCAGTACTTTGGCCACCTCATGCAAAGAGTTGACTCATTGGAAAAGATTCTGATGCTGGGAGGGACTGGGGGCAAGAGGAGAAGGGGGCGACAGAGGATGAGATGGCCGGATGGCCATCACTGACTCGATGGACGTGAGTCTGAGTGAACTCTGGGAGTTGGTGATGGACAGGGAGGCCTGGCGTGTTGCAATTCATGGGTTCGCAAAGAGCTGAACACGACTGAGTGACTGATCTGATCTGATCTGATCTGATGGCTGACTCATGTTGAGGTTTGACAGAAAACAGCAAAATTCCATAAAGCAATTATCCTACAATAAAAAATAAATAAATTTAAATAAAGACAAAACTCAACATTCAAAAAACTAAGATCATGGCATCCAGTCCCAAGAAACTACAACTAACAGATTTTATTTCCTTGGGCTCCAAAATCACTGTGGATGGTAACTGCAGCCACAAAATTCAAAGGCACTTGCTCCTTGAAGGAGAAGCTATGACAAACCTATCTGTACTAAGTCACTGCAGTCCTGTCAAATTCTCTGTGACTCTTTGGACTGTAGCCCTCCAGGCTCCTCTGTCCATGAGATTCTCCAGGCAAAAATACTAGAGTAATATGCCATGCCCACATCCAGGGGATCTTTCCTGACCCAAGTAGCAAACTTGACTCCTGCATTGGCAGGCGGGTTCTTTACCACTAGCATCAAAAAATTGAGAACAAGAGAAGGGGCCACAGAGGATGAGATGGTTGGATAGCATCATGGACTCAACAGACATGAGTTTGAGCAAATACTGGGAGATAGTGAAGGACAGGGAAGCCTGGTGTGCTGCAGTTCATGAGGTCACAAAGAGTTGGACAGGACTTAGTAACTAAACAATTCTGAATTATAAATAAGAAATATCTTGTTTTTATTTTGCTTTTTATTAACTTATCAATGTACCCTGGAGGTCAATCTTAGGTAATATATAGAGATATTTTTACTCCACTTTTTAGATGTACAGTACTCCATTATGCGCTTTTGCCATAATTTAACAATCAGTTCCCTATCTATCAATATTTGAGTTATTTCCAGGCTTTTGCTTTAACAATCAGTGCTTCAGTGAGTAGTCTGGGGCAATTGTCCTTTTGTGTTTTAGTTTCCTAAAAGTGAGATTGCTGGATCAAAGGGAAAAAGATATATGTAAATTTTCTAGGTATCACCAAATTCCAATAATAGGGATTGAACCATTTACATTCCTGCCAATAAGTAGATACAAAAGTATTTCTCTTACACCCTTACCATTGGTGCATAATGAAAACGTTTGGAATTTTGTCAAGGCAATATTTGAAAACAAAAATAGTATTTTAAAATGTTAAGAATCTCTCTTTTGCCCCATGCTATATATCAGTATGCTTTTATAAAAATCACACATTTAAAACTTTATGCATTTTTTTCTTCCCCTCCAACTTTTTTAACAGAATTAAAAAAAAATGTCATACTAATTTTCTTAATCAGAATCTGAAAATATTAAATTAGGCAGACATGGATATATAACATAAACAAAGACCATATCTGCCTATTTTAAATTTAAAAAGAAGGAGTTACAAATGCAAATGATGGTCTTCAAGGAATAGTATTTTGAGATAAGGGCCATATGGTTGTTATTTTTCTACAACAAATATGGCCGATTTAAATGCAAGCAGCGCTCAGCATTGCTCTCCTATATCCCAACTCACATGCTTTGGAGGATATATATTCAACTTTGGGGCGTGATCAGCACTTTGAAAACACTTGGTTATCTTACAAGTCTATAGATGCCATAGATAGCTGAAGTCATTTTAAAGCTTTCATTCTAAATGATGGCTGTAGAAGCTTTTTAGAACCACTTTTTTTATTCCCTTTACATAATTTAGAATGGTGGTTTTCTCCCTAGTGTGTGATTGGCTGGTGGAGAAATTACTATTTTATTTTGAGTTGATAATACAAATTCTTACTGCCAAGAAACCTGTTTCTCTTAAAATCTGATTGCTTTATAACAACTAAAATATATGAAACAAATGGTGGCATTGTATTTACATGACATAAAGGGCAAATAGAGCTTTACCCAGAGTGGTCATAAAGTCTTAGTGCTTGCCATAGATCGCTATTGTTTTCCTTGGGGTTTAGTATAATTCAAGTTTGCTGAGAACATGAAGGTATATTTTCTATTTAAGGCTCTTTGGTCTCTTTCTCCATTATAAGAGAGTCTATAACTTTCCAAGTGTTTTATAGGTTCTCCTTGGGAGAGAGTCCACAATAGATATTCTATTCTTTTGTCAAAAAGCTTATGTAGAAATTAAAATCTCTATTTCTAATCTGGCTTTATTTTCACTTTAAAAGGAGGACAAAACAAATTTGCTAGTTAATTTCATTGATGTATGTGTGCATCATTTTTTGTCTACCAAATGCCAGCTGTTTTACATCTATTATTTCTGTTTCACAAAATATTGTAATATATTATTACACATTTTGTAGGTGAAAAAATGAAAGTTTGAAAATTAAATAACTTGTAAAATAAAAAAAAATTTAAAAAAAAGAAAATTAAATAACTTACTCATCGCCATACTGCTATTTGGACTGTGGTCTTCAAGCTCAGTTCCCAAAGTTGTTTTTTACTGCACGGGATCACTCTTTCCAGTGAAGTTATGATTTGATTCTTGAGCATTTTTACATTTATTTCCCTGGGAGATAGAAATGTAAGGTTTGTGTGCTTGTCATTTTATTGTGACCATGGTATTTATCAATTATACTGTGACCCCATGGACTGTAGCCCGCCAGGTTCCTAGGCCCATGAGGATTCTCTAGGCAAGACTACTGGAGTGGATTGCCATGCCCTCCTCCTGGGGATCTTCCCAACCCAGGGACTGAACCCAGGTCTCCCTCATTGCAGTCAGATTCTTTACCATCTGAGCCACCACGGAAGCCCAAGTCTATAATTCAGTTCAGTTCAGTCGCTTAGTCATGTCCGACTCTGCAATCCCAAAAAATACAGGACTGCATTTACATGAAAACAAATAATTTGTCAGTAGAAAATACAAAGTTTCTATACTTGTAGGCACAAAATATTATGTTGTTTATTCATAGGGTTAAAATTCATAGACTCTAGCGTGGAGCTGCTTATGTTCCAATCCTAGATTAGTTACTAGCTATGTAGTCTTGGATAAATCATTTACTCTTTCATGCTTAAATTTCTACAACTACTAAATTAGTGTAATAATGCTATATAATTTTTTGGGTTAAGATAAAGACTATCATATATGTTCACATATATACACACATATACATTTATATTCACACACATATGCACACGTATACATACATACATATTATAGAAAAGTAATCATGGATCTGCTTAATAAATGTCAACAATAATTACAATTATTTCTGAAAACAAGCAGAAAAAAACACTCTTTAATATTTTCTGTTACAAAAATTTTCCAATTAATCGACTGGCAATTTGTTGTTTATGCTCATATTTGTAGAGAAAAATCTTTCCTTGACTATGGCTTGGTCCAAATTTTATTCTTCCCTTTGGACAGACATTAGCAAATTTGTGAAACAGATAAAGAGTGAGTTCATTCTCCCTCCAGCCTTTTAATATTTTTGCCCTGTTTCCTGCATTTTTTTACTCCCATATTTCAAGAATCTTTTTTTTTCTTCCTGATTTCCTTTTCCTATGTGTTCACACACTTAAAGTAAAATAATTGAGAGTTTACCATGATACTCTTAGATGTGCATTTAAATTAGGACTCTGGACTGCAGAAAAGGGAATGCTAACTACAAAATTATAAGTATCTCACTCTGGAATTTTAAGAATTTTGGAAAAAAAAAGTTGTTATAGAATTTGTTCTTTGCAAGTATATCTAATATCAGAGTAGGTAAATATCTTTCTTAAATCTGTAAGGCTAGCCTTGCTCACCACATGCTATTTTGGTCCCATATTTATCATCAATTAACTGAATAGATTAGATTCTATGACTCTGAATGAATTTCTCCAGATCCTTTTTCCAACACATTTTTCAGTTCTGCTGAAATATACTTGGTAATTCACTTCTCCTGGGTCTCTGCTCAATGTAGTCCTTGGATCAACTCTAACTGTTCAACCGAATGTTTAGGAAATTCTTCTGGGGTCAGCAGGAGGCCTGAGACTTAATTCAGGACAGTGTAGCAAAGCCAGGATCACTTAAATTGTCCCTTCAGTCACCTGACTCTCCCATTTTTCTCCTCCAGAAGTCACAGATGCTCATATAAAATACGAGAGGGAAACAGGAAGGGGGCTAGGGAAAAAAGGAAAACTACAGAAGAAGGGTGAGTAGAAAATTACTGGCAATGGTTTGGCAATGTGGCTGTAGACATGATACTGTGGCAGCATGGTATTTTCTTGTGCAAAAACTCAGTGCAGGGGCTGGAGCCATCTTTAGGGATCCTTAGTGCAGGCAGAATCCAGGCTAAGGGTTGGCTGAGTCCCCTTAACATGGTGCTAGGGTCAATCCTTTGTGCCATGTGGGAGCTCAACATTCACACCAAAAAACCTTACGTGATTTATCTCTCCACTTCCATGACCACTCCATCTTCTCACCACTCTGTTCCAGCCACACTTGCCTTCTTTTTATTCATCAACCACACCAAGCACACAGAGTCCTCAAAGCCCTTGGATTTGCTGGTCCCGTGGTGGGCAGTCTTATCATCCATTCACCTGATATGACATGTGCTCTAACTTTTTTATGTCTCTGCTCAAGGAGGATCTAACAGCCCTCAACAAAAGCACTCCCAATCACTACACTGTTCTTCTTTGTTGTGTTCTGATTCATTACTATTCAGAGCACTTGCATCATATAATTGCATGCAAATTATATATCTATGTGTTTTCGTATATTGCTTCTGACACAGACTTTAATACCTGGAGAACGTAAGCATCATGGGAGTAAGATAGTTATATTTGTTTATTGCTGGCATTCAGGTTCTTGAACAGTTCTTTTTAAAAAATAATTTTATTTATTTATTTTTGGCTGTGCTGAGTCCTCGTTGCTGTGCGGGCTTTTCTCTAGTTGTGGCAAGTGGAACCTACTCTCTATTATGGTGCACAGGCTTCTCATTACATTGGCTTCTCTTGTTTAGGAGCACCGGTTCTAGGGTGCTCAGGCTTCAGTAGTTGCAATACTCAGGTAGTTGGCTCCCAGACTCTAGAACACAGGCTCAATAGTTGTGGCACACAGGCTTAGCTGCTTTATGGCTTGTGGGATCTTCCCAGATCAGGGGTCGAACCTGTGTCTGTTGCATTAGCAGGTGGATCTTTACCATTGAGGCACTGGTAAAATCTTAGAACAGTTCTTCATAGTAGGTAAAACTAAGTAAAATTGTAAAGTAACCTCTTCTAGGTCACCCTATTATTAAACAGAAATACCTATAGCATTTTCTTATCTCACCACCATACCCATACCCTAGTAGGGAGTAGCTGAGCATTAAATTATGCCTTCTTGATTGACACTCTAATATGTTTTCTAACTCATGTTCACTGCATGCTTAGGGTGTTAAAGCTAGAATCCAGAGATCATCATGAATCTTGCTTGTGTAAAGAATTTAAAATCCAGAATAAGAACAATAATATCAATAAATATATTTCACCATAATTCCCCAGTAATTGTAGCCAAAGGGGTGGGAAAATGTTTTTGTCAAAATATTTATAAACAACAATAGTCAAATTGTTGAAATGATAACTATCAGTATCTTAGGCACATTAAGGACCAAATGAATCATGTAATAGACTGAAGTGAATGGTATCCTCTGCACTGAGACTTGGATTACAAGGGCTTCAAAAATAGTTCAGTTCAGTTCAGTTCAGTTCAGTTGCTCAGTCGTGTCCAACTCTTTGCGACCCCATGAATCGCAGCACGCCAGGCCTCCCTGTCTATCACCAAGTCCTGGAGTTCACTCAAACTCACGACCATCGAGTTGGTGATGCCATCCAGCCATCTCATCCTCTGGCGTCCCCTTTTCCTCCTGCCCCCAATCCCTCCCAGCATCAGAGACTTTTCCAATGAGTCAACTCTTCACATCAGGTGGCCAAAGTACTGGAGTTTCAGCTTTAGCATCATTCCTTCCAAAGAACACCCAGGACTGATCTCCTTCAGAATGTACTAGTTGGATCTCCTTTCAGTCCAAGGGACTCTCAAGAGTCTTCTCCAACACCACAGTTCAAAAGCATCAATTCTTCAGCACTCAGCTTTCTTCCCAGTCCAACTCTCACATCCATATATGACCTGTAATTTGACATATTTAATATGCATATGTACACATGATCATTTAGGAACGCTTTCTTATCTCTCTGTCTATTCTTTGGAACTCTACATTCAGATGGTTATATCTTTCCTTTGCTCCTTTGCCTTTTGCTTCTCTTAATTTCTGAGCTATTTATAAGGCCTTCTCAAATAACCATTTTGCTTTTGTATTTCCTTTTCTTGGGGATAGTTTTGAGCACAGCCTCCTGTACAATGTTATGACCTCCGTCCATAGTTCTTCAGGGACTCTGTCAGATCTAATCCCTTGAATCTATTTGTTACTTCCACCGTATAATCATAAGGGATTTGATTTAGGGCATACCTGAATGGTCTAGTGGTTTTCCCTGCTTTCTTCAATTTAAGTCTGAATTTTGCAGTAAAGAGTTAAAGATCTGAGCCACAGTCAGCTCCCAGTCTTGCTTTTGTTGACTGCATAGAACTTCTCCCTCTTCTGCTGCAAAGAATATAATCAATCTGATTTCAGTATTGACCATCTGGTGATGTCCATGTGTAGAGTCATCTCTTCTGTTGTTTGCTATGACCAGTGCATTCTCTTGGCAAAACTTTGTTAGCCTTTGCCCTGCTTTATATTCTTTGGCTCCAAAACAACTGCACCTGGTGACTTCAGCCATGAAATTAAAAGATCCCTGACCCTTGTGAGAAAAGCTATGACCAACCTAGACAGCATATTAAAAAGCAGAGACATTGCTTGGCTGACAAAGGCCTGTATAGTCAAAGCTATGGTTTTTCCAGTATCCTGTGTTGATGTAAGAATTGGGCCATAAAGAAAACAGAGCACTGAATAATTGATGCTTTTGAACTTTGGTGTTTGAGAAGATTGTTGAGAATTCCTTGGATTGCAAGGATATCAAACCAGTCAATCCTAAAGAAAATGAGTCTTGGGTATTCACTGGAAGGACTGATGCTAAAGCTATAATATTCTGGCCACCTGATGCAAAAACTGGCTCATTGGAAAAGACCCTGATGCTGGGAATGATTGAAGACAAAAGGAGAAGGGGACAACAGAGAATTAGATGGTTGGATGGCATCACTGGGTAGATGAACATGAGTTTGAGCAAGCTCTGGGAGTTGTTGATGGACAGGGAAGCCTGATATGCTGCAATCCATGGGGTCTTAAAGAGTCGGACATGACTGAGTGACTGAATTGATGACACATGATAAATAATGTTTCTAAAGTGTTGAAAAAATAGAACCATAGAACGTGTGTGCTAAGTTGCTCAGTTGTGTTCAACGCTTTGCTACCCTATGGACTGTAGACCACCTGTAAATCATCACATTAATATTATATAGTTTAAAAAACAATACTACAAATTAATTTCTTTCTTATTGCCTGCTTTTTCTAAAAAGGTTAGACCATCTTTTAGATATTTATCGCTCTCAGCAACTAACCTGATGACATGGAGCAGAATATTTATATTGCTGCTGCTGCTAAGTTACTTCAGTCGTGTCCGACTCTATGTGACCCCATAGACGGCAGCCCACCAGGCTTCCCTGCCCCTGGGATTCTCTAGGCAAGAACACTGGAGTGGGTTGCCATTTCCTTCTCCAATGTATGAAAGTAAAAAGTGAAAGTGAAGTCCCTCAGTCGTGTCTGACTCTCTGCGACCCCATGGACTGCAGCCTACCAGGTTCCTCCATCCATGGGATTTTCCAGGCAAGAGAACTGGAGTGGGGTGCCATTAGGTCTATTATTTTTAAGTAGTCTGTTTTATATCACATTTTTTTTCTGAAAAGTATGTGTTTACTTTCCTCCATGCATATAATGAAATTGGCGATAGTAGAAAAAAATGTATTCATTCCAAAGTGGTGAAACAGGATGTGCATCCAACTCATGCCCTGATTGAAGTCCAGTTTTAGAGTACCTATACATCCAATGAATTATGTTTCTCTACAACCAAATATGTGTCTTAATTCTGGATGTAGACCTTAGGCAATTATTAATCTTCACTGGCAGAAAAACCCAAGCCTGATCTTTTTTATATCCCTCATTATTCCTGTTAACAAATGAAAATTTAATTTCTGTTTTGGCATTTCATGCAGTCAACTGTAAGGTTATTAATATAAAACTGTTATTAATTCCTGGGAATGATAGTTTAATAATGTTCAATCTCTTTTCCACATTCTACCATCCTTTTTAACCATATGTCTGTTTTTCTACTTGCTTTTATTTTATTTGCAAACAAACACAGCAGCAAAAGTTGTAATTCCAACTTGGCTGGTGTTACGAGATCTTGCTCAAAATCAACACTGAATATTCAGAAGTAAAGAACTGAGGGATGGAAGTCAACTTTGCTCCTTATACTGGCTGCAACCTTGAACCTACAATCTTAAGCCTTGCTTGATGTTTAATCTGTCCACAGCTTCTTACTGGTGCTTTAAGCTTTTGGTAATCAATTTTGAAGAATTTTCAGGTGGATTGCTCTGAATATCACAAGATACATGACTTCTTCAGTAGAGTTATGCTCCAAGAGTCTTGATTAACAAGAACCTGTAGTTTTGTAGAACTTCTATACATGGCAACAACTTGGGGCAACTCATTCCTAATCTTTTGATAATTTGTTTTGTTAAGGGGTTTGTCTCAGGAATATTAGAGCAGTGTCACCTTAGTATTTTCCTTCTTAAGCTGAGGGACTCAAGGTCAAATATTCTTTGACTAGTGTCCTTTCTCCATATATAGTCCTGAATTAATCACTCCTGTATCTCTTTTATGTTATATTTATGCATAATAAAATAGAGCTAAATAGAGACAACCTGTAATTTTTCATCCTCTCTTTGCATTAGAACATTCTAATTTTCTTATTTGATGTATTACATACATACATAGGCCTCTTTCTTTCACTCAGTTTGGACATAGAATAGAACCTGAAAAGAAGAGTATTGGGGCCAATGTATTGGGAATATTAGATTCTTTAGGTCTTTGTCATAGCTCTCATGCTGCATTGCAACTCACATTCATGACTAGAATAGACAAATCTTATTAAAAGTTACCTACACACATCTAGATTTCAGGAGAGACTCTGGGAATTAAAGTCAATATCTCTTCACTTGTTCAAAAATATGTTTTGATTCAGCACTGGCAAAGTTGTCAAACACAAAAAGTTGTCAAAGCATATCATATCAGTGAGAAAGACAATGAATTATTTATTACAAAACATTATGATAAGAACTGTGAGTAAACAGAATATGAGGAGAAGAGGTAAACTAGAGAAGGTGGGTTTAACATAAAGGACCATGCACAGAAGTTAGGGATCTGTGGTCTTGAAGGGAAAAACTCTCATGCTATTTTCACTAATCTCTTAAAAATATAATTCCCTTCAGTTTATTAATATAGACAATATATCAGAGTAGCATCTCTGTTTTAACAGTATCTCTGTTTTGTCACCAACATGGATCATCATGGGCCCTTTCATATCACATAAAATTTTGAAATATTATTGGGGCATTTCCTTATTTTTATTTTATTTTTAAAATATAAATTTATTCATTTTAATTGGAGGTTAATTACGTTACAATATTGTATTGGTTTTGCCATACATCAACATGAATCCACCACAGGTATACACGTGTTCCCCATCCGGAACCCCTCTCTTTCCTTTCTACCAGTACCGTCCCTCTGGGTCATCGCAGTGAACCAGCCCTAAGCAACTAGTATCATGCATCACACTTGGACTGGCAATTCATTTCATATATGATATTATACATGATTCAATGCCGTTCTCCAAAATCATCCCACCCTCTCCCTCTCCCACAGAGTCAGAAAGACTGTTCTATACATCTGTGTCTCTTTTGCTGTCTTGCATACAGGGTTATCATTACTGTCTTTCTAAATTCCATATATATATGTGTTAGTATACTGTATTGGTGTTTTTCTTTCTGGCTTACTTCACTCTGTATAATAGGCTCCATTATCATCCACCTCATTAGAACTGATTCAAATGTATTATTTTTAATAGCTGAGTAATACTCCATTGTGTATATGTACCACTGCTTTCTTATCCATTCATCTGCTGATGGACATCTAGGTTGCTTCCATGTCCTGGCTATTATAAATAGTGCTGTGATGAACATTGGGGTACACGTGTCTCTTTCAATTCTGGTTTCCTCAGTATGTATGCCCAGCAGTGGGATTGCTGGGTAATAAGGCAGTTCTGTTTCCAGTTTTTTAGGGAATCTTCACAGAGTTCTCCATAGTGGCTGTACTAGTTTGCATTCCCACCAACAGTGTAAGAGCCTTCCCTTTTCTCTACATCCTCTCCAGCATTTATTGCTTGTAGACTTTTGGATCACAGCCATTCTGACTGGCATGAAATGGTACCTCATTGTGGTTTTGATTTGCATTTCTCTGATAATGAGTGATGTTGAGCATCTTTTCATGTGTTTGTTAGCCATCTGTATGTCTTCTTTGGAGAAATGTCTATTTAGTTCTTTGGCCCATTTTTTGATTGGGTCATTTATTTTTCTGGAATTGAGCTGTAGGAGTTGCTTGTATATTTTTGAGATTAGTTGTTTGTCAGTTGCTTGATTTGCTATATTTTCTCCCATTCTGAAGGCTGTCTTTTCACCTTGCTAATAGTTTCCTTTGTTGTGCAGAATCTATTAAGTTTAATTGGGTCCCATTTGTTTATTTTTGCTTTTATTTCCAATATTCTGGGAGGTGGGTCATAAAGGATCCTGCTGTGATTTATGTTGGAAAGTATTTTGCCTATGTTCTTCTCTAGGAGTTTTATAGTTTCTGGTCTTACATTTAGATCTTTAATCCATTTTGAGTTCATTTTTGTGTATTGTGTTAGAAAGCATTCTAGTTTCATTCTTTTACAAGTGGTTGACCAGTTTTCCCAGCACCACTTGTTAAACAGATTGTCTTTAATCCACTGTATATTCTGGCCTCCTTTGTCAAAGATAAGGCGTCCATAGGTGTGTAGATTTATCTCTGGGCTTTCTATTTTGTTCCATTGATCTATATTTCTGTCTTTGTGCCAGTACCATACTGTCTTGATGACTGTGGCTTTGTAGTAGAGCCTGAAGTCAGGCAGGTTGATTCTTCCAGTTCCATTCTTCTTTCTCTAGATTGCTTTGGGTATTTGAGGTTTTTTGTATTTCCATACTGATTGTGAAATTATTTGTTCTAGCTCTGTGAAAAATACCGTTGGTAGCTTGATAGGGATTGCATTGAATCTATAGATTGCTTCAGGTAGTATACTAATTTTCACTACATTGATTCTTCCGATCCATGAACATGGTATATTTCTCCATCTATTAGTGTCCTCTTTGATGTCCTTCACCAGTGTTTTATAGTTTTCTATATATAGGTCTTTAATTTCTCTAGGTAGATATATTCCTAAGTATTTTATTCTTTTCATTGCAAGGGTAAATGGAATTGTATCCTTAACTTCTCTATTTTCTCATTATTAGTGAATAGGAATGCAAGGGATTTCTGTGTGTTGATTTTATATCCTGAAACTTTAATACATTCATTGATTAGTTCTAGTAATTTTCTGGAAAAGTCTTTAGGGTTTTCTATGTAGAGGATCATGTCATCTGCAAATAGTGAGAGTTTTACTTCTTCTTTTCCAATTTGAATTCCATTTATTTCTTTTTCTGCTCTGATTGCTGTGGCCAAAACTTCCAAACTATGTTGAATAGTAGTGGAGAAAGTGGGCACCATGTCTTATTCCTGACTTTAGGGGAAATGCTTTCAATTTTTCACCATTGAGGATAATGTTTGCTGTGGGTTTTTCATATATAGCGTTTATTATTTTGAGGTATGTTCCTTCTATTCCTCCTTTCTGGAGAGTTTTTAATCATAAATGGATGTTGAATTTTATCAAAGGCTTTCCCTGCATCTATTGAGATGATCACATGGCTTTTATTTTTCAATTTGTTAATGTGGTGTATTACATTGATTGATTTGTGGATATTGAAGAATCCTTGCATCCCTGGGATAAAGCCCACTTGGTCATGGTGTATGATTTTTTTAATGTGTTGTTGGATTCTGATTGCTAGAATTTTGTAAAGGATTTTTTGCATCTATGTTCATCAGTGATATTGGCCTGTAGTTTTCATTATTTGTGGCATCTTTGTCAGGTTTTGGTATTAGGGTGATGGTGGCCTCATAGAATGAGTTTGGAAGTTTACCGTCCTCTGCAATTTTCTGGAATAGTTTGAGTAGGATAGGTGTTAGCTCTTCTCTAAATTTTTGGTAGAATTCAGCTGTGAAGCCGTCTGGACCTGGGCTTTTGTTTGCTGGAAGATTTCTGATTATAGTTTCAATTTCCGTGCTTGTGAAGGGTCTGTTAAGATTTTCTTTTTCTTCCTGGTTCAGTTTGGGAAAGTTGTACTTTTCTAAGAATTTGTCCATTTCTTCCATGTTGTCCATTTTAATGGCATATAATTGCTGATAGTAGTCTCTTACGATCCTTTGTATTTCTGTGTTGTCTGTTGTGATCTCTCCATTTTCATTTCTAATTTTATTGATTTGATTTTTCTCCCTTTGTTTCTTGATGAGTCTGGCTAATTGTTTGTCAATTTTATTTATCCTTTCAGAGAACCAGCTTTCTTGGCTTTGTTGATTTTTGCTATGGTCTCTTTTGTTTCTTTTGCATTTATTTCTGCCCTAATTTTTAAGATTTCTTTCCTTCTACTAACCCTGGGGTTCTTCATTTCTTCCTTTTCTAGTTGCTTTAGGTGTATAGTTAGGTTATTTATTTGACTTTTTCCTGTTTCTTGAGGTATTCCTGTATTGCTATGAAATTTCCCCTTAGCGCTGCTTTTACAGTGTCCCACAGGTTTGGGGTTGTTGTGTTTTCATTTTCATTCATTTCTATGTATATTTTAATTTCTTTTTTGATTTCTTCTGTGATTTGTTGATTATTCAACAGAGTGGTGTTTAGCCTCCATATGTTGGAATTTTTAATAGTTTTTCTCCTGTAATTGAGATCTAATCTTACTGCATTGTGGTCAGAAAAGATGCTTGGAATGATTTCAACTTTTTTTGAATTTACCAAGGCTAAGTTTATGGCCCAGGATGTGATCTATCCTGAAGAAGGTTCCGTGTGCACTTGAGAAAAAGGTGAAATTCATTGTCTTGGGTGAAATGTCCTATAGATATCAATTAGGTCTAACTGGTCTATTGTATCATTTAAAGTTTGTGTTTCCTTGTTAATTTTCTGTTTAGTTGATCTATCCATAGGTTTGAGTGGGGTATTAAAGTCTCCCATTATTATTGTGTTATTGTTAATTTCCCCTTTAATACTTGTTAGCATTTGTCTTACATATTGTGGTGCTCCTGTGTTGGGTGCATGTATGTTTATAATTGTCATATCTTCTTGGATTGATCCTTTGATTATTATGTAGTGTCCTTCTTTGTCTCTTTTCACAGCCTTTGTTTTAAAGTCTATTTTATCTGATATGAATATTGCTACTCCTGCTTTCTTTCTTTTGTGCTCTATTTGCATGGAATAACTTTTTCCATCCCTTCACTTTCAGTCTGTTTGTGTCCCCTGTTTTGAGGTGGGTCTCTTGTAGACAACATATATAGGGGTTTTATTTTTGTATCCATTCACCAAGACTTTGTCTTTTGGTTGGGGCATTCAACCCATTTACGTTAAGGTAATTATTAATAAGTATGATCCCATTGCCATTTACTTTATTGTTTTGGGTTCGAGTTTATACACTCTTTTTGTGTTTCCTGTCTAGAGAATCTCCTTTAGCATTTGTTGGAGAGCTGGTTTGGTGGCGCTGAACTCTCTCAGCTTTTGCTTGTCTGTAAAGCTTTTGATTTCCCCTTCATATTTGAATGAGATCCTTTCTGGGTACAGTATTCTGGGCTGTAGGTTCTTTTCTTTCATCACTTTAAGTATGTCTTGCCATTCCCTCCTGGCTTGAAGAGTTTCTATTGAATGATCAGCTGTTATCCTTATGGGAATCCCCTTGTGTGTTATTTGTTGTTTTTCCCTTGCTGCTTTTAATATTTTTTCTTTGTGTTTGATCTTTGTTAATTTGATTAATATGTGTCTTGGTGTGTTTTGTCTTGGGTTTATCCTTTTTGGAACTCTCTGGGTTTCTTGGACTTGGATGATTATTTCCTTCCCCATTTTAGGGAAGTTTTCAATGATTATCTCCTCAAGTATTTTCTCATGGTTTTTCTTTTTGTCTTCTTCTTCTGGGACCCCTATGATTCGAATGTTGGGGCATTTAACACTGTTCTGGAGGTCTCTGAGATTGTCCTCAGTTCTTTTAATTCATTTTTATTTTTTCCTCTCTGTTTCATTTATTTCTACCATTCTATCTTCTAATTCACTAATCCGATCTTCTGCCTGTTATTCTACTATTTGTTGCCTCCAGAGTGTTTTTGATCTCATTTATTGCATTATTCATTATATACTGACTCTTTTTTATTTCTTCTAGGTCCTTGTTAAACCTTTTTTGCATCTTCTCAATCCTTTTCTCCAGGCTACTTATCTGTGATTCCATTTTGATTTCACGATTTTGGATCATTTTCACTATCGTTATTTGGAATTCTTTGTTAGGTCTTTATCTCTATCTCTTCCTCTTTTGTTTGGTTTGGTGGGCATTTATCCTGTTCCTTTACCTGCTGGGTATTCCTCTGTCTCTTCATCTTGTTTATATTGCTGAGTTTGGGATGTCCTTTCTGTATTCTGGCAGTTTGTGGAGTTCTCTTTATTGTGGAGTTTCCTCACTGTGGGTGGGGTTGTACAGGTGGCTTGTCAAGGTTTCTTGGTTAGGGAAGCTTGTGTTGGTGTTCTGGTGGGTGGAGCTGGATTTCTTCTCTCTGGAGTACAATGAAGTGTCGAGTAATAAGTTATGAGATGTCAATGGTTTTGGAGTAGCTTTGGGCAGCTTGTATATTGGAGCTAAGAACTGTGTTCCTGTGTTGCTGGAGAATTTGGGTAGTATGTCTTGCTCTGGAACTTGTTGGCCCTTGGGTGGTGCTTGGTTTCAGTGTAGGTATGGAGGCATTTGATGAGCTCCTGTCAATTAATGTTCCCTGGAGTCAGGAGTTCTCTGGTATTCTCAGGGTTTGGACTTAAGCCTCCTGATCTGGTTTTCAGTCTTATTTTTACAGTATTCTCAAGACTTCTCCTTCTATACAGCACCACTGGTAAAACATCTAGGTTAAAGATGAAAAGTTTCTCCACAGTGAGGCACACCCAGAAAGGTTCACAGCATTACATGGAGAAGAGAAGAGGGAGGAGGGAGTTAGAGGTGACCTGAATGAGATGAGGTGGAATCAATAGAAGAGAGAGGAAGCTAGCCAGTAATCACTTCCTTATATGCACTCCACAACTGGACCACTCAGAGATGTTCATGGACTTATACAGAGAAGAGAAGAGGGAGGAAGGAGACAGAGGTGGCCAGGAGGATAAAAGGGGGGAATCAAAAGGAGAGAGACAGATCCAGCTAGTAATCAGTTTCCTAAGTGTTCTCCACCATCTGGAACACACAGAGATTCACAGAATTGGATAGGGAAGAGAGGGGATAGGGAGGAGATGGAGGCAACCTGGTGGAGAAAAAGGAGAGTCCAAAGGGAGAGAGAGCAGTCAAGCCAGTAATCTCACTCCCAAGTAAAAATGGGTACTGAAGATTGGGTTCTTAAAGGTACAAAATTGATAACAAATACCCAAAAGCACAGATTAAAAATCTAGAGTAGAGTTTGGAATTTCAAAATTACACT
>NW_011494760.1:714061-744403 GCF_000754665.1 Bison bison bison | reverse complement strand
ATATATGAAGTTTGCTTTTAAAAAATAGGGTCTTTTTTTTTTTTTGCAAAGTAATAGTAGGTTATAGAAGTGAAAATTAAAGGAGTAATAGAGGACTTAAAAATTAAAAAAAAAAAAGAATGATTGTAAAAATAGTAAAAATATATCTAGGACTTTCTCTGATGTTGTTGTGGGTATTGTGGGGTCCGTTCATTTTCGGATAGTTCCTTGGTCTGGCTTATATTTCTCAAGATTTATAGGCACCTTCCCATGTAGTCAGTACTAACAACAGGGTTTTAATCTATTGCACCTGTCACTTCCAAGGTGGTTCCCTCTGTTTTAGCTTCTTCTGTTTGCTGGTCTCTTCAGTGTCTGATTTCCACCCTGACACAAAGAGGGCGGTGGTGGACACTTTCTTTTAGGCTCACTTGTTCAGTCACACTGTGGGGAGGGAGGGACACTACCAAAAAATAACACTGGCGTGTGCTCACAGTGCCTCAGCCACACTGGGCCTGCCCCCACTCACAGGGCGTGTGCCCTCCCTGTCCACACTGCTCAGGCTCTAGGTTGCTCCACCGGGAACCGTCTGAGGCCAGTTCTGGGCTGCGTGCATCTCCCAGGTCTAAACTGCTCAGGTTCAGGCACTCAGGTAGTCCTCAAAGGCACAGACTTGGTTGGGTCTGCGTTTTGTGCCCTTCCTAGGCCCGAGCAGCTCAGGTGATGAGGTGTTTGGTGCATGTGGTCGCTGAGACTTATCACATCCCCCGTCCCTGACACTCGGTTTTCTGGGTGTACAACCAGCGCACCTTTTCAGGCTGATATTGACTGTCCAGAACCCCAAGAAGTCTTAGCAAAGAAGCCTGCTTGCAGTTTGGTAGATAATATCTCTCTGGGGCTGCAATTGTCCCCTTCCGGCTCTGGCTGCCTGTCACCGGAGGGGGATGGTCTGCAGCCAGTTATCTCTGTTCAGTCCTTTGTTCTGTGCAGGGGCCTGGTGGTGTCTTAGGTTAGGGCTGGCTTTGCACATGGTAGCTATCCCACAGTCTGGTTTGCTAGCCCAAGTTAGTTCCTTCAGATTGCCCTCGGGGCATTCAGGTCTGGTCCTTACTCTAAGCCATGCAGCCCGCGCCTCCATGCCCAGCCCCCACTTGCTAGTGGTGGGTGAACTTGTCTGTGCTGCTTCTCTGTTGGGGGAGTTACCAATGGGCTCGTAATCTGTGGGTTTTAATTATTTATTTATTTTTCCTCCTTGTTACGTTGCCCTCTGTGCTTCCAAGGCTTGCCACAGACTCAGCAGTGAGAGTGTTTCCTGGTGTTTGGAAACTTTTTTCTTTTTAAGACTCCCTTCCCAGGACGGAGCTCCGTCCCTACCTCTTTTGACTCTATTTTTTTCTTTTATATTTTTTTCCTACCTCCTTTTGAAGACAATGGGCTGCTTTTCTGGGTGCCTGATGTCCTCTGCTGACATTCAGAAGTTGTTTTGTGGAATTTCCTCAGCGTTTAAATATTCTTTTGATGAATTTGTGGCGGAGAAAGTGGTTTCCCCATCCTATTCCTCAGACATCTTAGGACCTCCCCCATATCCTTATTTTTAAATGATGGTACTTATTAGACCACCTTCCCAGTGGCTCAGGGGGCTTCTCTAGTGGCTCAGATGGTAAAGAATTTGCCTGCACCAGATTTGATCCTTGGGTTGGGAACCTTCCCTGGAGAAGGGAATAGCTACCCTCTCCAGTATTCTTGCCTGGAGAATTTGATGGACAGAGGAGCCTGGTGGGCTACAGTCCTTGGAGTCACAAAGATTCAGACATGACTAATTGATTAACAGATGGTTCCACTGTAAAGAATCCTCCTGCCAATGCAGGAGATGCAGGAGACATGGGTTCAGTCCCTGGGTCAGGAAGATCCCCTGGAAGAGGAAATGAAAACCCACTCCAGTATTCTTTCCTGGAAAAATTTCCTGGACAGAAGAGTCTGGCAAGCTATGATCTATGGGGTTGCAAAGAGTCAGATATGCTTAATGACTGAGCACACACACTTTGAGATCTATCTCTAGATCTTTTGATTTATCTTAATAAAGTATTAAAAATTATTTGGAATTAAGTTTGAATGATTTCCTGTACTATATTTTGTATTTTATTTAAGTATTAAAAATTCATTCTAGAAAGGGTTCATAGGGTACACAAGACTGCCAAACAGGTACCTGATATAATAATCAAGAATTTTTGGTCTATTAATATCTTTAAATTGGAGATGAGCAGAATATCAGGCACAAAACTTTCAAGATCACAACACAAGTTAAGGAATAGACAAGAGAATAAAAAAAAAAAAAAAAGCAAATCTGTTAGCCGTCAAAGGAGAAATGAGAGAGGAGTGTTACAAACCAAAAGAAAATTCAAGGGGAGATAATTTCAAGAGAAGCTTTTAAGAATGAGGGCCTGATCAAAAAAAGCAAAATGTAGAGAGAAACCAACATGTGTGCAAAAAGAGGAATGGTTATTAGATTTGGTGATTTGCACAGAGGAGGGGATCTTACTGTCTACTGAGCTGTCCACAGTTAGGTGGTATTAGGTGACACAGTGCAGCTCTATTTAACATTTAAAGATCATGTTCTATTCCTTAGTTCACACTCATCTAAAGGAATAAAACTGAAAATCTGCTGGAGCCAGAATGATTTAATTTGGTGTATGTCCAAGTATATTTTCTTGTTAAGATATAATTTCCCACACACATTAATTTTTTTCCTACGGGAATGATTTGCTTTACTCAAACAAAGCATCAGGTAAGATGCTGTATTGGTTTCGATGATAGCAGCCATTTCTTATTACAACTGATACTCAGGCCAACCTCCAAAATATCTCCAATTAAAAAAGTGCCACAGGGTCTGGAAAACTTTCCTTATGGGTCCTCCTTATGATTAATTCGTCCATGAGAAATCGTTTTAAAATAGAAAAAAACTCTGAATATCAAGTTAATTCTTCTCAATGTCTTTTTTTTTCTAATTTTATTTTATTTTTAAACTTTACATAATTGTATTAGTTTTGCCAAATATCAAAATGAATCCGCCACAGGTATACATGTGTTCCCCATCCCGAACCCTCCTCCCTCCTCCCTCCCCATACCATCCCTCTGGGCCGTCCCAGTGCACCAGCCCCAAGCATCCAGCATTGTGCACCGAACCTGGACTGGCAACTCGTTTCCTACATGATATTTTACATGTTTCATTGCCATTCTCCCAAATCTTCCCACCCTCTCCCTCTCCTACAGAGTCCATAAGACTGTTCTATACATCAGTGTCTCTTTTGCTGTCTCGTACACAGGGTTATTGTTACCATCTTTCTAAATTCCATATATATGCGTTAGTATACTGTATTTATGTTTTTCCTTCTGGCTTACTTCACTCTGTATAATAGGCTCCAGTTTCATCCACCTCATTAGGACTGATTCAAATGAATTATTTTTAATGGCTGAGTAATACTCCATTGTGTATACGTACCACTGCTTTCTTATCCATTCATCTGCTGATGGACATCTAGGTTGCTTCCATATCCCGGCTATTATAAACAGTGCTGCGATGAACATTGGGGTACACGTGTCTCTTTCCCTTCTGGTTTCCTCAGTGTGTATGCCAAGCAGTGGGGTTGCTGGATCATAAGGCAGTTCTATTTCCAGTTTTTTAAGGAATCTCCACACTGTTCTCCATAGTGGCTGTACTAGTTTGCATTCCCACCAACAGTGTAAGAGGGTTCCCTTTTCTCAACACCCTCTCCAGCATTTATTATTTGTAGACTTTTGGATCGCAGCCATTCTGACTGGTGTGAAATGGTACCTCGTCTTAATTGGAGTTTTTTCACTAGATTTTTGTTTTTTATTCATAGGAGTAAATGTAGCATACAAATGACACTGAATGTTTTGAATATAAAGAGAATCTGAAAGAGAACCTTAAGGCAAGAGAGAAAAAATTTCTTCACCTTTACTATGCAATTAGAATATGCATCTAAAATTAAAAGCACGTAAGTTCAAAACTTAAGAATATATATATGACATATATGGGCTTCCCTGGTAGCTCAGTTGGTAAAGAATCTGCTTGCAATGCAAGAGACCCCTGTTTGATTCCTCGGTTGGGAAGATCTGCTGCAGAAGTGATAGGTTACCCACTCCAGTATTCTTGGGCTTCCCTTGTGACTCAGCTGGTAAAGAATCTGCCTGCAATGCGGGAGACCTGGGTTCGATCCCTGGGTTGGGAAGATCCCTTGGAGAAGGGAAAGGCTGCTCACTCCAGTATTCCGGCCTGGAGAATGCCATGGACTAGGGTTGCAAGAGTCGGACATGACTGAGCAACATTCACTTTCATTTTCTTTCACTTTCGTAGGACATATATAACATATATATATTTGTATTTAACTTTGTAAACATGTATTGTCAAATATCTGACTCAAAATAAAAATTGAAAATTTATTTTGTTGTGTTTAAGATTAGTATGATAGATTACTCTGGAGACTTTGAATAATTTACATTAATCATATTAACTCTTAAAGTCACATCAGTGGGCAATAAAAATTATCCTCAAATATATCAAAGAAGCCATTGTTTCCATGATAACATCTGCTGCTGCTGCTGCTGCTAAGTCGCCTCAGTCGTGTTCCACTCTGTGTGACCCCATAGATGGCAACCCATCAGGCTCCACTGTCCCTGGGATTCCCCAGGCAAGAACACTGGAGTGGGTTGCCATTTCCTTCTCCAATGCATGAAAGTGAAAAGTGAAAGTGAAGTCGCTCAGTCATGTCAGACTCTTAGCGACCCCATGGACTGCAGCCTACCAGGCTCCTCCGTCCATGGGATTTTCCAGGCAAGAGTACTGGAGTGGGGTGCCATTGTTCTACATTAGCAGAAAGAGTTACTTATGTGTGTGTACCTATATATATCTACAAATGAATAAATTATAATGAATTTTTTTAGAAGTTTTGCAAATTTCAGATGTTTTCAGGGTTTCCCATTCTTTAAAAATTGCAAGAATGATAGTACTTATGAACCTATTTGCAGAGAAGCAATGGAGACATAGGCATAGACAACAGACTTCTGGACACAGTGGGGAAAGGAGAGGGTGGAACAAATTGAGAGAGTAGCATTGAAACATATACATCACCATTTGCAAAATAGATAGCTAGTGGGAATTTGCCATATGATGCAGGGAGCTCAAAACCAATGGTCTGTGAGACAATAGAGATTTCCTGGGTGGGGGTGACATGTGTATACTTAAAGCTGACTCGTGTTGATATATGACAGCAACCATCACAATATTATAAAGCAATTATCCTCCAATTAAAAATAAATAAATAAAAACAACTCAAGAATAATAACTTATATTTCTACCAAGGACAAAAATAGTTATAACTATTACATAGAAGGGGCCTCTTGCAATGTTGTGCATACATTCTCAGTCATGTCCGACTCTCTGTGACCTCATGGACTGCAGCCCCCCAGGCACCTCTGTCTATGGGATTTTCGAGGCAAGAATCCTGGATATGTTGCCATTTCCTTTTCCATTGCCATGCTGATAGACATTAAAGATTAACACAGATCCCTGCAGAGTTTCACCTCAAAGCACCTTTTGGATTAAAATTAGCATGGCAGTCCCATTCGGTATCATTTACCAAATTATATCTCTCCTTGAGAAGTATGACTATTAACTGTGAAGGAAAACTGTATTCAAAGATTTGTTGAAAAGAAGAGGATATCACCATACTAAAGATTACAAAAGTAAATACATCTAAGTAATTAAAAAATAATGAAGAGATGAATTTAAAATTAAATAAAACATCTTTATAATACAAATTTTGATTAGGTTGACATTATAATCTTTGTTATAAATCATATTGGTGCTAGTAATAAGAAACCTACTTGTCAATGCAAGAGACATTAAGAGATGCAGGTTCAATTCCTGGGTTAGGAAGGTCCCCTGGGGTAGGAAATGGCAATATACTTCAGTATTCTTGTCTAGAGAATCCTACGGTCAGAGGAGCCTGGCAGGCTACAGTCCATAAGTTCAAACAGTGAGACACAACTGAAGTTGTGATTCAAACAGTCAGACACAACTAAAGATATATGATTTAATCATATATCCTTTTATGGAATAGAGAAAAACAAAATGTAACTCTCAGACTTCTGAACAAATCAATACTTACAGACTTGTCCAGAATTGTTCACTTTGGAGCTTAGAGCAATGATTTTTTTGAGTACACATATTTCTATGTACAGACTGTGTATGATTTGACTTTGTGCTCTCTCTCTCTTTTCTTCTCTTGTCCCCTGACTGCAAAAAGAATGGTTCTAAAAATATCAATATTTGAATTAGCATAAGGAGTTAGCAAAATCTCAACTGCCAGGAGCAAAAGAAACAAGAGTGTGCTTGCTATGTAAACACATCTGCTTTGTAGGGCTCGGAACAATGTCTACATCATAAGTTTGTTTTGAATGTGTATCACTTTGTATATATCAGGGACAGACAAAATCCACAGAGAGGAAAATGCAACTAACTTTATTAAACTCTTCTAAAATCAATCATGATTTTATTTCCTGAGGCAGCTCAAGCATGACATTGACATAAGTACTGATAGAAAAAAAAAAATGTTGAAACTGGAAGAAACTATATGCTCTTAACTTTAAAAGAGTGGTTGAACCTCAACATACAACTGACCTAGGCATTCTTTAAAGTGATATTGTTGCTCAAATATACACATTTTTCCCATATGAGTAATTTGATAGGTCTGCTTGACCTATTAATTTCAAATAATAGAACGATTATGGACCAAAATGGCTCAAACATTCTCTGAAATCTGATTTATGGCAAGATAATTGTTTCTATAAATCCACACATGTAGAGGGCTTAGACCATGGCTTGCTGTTTACTAAAAACTTTATAAATACAATTTACCATGATTATTATTACTGTTATTATTACCATTAGTAAACTAAGAATCATTAATGTCAAGGAATTCAACAAGTCATTGAACATTTGTGTTGAGAAACCTCCTTTACAGGTGGCTGCCTTCTACTTGGATTCCCTGGTAGCTCAGTGGTAAAGAATCTGTCTGCCAATGCAGGAGACAGAAAAGACGTGGGTTTGAACCCAGGGTTGAGAAGATCCCCTGGAGGAGGAAATGGCAACTCACTCCAATATTTTTGCCTGGGAAATCCCATGGACAGAGGAGCCTGACAGGCTAAAGTCCATGGTGTGGCAAAGAGTCAGACATGAATTAGCAACTGAGCATATATACACACATGCACATGGCTTCTCCTTAAATTAGCAAGTTTCTCAAAATTAAACTTAGTGCTACTGCACATTTTGTCCAGATAGAGTAAAAATATAAAGAGGAACAAATAGAAAAAAATAAAAAGAGGCCTGAGAGAAATATTCAAAGGAAAACAAACTTTAAAATTAAGACTTTAAAAAAAAAATACATGTCAAAGTGTACTTTGTATGATTTAAGATAACAACATAACAAAAGGGGTATAATATCCCATAAATTATCTTATCAACTGAGGTATCTATTTCCTGTTATTTCGGGCAAGAAAAACAGCATTAGCTAATCATTAGCTGTACCTGTTCTAGCTGATTCTTTCTCAGATGCTGAGATTGAATTTAGTGACAAGAAAAGTACTGCAAATCAATGTTGCCATATGAACCAAGTCAATAAAAAGAAAAAGGACCAAAAAAATACACTCATGAAAATAACCCACATTAAAGAAATGCAATAGCTAAACTTTGGAATTTAGTTGTCACTAATATATGTAAGTAATGTCATTAATACCTAATGCCTTATTTTGGTAAGAAAAATCAGTGAGTATGTCAGGCAGGATAATCAACACATTAATTAAATAGCATCATACTTTCTTATTTGCTGTCAATAGCAGTAATGTGTTTCACTGAATCAGTTTCATCTTACTTCATTACTGCCTTCAAATTCTTAGTAATAGTAAAATCATGACTGAATTTTACATAGGTGTGTGACATTTTTCATTTCCTCTCTATCTTAATATAAGTTAGCTGAAAATTTTCACATAACTTTTTAAGTAAATTCATAAATTGCTAATTGACTTATTATGCTAGTAGGTTTATTTTTCTTTCACAGAAGTCAACACATCTGGGAACTTTCAGATAAATTTGCTGATTATTCTTTTATATATATATATATTTACCTCTCATATATAATTTATAACTGTGTGCTATACAAATGGTTATATCTATCTTTTAAAATATATTTATTTTAATTTTTGAAAAATAAAACAGAAGGGAAAAAGCCATTTGAAAATACTAGACATTTTGCCATCATTTTAGGGAACTTTTTTGAAATGAATGCAGGAATATATATCAAAGGGAAAGGTCTGTATTAATTGAAAAGATAAATCTAAGAGGGGCTATGATTACTGTAGGTATTTGTAGAATCATTATATTCATTATATACTTAATTTTTCTATATGGTTCTAGGTCTTGTAAATATAATTTTAAAAGAGGGAACTTAGCACAGGAATGGACTTCCTTCATTCCTTCCTCTTTTTCACCTTCCTTCCTCTTCCGCTCCTTTCTTCCTTCTCTTGTCTATTTCTCGCTTTCATCTTTCTTACATCCTACTTCCCTCTTTATCTAACTTCCCTTCATTCTTTACTTCTTCCTTTCATTCTAAACTTAAATTCATTTGAGGAGATTTGATAACTTTATAAATACACAGAAAACAAGTAATTGTAATAATCACAACACATAAATATCAAGCACAACTATCACAATATTCATATTGATTTTCAGAGGGAAAATTATTATTAAATAACATGGAATGAGTGACTAGCAGTAGTAAATTGATTCCATTTCTCACCGTGTTTTTCAAATTACCTGTAAATGACCACATGCAAGTTAGAAAGGTGATTCCCGCACCCAAAGACAATTGGACACTGTTACCTCTAAGGTACTTTTAAATTCTAAGATTTCATGTGCTAAGAATTCCTGTGGTACCACATTAAAATCTTCCTAAAACTCTCCAAAAATAGAATGAATCAGCAACTTTTATAAGTTCATTTTTATGCCTCTGTGAATCCTATCCATTGTTTTCTATACATAGTTTCTAGTTCTTTGGGAACACATTATCTCACAATATTTTTGGTAGTTGTTTTACTAGTATTGTAATTTGAACTTATCCTTTTTCTAAAAGTCTAACTCAATGCACATTTTTGAATAATCCAACCAGCTTATGAAAAATTATTCAACTAACATGCTTTATTCATTCCATTACTCAGTATTTCAATAAATATTTTAAGCATGTACAACATAACAGACCTGCTTTGCCAACTTAGATTAGAACTAAATTTGTGCCCCACTATCTTACCAGACCAGACAGTTCACAGACTAGTGGGAAAAAGTAGACAGTATAAATGATTTTAAGTGAGTGTGAAAAGAGGTGTGAAAGAAGTTATAAAGAATAAATCATATTGCCAAAGTTAAGCTGATACTTTTAAAGTGAACAAAATAATTCTAACAAGAACAGATAATTGACTTTAAAATACTGTAAGAGGTATAAATAAATCTTTGTAAATAGATCTAAATCAGGAATTAAAGGATATACAAATGATGGATGAGACTAGAATGTATACATAAATCAGAACCTGGATGGACTTATATATTTTTATAAGAAATGTGAACTTTGTCAATGATGTAAGAAATTACTATTTTTAAGTAGAGAAATGACATAAGTACATTCTAATTTAAAGTTATTTAAAGTAGTATGACGGAGAAGGCAATGGCACCCCACTCCAGTACTCTTGCCTGGAAAATCCCATGGAGGGAGAAGCCTGGTAGGCTGCAGTCCATGGGGCCGCTAAGAGTCGAACAGGACTGAGCGACTTCACCTTCACTTTTCACTTTCATGCATTGGAGAAGGAAAAGGCAACCCACTCCAGTATTCTTGCCTGGAGAATCCCAGGGATGGAGGAGCCTGGTGGGCTGCCGTCTATGGGGTCACACAGAGTCGGACACGACTGATGCGACTTAGTAGTGCTAGTAGTAGTAGTAGCTGCTGCTGCTAAGTCACTTCAGTCGTGTCCGACTCTTTGCAACTCCAGAGACGGCAGCCCACCAGGCTCCTCTGTCCCTGGGATTCTCCAGGCAAGAACACTGGGGTGGATTACCGTTTCCGTCTCCAATGCATGAAAGTGAAAAGTGAAAGTGAAGTTACTCAGTCGTGTCCGACTCTTGGCGACCCCATGGACTGCAGCCCACCAGGCTCCTCCATCCATGGGATTTTCCAGGCAAGAGTACTGGAGTGGGGTGCCATTGCCTTCTCCGAGTAGTAGTAGAGTAGTATGATAAAGCATGAGATATCAGATAAGGGACAGTGTAGCCAAGGTTCTCTTGCAGTAATTCAGGTCAGAGCTGATGAAGTCTAGATTGAGACAGAAATAGTAGCAGCAGAGACTTGGGGCATTTGGACAGTGAGCTTTGCCAATTTGCTGGGTAGAGGGAGTGAAGGATAAGGAGGACTCCATAGTACCTTTTCAAGTTCCCTTATCGGGGATGAATAGATGATAGCATCATTCACAAAGAACCCCCTTCTTAGTGAGTGAGGTAGATGAGGAGAGGACAATAAAGTGTTGTACAAGGAGCTTCTGAGATGCCCATGGATTATGTATGATGGTGGAGGAGGGATAGTCAACATGTCAGAGGAAGGGAGTGTTTGGAATGCTGTAGGGAGACAAAGCATAGAGAAATATTTAATATTTGAGCTGTGGAGTCTGGAAGGAGATCTTTCAGGGGAAGCATATAGCTAAAGAAAAGAAAAGGTCCAAGGAGAGAGAGCACTTTAAACACTGTGACATCTACCAGTGAGCAGATAAAGTTTTGGGCAGGAGATGGAAAGGCCTCAAGAAAATACAAATCTATTATAATAGCAACACATAGCAGATGCTGCACCTCTCAATTTCCTTGAAAATAATAAGAATTCTGTATACCTTTGATGCATTGTGTATGTTATATTTCATATAATCACAGTTAGGAAAATGATTTACCAGATTTCAGAAAGAAAAGAAATATGGAACCCAGAGACCTATCAAATGAAGTAATTCCTTTGCCCTTATGTTGGTAACATCTGGAGAAGGGAAAAGCTACCCACTCTAGTATTCTCGCCTGGAAAATTCCATGGGCTGTATAGTCTATGTAGTCACAAAGAGTCAGACACGAATGAGCAACTTTCACTGTGGTGGTAACATAAGGCGTTGGGAAGATCCCCTGGAAAAGGGAATGACTACACACTCCAGTATTCTGGCCTGGAGAATTCCATGGACAGAGGAGCCTGGTGGGCTACAGTCTACAGAGCCACAAAGAGTTGGACATGACTGAGTGACTACACTTACTTACTTCCTTATGATGGTAGCATACCACCTACAAAAAGGCAGAGAGTAAGTGACCTAAATATTAGGAGTTGAGGAGTTCAGAATAAACTCATTATACTTCACATGTTTCCCAAAAGAATACTAATAGTATTATTGATAATAAAGATAATAGCAATCTTAATGAAAAAACACTTAGTGCTTTTTATTTGTTGGATATCATGGCAAGCACTTTATATATTTCAACTCATAAAATTTCATAGTAATTCCATGAGAGAGGAACTATATATTTTCAATTTAATTGATCAGAAAGCTGAAGCAGGAGATGATAAAAATGTTTTACCAAGTTTATACTGTGAGTTAGCCAGTGACATGGAAATTAAACCTGAGCAGTTGATCCACAAAGGCCATGTCCTTAACCACTTTACATATAGCCTCTTATTAATAAATTTATAAACTAACAATTTCCCTCTAGTGTTTGCAATTTGTATGTCTTCATTAATTACATAATTATGATGCAATTATTGCACCAATATAAAATTATGTAATAATAAAGACAGTAGCAAGGTTGACAGCAACTCTATAACTCCCATATATTACTAACACTTATTGAGGTGGCTCAGACAGTAAAGAATCTGCCTGCAATGGGGGAGACCTGGGTTCAATCCCTGGATTGGGAAGATTTCATGGAGAAGGGAATGGCTACCCACTCCAGTATTCTTGCCTGAAGAATTCCAGGAACAGAGGAGCCTTGCAGGCTATAGTCAATGTGGTCACAAAGAGTTGGACACAACTGTGACTTTCACTTCACATACCCACATTGAGTACAATATACCAACTTTTCCACTAAGGTTTGCCTATGTTATAATAATTTGCTAAGTAAGTACTCTTATCACTCATTTTTTTTTATCAATAAGTAAAACTTGTTTGAAGTATTGTAAATGAAAACTTTTAAGTGGCAGAGCCATGGTTGAACTCATGCCTTAAAGCCTCAGCTGGCTTGCCTGGTGGCACAGATGGTCAAGAATCTGCCTGCAAAGCAGGAGATCCTGGTTTGATCCCTGGGTTGGGAAGATACCCTGAAGGAAGAAACGGCAATTCACTCACTATGCTTGCCCGGAAAATTCCATGGACAGAGGAGTCTGGTAGGCTACAGTCCGTGAGGTCGCAAAGAGCCAGAGCACAAACTGAACAAATAACACTTCACTTTCACTTATTAGTAGTGCATTCTACCCTGAAGTAATCAGCAAATGCCACACACAGGGCTGTGTCTTAGTTTTGACGTGTAAATTACAGATATAAAAGCAGAATTTGATGGAAAAAAATACTGCACACCTAAAAGGAGTTAATCAGTGGTGATTTAGAGCAAACAGTGATTGAAGTACCTGACACTCTACACAGACTTCATCAAATAGCACCATACTGAGTGGCTGGAAAGGTAGATGACACAGGGCAGTAACCCTCTGACTCTGTCTTTACACTTACCTCATCATGCTGTCATTACCTGTTTAGATGTCTCTTGCCAATGGTCCAGGGTGCAAATTCTAGATATCAAGGATCATATTTTCACCAAAGGGTAGGGTAGGGCCAGCACATAAGAGGGGCTTTGGAATGAATTAAAACATTGCCTAGATACATGCATTAGCTATATGATTTTATTTTGTAGTGATTTTTATGCAAAAAAATTACTAATGTAATTTAAAGTTGTACTTATAAAAAGTCAATGTAAAATAATATATTTATGATCTTTTATTTCCTTAGGAAATGAACATATTTTTAAAAAGTGATTCATTTCTTCAAAATTATTTTGGTAATATAGTTTCCTTTCACTTGCTGTATTTTCCCTTCTTTTCTTTCATGTCCTTTATGTTTTGTAGTTATAGCATCTTAAACACAATTATGATGAAGTAAAAAATATTATTTAATAGTTACATAGAGTTCAATCAATTTCACATTTTTTCAATGACTACCTTGCCAGTCCAGGTTCGATGCATGACGCTGGATGCTTGGGGCTGGTGTACTGGGACGGCCCAGAGGGATGGTATGGGGAGGAGAATGTCAAAATCAATAAGATAAAATAACATTAAGAAAACCAAAATAATTAGAACAATATCCAGTCAATATTTGTAAAGATGTTTCTTGAGAGTAAAAACTTATCTTGTGAAAATACAGAAAAATATTAAAAGATGAGAAATGGAAGTAAATGTAAAATGAATAGAAAGCAGCCTATATGGCTAAATTTGTTTGGAAGGGAGCTTTTTCAGTTCTTTTATCCAAGTGTTGCATGAATCCAGATTCCTGAATTTGTTATTGTTGTTCAGCCTGTAAGTCATGTCTGACTTTGAGACCTCATGGACTGCAGCATGCCAGACTTCTCTGTCCTTCACTATCTCCTACAGTTTGCTCAAATGCATGTTCATTGTGTTGGTGATGCTATCCAACCATCTCATTGTTTATTATCCCTTTCTCCTCCTGCCCTCAATCTTTCCCAGCCTCAGGGTCTTTTCCAATTAATCTGCTCTTTGCATCATGTGACCAAAGTATTGGAGCTTCAGCTTCAGCATCAGTCCTTCCAATGTATATTCAGGGTTGATTACCCTTAGGATTGGTTGGTTTGATCTTCTTGTAGTCCAAAGGACTCTCAAGATTTCTGAATAGGTTCTATATAAAGGTGAGCTAATGCCAGATACATGCAATGTGGGACACAGATATTGATTAGCTAGTTAGTGCAAATCTTGTGCTAGGAATGAACCACTTTCAGTGTAGTTAATTTAATTAGCAAATTTTACAAGCATCATAGAGTACAATTAAGATGAAAATGCCCATAAAATAAGAATACAGACTTAAGCTATTCTCATACCCATCAGAATTCCATACTTCAAATGCCACATACTATACCTTTAGGGTTTTTCAAATTATGGAGTAAATAATGTAAGACACCTAGCATGTCTTAGGAAAGTACATGCTATAAATGAAAAATTATAAAATTCACTAAAACACTTGAAGTAAAAATCCCCAGTCTTTATATTATGAATTAATATTTTAATCATAATAGAAAAATATTTCAATATAAGATGCTTGCTGATGTTTAAATATTTGTCACATTCATATTATGAATTTGAAATTAATGACTGAATGCAAATACATATATATTTTTCATTACTATATAATAACATGTAATCATATGTATCATCCATGACATTAAACAATTTTAAATATGATTTATATATTGTATACCCTTATTAACTCTATTAATAATCTATTTCTATTTTATATATTTTATAAACTTTCTTACAATCAACTTTGGGGTCAAAAGTTATTGAATTATATTGTTACTGCATTATTATTACATATAATTCAATGTATTCATACTTATATATACACTTATATTTGTACACATAGACAATCACATACAGGTACTTATAATATAGGAGCCTGACAAATAATAAGAGAGCTGTGAAACATAATGGCTTTTAACATTTTTCTGGTCATTGATGTACATCACTTACACTTTTCATTGGCAAAGCAAACCACACGGTCAACCTAACAACAATTGCAGAACAATATTTTCTGTATGGTAAAATATTTTTAAGAGGTCATATCTCTTAAAATCATTTTGATAAGGAATAATTAAAAAAATAACTGGTTTCTTGTGAAATAAATTATTTAATTTGATACTTTAATGAAGTTTTGCCCCTTTGTGTTTTCTAAAGTGTTCTATTGGGCTTCCCAGGTTGCACCAGTGGTAAAAACCCTGCCTGCCAATGCAGAAACGCAAGAGACTTGAGTTTGATCCCTAGATTATGACGTTCCCTTGGAGAAGGAAATGGCGACCCACTCCCGTATTCTTGCCTGGGAAATTCCAGGGAACAGAGGAGCCTGCTGGGCTATAGTTCATGGGGTTACAAAGAGCTGGACACAACTGAATATTTACACACTCTAGCATAGCATGCTGTAAAGAAAAACTCTAGTATTTTAAAAATGTGGTGAAAATATCAAGTAGAAATGATATAACTTTAAGGAAATTATGTGATTACAGTTTCTTGAAAAGGTAAAGTTGTGGTCCTGGAGAAGACTCTTGAGACTACCTTGGACTGCAAGGAGGTCAAATCAATCAATGCTAAAGGAAATCAATCCTGAATATTCACTGGAAGGATTGTTGCTGAAAGTTAAGCTCCTATACCTTAGCCACCTCATTTGAAGACTCGGACGCTGGAAAGATTGAAGGCAAAAGGAGAAGGAAGAGTCAGACACGAGTGAGCAACTGAAAAACAGGAACAATGCCTGGTCAAACAAGTGGGTTTCTATAGTTGCTTGATAATAGGTATTCCTTTGCTGGTGGGCTTCCTTTGTGGTTCAGATGGTGAAGAATCTGCCTGAAATGTGGGAAACCCAGATTCGATCCCAGGATCAGGAAGATCTCTTAGAGAAGGGCATGGCTACCCATGCCAGTATTCTTGACTGGAGAATTCCATGGACAAAGGAGTCTGGCAGTCTGCAGTCCATGGGATCACAAGAGTCAGACATGACTGAGTGACTAACACTTTCACTTTCACTTGCTGGTGAAATCTTTATAGCATCTCTGCCAACCATCCACCCTCTGTTTTTCTCAATTTTTCACATTTTATTCTTAAACAGATATTCCTTATTTATTACCTCTATTCCTGCTCCTCTTTCCATCACTATTGCTACAATAGTTCAGAAAAATTCCTGGAAAAAAAAAAAAAGAAAATATGGATCCAAGTGGATCCAAGTATAGCATTTTATTAATGTACAGGCTATTAGTTTCACTTTTCTGAGCAAATTCTATTGAGTATTTCTGATTTATGTGTGTGTGTGTATAATGGAATAATATGTTTATGTATATATTAATGACAGAATATACACATAAAAGCCTAGCAATTATCAGCTATTCATTAGGGTCCAATAAGTTATAAAAGTTGAATATTCACAAAATAAGAAGGTTCTGAAGGAAAACATTGCTTGTAAAAGATTGCTGATCAATAGTTTGCTTTAGTTTAATAATTTATAAAATGGTTAAATATATTTCATTGTTAGAAATGATATAAAATATTTCTCCATATGTTTTCAAGTGAGAAAATGTGATAGATTGACAAGTCTCTACTTAATTTAGAATTTGACTATTTCATCCATCTAATGATTTCCATAGCTTCCACATTAATGCAGTCTCTTAAATGCAATGCTTATAAACTGTGAATTGTCCACGTATCTTGACAGGAGGAAATTAAAATTAGAATTTCCTAAAGGTTAGTTAATGATGGATAATAAATTTTGTTATGCAAATGTGAACTCCACCAAAATATTTAATTTTCCAACAACCTTTACTGAGCTAGTAAATTAAAATGCATCTTCTATTTACAGTGTTAAATTGTCAGTCAAATTGAGTTTTCAATAAGAAAGACATATGAGTTTTTACACATATACTTAGTCTTTTCCATTTGGAAGCCTCTAGGGATCTAATTTTAGTTTTTTGAGGTATCTTTTTAGAGTTTAGATACAAATATAGAATATATTTTACCCTGAACTAAATTTTTCTAATGCTTAAGGTAAGCAAGTGAGTTAGTGATAGTCACTTAGTGGTATCCGACTCTTTGGGACCCCATGGACTGTGACATTCTAGGATCCTCTGTCTATGAAATTCTCCAGGCAAGAATACTGGAGTGGGTTGCCATTTCCTTCTCAAAGGCTCAGGAATAAATGTGACATTCTGGAGATTTATACTAACTGATACAATCCACAAACTTTCTCCTTGTTACCTATAGTAACTGACTCAATTTATTCATTTTAATTTTTATTCTAGTTCTTTTAACACAATAATGATAGAAAAATCAACTGATAGGATATGAATTAGTCACATTTTAAGGTCATGCATAGTAGGGATATTACACTAAAAGTATCTTTCTGTTCCTCTTTCCATCCAAATGACTCAAAATTTTTAATTTTCTTTCATTATTTTTTTCCTTTCTCCTTATGCCTCACATACCTCTCAGAATTTATCCCCTTCTGACTCAATCTAAAGGGGGCTAGAGATAACTTATTACAAAGCCAGACTATTTAAATAGCAAACATAAAAACAAAGGGGAACAAAAAACAACCTAAAGAAATAGTGTAATAAGTCACCAAACATCTAGGAACCTTTGATCATAACATTATTGTGGTCTAATACTCAACATTCAAAAAACTAAGATTGTGGCATCCGATCCCATCACTTCATGGCAAATAATAGGGAAACAATGTAAATAATGACAGTCACTATTTTCTTGGGCTCTAAAATCTCTGCAGGTGGTAACTGTAGCCATGAAATTAAAAGATGCTTGTGCCTTGGAAGAAAAGTTAGATCAACCTAGACAGCGTATTAATAAGTAGAGATATTACTTTGCAGACAAAGGTCCATCTAGTCAAAGCTATAGTTTTTTCAGTAGTCATGTATGGATGTGAGAGTTGTGTTATAAAGAAGGCTGAATGCCAAAGAATTGATGCTTTTGAACTGTGGTATTGGAGAAGACTCTTGAGGGTCCCTTGGACAGCAAGGAGATCAAAACAGTCAATCCTAAAGAAAATTAACCCTGAAAATTCAATGGAAAGACTGATGCTGAAGTTGTAGCTCCAATACTTTGGCCACCTGATGTGATGAGCAGACTCATTGGAAAGAACCTTGATGCTGGGAAAGATTGAAGGCAGGAGGAGAAAGGGATGACAGAGGATAAGATGGTTGGATGGCAACACGGACTCAAAGGACATGAGTTTGAGCAAACTCAGGGAGATGGTGAGGGACAAAAAAGCCTGGCGTGCTCCAGTTCATGGGGTCACGACGAGTCAGGCACAACTTAGTAACTAAACAACAACAATATTAAATTTAAGTCTGAGTTCCCCAGGACTACAGTCACACCCATATACACATTTCTCCCTCTGCTCCCCAGAAAACGTGATGATTATGTTTTATTTTATTAGAAAGTTCAGTTACCTTAGTCCTTTCACTACCCCAAATGGGAGATGCTTTCCCCAACAGCTTTGCACAACATGCAGAGGGCACCTTGATCTATTAGTCAATATTTCTTTTATCACTATTTTCAGGGCTTCAAAAGTTAATATATAGCCTTTAAGTTTTTTAAATTGCCAAAGGATCTAAATTATGAGAACTCAAACTCTTTATACAAACTACTCATACTTTGCTAAACTTGTAAATTTTGAAACTTTACCCTGTGTTGTTATAATTAATAATCTTTTCCTTTATGTGATGATTTGAAAGTTCAAATCATGAATTTGCAGGTATAGTAATCCTTTTTTTGTAATTGAGCTACGGGATTATTTAATAGTTGCCTTTGTAAATGTATGTATGCCATTAACTTTGTCACATAAGGCAAAATTTAGTATCTAAGAGAACACATAGTCAGAGGATAGAATTAAAATATGAGATTTGCTAGTGATTTCTTTGTAAAGTCAAATAATTAATTTTAAGAAATAAAGAACAAAACTTTTCCTTAGCTTCCCACATCATGCCTATACTAGGACAGAGGTAAGCATGACAAGGCTATTTACTTCCTTAGAGACTATTAAGTATATTTTCACCTCCATTATGTAGATTTTATCTTCCATTGTCCTCTTTTTATATAGTCTGTATTCTCTGAAAAATATTTTACTTCTCTCTCTCTCTTTTTTTTTTTTTTGGAATGGCTTTGTGTAGGTTTGTTTCTTGTTTTTGTTCTCTTCTTTTTTTTAAATCTTTGCTTTCCCTGCCCTCTCAACTTACTTAATACTTAGCTCGACAATTGTACATGCCTTTTGTATTAATAACTTACACCAGCAACACTTAAGCAACTTCATACTTTCTACTTTAATAAGTTATTTTCCCTAATATTTTCAGATACTTTTAAAATGAACCTCAAGCAAATGCTATCATAGAATAGAGATTATCATAGGAATTTTACCCATGTATATTAAAGTCCTTTATATTAATATCGTAAGTTCATTTCATATGAGAAGAAACATTTCCTCAAATATTCTGTTAAGGGGGATGTTGGGATCTTAATCTCAGGTGTATTTGATTCCAGGCCCCAGAACTTTTTATTATTTAGATCATTAGTCTGAATGATACAACTAAGAGTCATATATGCCTCCTCATATCAGGTCTCATGTGTCCTATTTGTGTATCTGCCCCATTGATACTCTAACAGAAAGTCTATGCAAAGGAATTAACTGGTTTTGCAAAGTTCTTCAGTTACATCACATTGGCCAGTTTGGGTTTGGTTCCCTGAAATTATAAAATGTGGATAGAAATCTGTGTCTATGAAGAGCCAGTAGATCTTTGCACCTCCTCACAGTAAGTCAGAGCACGATCGATTGAGATCCAGTTTTAGCACATCTATTCCTGAAGTGAGTATGGAAAAGAATTATTAAAGAAATACCTAGGGTAATCTTGTGGTGCCTCACTCTTTAACTCCAGCCCATGGGCTTCAAGATACATTCTATCAAGAGTTTTACAACAATATGCACTATCCAATGATTTAGCCAGGCCTTTGAATTAGTAATAAAGGTACTACCAGAGAAATCAAAGAAATAGGAGGCAACAGACACAGGAGATCCTAAAAGTAAATACAGGAATCTGGTATTTTAACAGCAACTACTAAAGGTCATCAAGGTAGCACTGGACTTTTATATCTAAACAATGTCACAATTGTATTACTATAACCACCTCACACCAATCAGAATGACCATCATCAAAAATTCTCTAAACAATAAATGCTGGAGTTGGTACGGTGCAAATGGAAACCTCCTAGACTGTTGGTTGGAATGTAAATTAGTACAGCTATTGTGATTGAAGCCATGAAATTAAAAGATGCTTGCTCCTTGGAAGAAAAGTTATGAACAACCTAGACAGCCTATTGAAAAGCAGAGACATTATTTTGCCAACAAAAATCTGTCTAGTCAAAGCAATAGTTTTTACAGTAGTCATGTATGGATGTGAGAGTTGAACTATAAAGAAAACTGAGCACCAAAGAATTGATGTTTTTGAACGGTGGTATTGGAGGAGACTCTTGAGAGTCCCTTGGACTGCAAGGAGATCCAGTCAGTCCATCCTACAGGAAATCAGTCCTGAATATTCATTGGAAGGACTAATGCTAAAGCTGAAACTCCAATACTTTGGCCACCTGATGCGAAGAACTTACTCATTGGAAAAGACTCTGATGATGGGAAAGTTTGAAGGCTGGAGGAGAAAGGGATGACAGAGGATGAGATGGTTAGATGCCATCATCAACTCAATGGACATGAGTTTCAGTGAGTTCCGGGAGTTGGTGATGGACAGAGAGGCCTGACGTGCTGCAGTTGATGGAATCCCAAAGAGTCGGACATGACTGAGCGATTTAACTGACTGACTGATGGTGATTACTTAAAAACTAAATACAAAGCTACCATATGATCCAGCAATCCCACTCTTGAGCATATATTTGGATTAGAAATATGGTTCAAAAGAACGCATGCACCACAATGTTCATTACAGCACTGTGTATAATAGTCAAGACAAGGAAGAAAAATAAATGTCCATCAACAGATGAATGGATAAAAGAGATATAGTACATATACCACATGGAATATTACTCATTCATTGGAAACAATGAAATAATGCAATTTGCAACATGAACGGACCTGGAAATTATCATACTAAGCGAAGTAAGTCAGACAGAAAAAAGCAAATATATAATACCCCTTCTATGCAGAATCTTAAAAAATGATACAAATGAACTTATTTATAAAACAGAAATAGACTTATAGACTTAGAGGATGAACTTGTGATTTACCAATGGAGGAAGGGGGAGCGGGAGGGATAGATAGTTTGGGATTGACACGCCACAGTGCTATATTTTAAATAAAATGCCTTTCCAGGAAAAAAAGAAATAACATTAAAAAAAACATAGGTCTCTCATTTAAGCCTTTCCTTTTGTCTATAACATTCACTGTGACATTCTTATTAACTAGGAGATTCCATATATTTTGACATCAAGTAAAATTCTAGGTATTAGCGAATGTTCATGAAATGCTTGATAAAATAACACATTTGAAAGAAAAGATATAAGACAGAAAAGAGAATAAAGATCCATGTCAGGAACTGGGGATTCTGGAAGTATTTGTGGAGTGTCTTTCATAAATTGTCACATTGGGGAATTTATTTCCTTGAGGTCTTATTGCTTTTCTTTGAAACTTTATATCTGAATGAACTATAACTATCAAGATAATTAAAAGCAAAGTTACTGGAACTTGGAATGATCTTCTCCACTGAAGAAAGGGGAAAATTATTTTTATATTCTGATAGATAGGAGATTCAAATACTCTGTGTGTAACTGGAGTTATTACTTGACATCTGATTTTTATATTCTGTGTGGAAATTATGCACCAAAATACAGTGAAATAAAAATAAGGTAAATAGAGTTATTTGGCCACCTGATGTGAAGAGTAGACTCATTATAGAAGACTCTGTGTTGGGAGAGATTGAAGGCAGGAAAAGAAGGGGGTGACAGGATGAGATGGTTGGATGGCATCACCAACTTGATGGACATGAGTTTGAGCAAGCTCCAGGAGTTGGTCATGGACAGGGAAGCCTGGTATGCTGCAGTCCAGATGTTCAAGCTTGTTTTAGAAAAGGCAGAGGAACCAGAGATCAAATTGCCAACATCCGCTAGATCACCGAAAAAGCAAGAGAGTTCCAGGAAAAAAAAAACAAACATCTATTTCTGCTTTATTGACTATGCCAAGGCCTTTGACTGTGTGGATCACAATAAAATGTGGAAAATTCTGAAAGATATGGGAATACCAGACCACCTGAACTGCCTCTTGAAAAATCTGTATGCAGGTCAGGAAGCAACAGTTAGAACTGAACATGGAACAACAGACTGGTTCCAAATAGGAAAAGGAGTATGTCAAGGCTGTATATTGTCATCCTGCTTATTTAACTTTTATGCAGAGTACATCATGAGAAACGCTGGGCTGGAAGAAACACAAGCTGGAATGAAGATTGCCAGGAGAAATATCAATAACCTCAGATATGCAGATGACACCATCCTTATGGCAGAAAGTGAAGAGGCACTAAAAAGCCTCTTGATGAAAGTGAAAGAAGAGAGTGAAAAATTTGGCTTAAAGCTCAACATTCAGAAAACAGATCATGGCATCTGGTCCCATCACTTCATGGGAAATAGATGGGGAAACAGTGGAAACAGTGTCAGACTTTATTTTCTGGGGGCTCCAAAATCACTATAGATGGTGACTGCAGCCATGAAATTCAAAGACACTTACTCCTTGAAAGGAAAGTTATGATCAACCTAGATAGCATATTCAAAATCAGAGACATTACTTTGCCAACAAAGATCCATCTAGTCAAGGATATGGTTTTTCCAGTGGTCATGTATGGATGTGAGAGTTGGACTGTGAAGAAAGCTGAGTGCTGAAGAATTGATGCTTTTGAACTGTGGTGTTGGAGAAGATTCTTGAGAGTCCCTTAGACTGCAAGGAGATTCAAGGATGACAGAGGATGAGATGGCTGGATGGCATCACTGCCTCGATGGATGTGAATTTGAGTGAACTCTGGGAGATGGTGATGGACAGGGATGCCTGGCATGCTGCAATTCATGGGGTCGCAAAGAGTCAGACACGACTGAAAGACTGAACTGAACTGAACTGATGGGGTCACAAAGATTGTATATGACTGAGAGACTAAACTGAACTGAAATCGAATTCATCTGAATTCTCTGGAAAATATCCAATAAAAAGTTAGCAGTGATCACTTCCAGGGAGATTAACTCAGTGATTGAGGACAAAATTTAGAAGGGAGACTACTTTTTACTATAGAGTTTTTATAACTTTGAAATATTTTAGCATCTAGCTTTATTTCTGCTAATAATGGGTTCAATAATTTACACAATTTGCAAATAATATTCTATCAAAGACTAGAAATAGACTCAGGTGTAAAATAATGTGACATTAAAAAGATTTAAATATAATCAACATTCACTTTATGCTTTCTTTTATTCCTATACAAATGTCATTAAAGTCTTTTTTTGTGTGTTATCTTTTAAAAGCTGTATTATTTCATGCAATCCTTATCAAAATATTCATGACATTTTTTGAAGAATGGAAACAAATAATCCTAAATTGTATATGTAAACACCAAACACCCTGTATTGCCAAAGCAGTCTTAAAGAGAAAAAGGACAGAGTGGGAGGAATAGTGTCCCTTGATTTCAGACTGAACTACAAAGCTATGGGAATCAAAGCAGCTTGGTACTGATACAAAAACAGCCACACAGATCAATGGAACAAAATAGATTTCACAGAAATATGCCCACACACCTATAGAATTAAACTATGGGAAAAAAGGCAGAATACACAACAGAGAAAGGTGGTCTCTTCAATAAATCATGTTGAAGAAACTGGACAGCCACATGTAAAAGAACAATATTAAAACATTAGAGCATTTTGCCCACTATAAAAAAAAATATAAACTCAAAGTAGATTAAGACCTACACGTAAGACCTGAAACAATAAAACTCCTAGGACAGAACATAGTCACAGCACTCTTTGGTACAAACCCTGGCACTATTTTTTGGATCTGTTTCTTAAGGAAGGGGGGAAAAAAAGGAAAAAATAATAAATGGTACCTAATTTAACTTAAAAGTTTTTGTATACCAAAGGAAACCATCAGTAAAAGAAAAAGACAACCTACTGAATGCAAGTAAATATTTGTACATGATACAATCTATAAAGGGTGCTTTTTAACTGTAGTGTTGGAGAAGACTCTTGAGAGTCCTTTGGACTGCAAAGAGATTCAACCAGTCCATCCTGAAGGAAATCAGTCCTGAATATTCTTTGGAAGGACTGATGCTGAAGCTGAAACTCCAAAAGTTTGGCCAGCTGATGGGAAGAACTGACTCATTTGAAAAGACCCTGATGTTGGGAAGGATTGAAGGCAGGAAGAGAAGGGGACGACAGAGGATGCTATATATAGAGAGATATATATGTATATATTAAAAACTGGCAGAATATATGAATATGTCTTTGGAATAATTTGTCTAAAGAAGATATCCAGATGGTCAATAAGCACTTTAAAAGATGCTCAACATTGTTACAATCAGATAAATACAAACCAAAATCACGGTGAGGTGTCACTTCACAGTTCTCAGAATGCCTATCATCAAAAAGAAAAGAAATAACAAGAGTTATCAAGGATGATGAGAAAAGGGAACGCTTGTACACCATTGATAGGAATATAATTCATGAATCGCCTGGAGAGAACAAACATACAAAAAAAAATGTGGAAAAAGATGAAAGAAACAGAAGCAGAGATTATCAGTAAAGAGAGGGAGGGAGACAGGGACATACTAGGGGTATATGATTAAGAAATAGAAACTACTATGTACAAGTAGAGGAGCAATAAAAATATACTGTGCAGCACCAACAAATATAGCTATTGTTCTGCAATAACTTTAAAGGCAATATAATCAGTAAAAATGTTGAATCACTATGTTGTACAGCTAAAGTTAATATAATACTGTGAATCAGCTAAACCTCAGTAAAATTTTTAAATTATTTTTGAAAAAAGATTTACTATTACACTTTTAGTATTTAGTCCTATAATGTATCTGACATTTTTTTGTGTGTATGGTGTAAGGAAGAGGTTAAGGACACTTTCTCATTTTATATCAATACCCAAAAATCTACTTGGCTTATTCATCTATCCAGCATTATTACTGACAGTTCCATCATTCCTCTACTGCACTGCCATATATATATGACAGTCCTGTTTCAGGACTGTTTATTTGGTTATACTCTATTTATTGTCTTTTTGCCCCTATCACATTGCTTGAATAACTACAGACTTATACTAAGTCTTGACATCTGGTAAACTAAGTCCTTTAACTTTAATATGTGTGTGTTTGTGTATGTGTGTCTAGAATGTATATCAAAATGTAAAAATAATTCATGAAAGTAAATAACTAAAGACAGTCAATGAGTTTTTAAATTAGAAATCAGAATGGACACTTCACACAAAGGTGATATCAGAAAGTCTAATAAGCCCATAAGTTTGAATCAAAGAAGATATATGTATGAACAATACATACCTATACTTTCATCTCTATAAAGTTTGAAACAGATGGTGCTAATCTATGCTATTTTATTTGTTGGGGGAGAAGGCAGAAATTGAGACACAGAAGTCTCAGTTAATGCAAATATTTTAATATGGGTCATAGTTACAATGTTGTATTTATTTCATATTAATTCATTCAGCAAGAATATTTGGATTGCAGTTTATGTATGCTACATCTAAAGAAAATCTTTCAACATATTAACGGTAGTGTTTATATTAATACCATTTATCCCTTTCTTCCCAAACACCATCTGATTTGGGGAGCTGCCTTCCACATCTCTGAAGTAATATTTATGATTAATATTTACTGAATGTACTTTTCAAGCTCTTTGGGTGTCTCTTCATTTTTATATTTCAGAAAACCCATGCTGCAGATAAAGAGACAGAGACTTGGGGAGGTTAAGTGACTGTCTCAGGGCATGAGGACTGGTTCATGTTGGAGTTAGGTCTTGGAGGAACCTATACAGCTTCAGCCTATACAACAAGTGGCGCTAGTGGTAAAGAACCCAACGGCCAATGCAGGAGACATAAGAGACGAAGTTCCATCCCTGGGTGGGGAAGATCCCCTGGAGAAGGAATTGGCAACCCACTCCAGTATTCTTCCCTGGAAACTCCCATGGGCACAGGAGCCTGGCAGGTTACAGTCCGCGGGGTCAGACTCAGACACAACTGAAGTGACTTAGCAGGCATGCAGAACAGAAACATATAACTGAAAGCTTGGGATTTTCTGCATCCCTAGCTCATTAACTTTCTCTGCTCTTTTTTCCTAGAATAATTTTCCTGACAGTCTTTCGTCCTCTTAAAGTCAGGAAAGCCCTGATATAAAACTGTAGTAAAATATCAGTGATATATTATTTTATACTTTACTGTCTAACAATCAAATTCAAGTCCTTGGCCCAGTACAGTATTTAAGATGGGGTCATAAAAGAGAATCTTTTCTTTAGTTCTACTTCGTGACATGATCTTAATTTAGAGGAAAAACAATAACAACAAACCCACTGGATCTGCTGACAGATGCAAAATTTTATATTTTCTATGAAAATTGTCCTCATGCAAGCACATTTCCTGATAAAGAAAGCATATTTTTGTAATAGTTTATTTTATAACTTACCATATCTAATTTGTTTGATGTCATGCCTTCAATTTTCAGAAATATAAACAGGTTTATTCAATCAAAACTCAGTTATATTTGATAGCATCTGAACTCTATTATGTTTAGCTCTGATATTCTTATGTGATTTTAAAATCTGTCCTAAAATTTTCTACATGGAAAATTTAAAGCTGCAATTTTTTAAAACCAAATATGTGTACTGCCTGCTGACACTTACTCCTTTGTATCTTTGAAATGTATTACTTTGTCTCAATTCCTTATTACTAATTTCAGCCTGTGTTAGTAACATAGTTACGATTTTAAGTGTTTATATTACTCTAATGTATGTATACATATACACATACATGCATATATAGAGACTATTATAGCATATATATGGAGAAGGCAATGGCACCCCACTCCAGTACTCTTGCCTGGAAAATCCCATGGATGGATGAGCCTGGAAGGCTGCAGTCCATGAGGTCGCTAAGAGTCGGACAGGATTGAGCAAACTTCACTTTTCGCTTTAATGCTTTGAAGAAGGAAATGGCAACCCACTTCAGTGCTCTTGCCTGGAGCATCCCAGGGATGGCGGAGCCTGGTGGGCTGCCATCTATGGGATCGCACAGAGTTGGACATGACTGAAGCGACTTAGCAGCAGCAGCAGCATAGCATATATATATATATATATATAACTTATCCAGTTAGAGTTCTGCTTTCTCTGGAATCCTCTGATGTGCCACAAACCAAACATAACAAACCTTTTCTTTTTTTTCTGAGGAAACCATTATCCTAATTTTTGTGGTAATTATTTACTTGTTCTTCTTTTCAATTTTATTATTTACTCCTAAACAATTTTGTCTAATCACTGCATCTAATGAATTGGAATTAAATAATTTTGCACATCACATATTTCCAGTTGTTTGTTTTCAATATAATTGGAAGAAATAATTGATTTTTCAATGAAATAAGCATTATGAATAATTTTTCCCAATATGGCACTGCATGATATTTGGTTTTCTGTTGAATAATATTTCACGGTGAATCTCAACCCATTCATATGCATTTATTTATATTAAACAAATATAAATTGAAATTAGGAATAGACAGTTTTGGAGCCTGTCTCATGTAAGAAATAAATTATAACTATATAAGGCAGGAGCTGAAGGGTGTAACAGAGGATGAGATGGCTGGATGGCACCACTGACTCAATGGACGTGAGTTTGAGCAAACTCTGGGAGATAAGTGAGTAACAGAAATTCCTGGTGTGCTCATGGGTTCGCAAAGAGTTGGACATAACTTAGTGACTGAACAACAACAGCAAATATAAAGCTAAATGAACTGTTGAGAATTAAAACCCATTATACTAATTTATAAGTGGTATAAGTTTACATTGCTTTAAAATTAGTAATATATTTATGTTAGATCAATAGCCTTTATTTTTTATTGATAACACTTTTATTTATTTTTAACCATTATCATTTCTTTATTATTATTATTTTTTTACTTTACATATTGTATTTGTTTTGCCACATCAACATGAATCCGCCAGAGGTGTACACGTGTTCCCCTTCCTGAACACCCCTCCCACCTCCCTCCCCGTATCATCCCTCTTGGTCATCCCAGTGTACCAACCCCAGGCATCATGTATCCTGCATTGAACCTGGACTGGCAATTCATTTCTTATATGATATTATACATGTTTGAATGCCATTCTTCCAAATCATCCTACCCTTTCCCTCTCCCACAGAGTCCAAAAGACTGTTCTATACATATGTGTCTCTTTTGCTCTCAATAGCTTTTAATAATATTGTAAAGAGCAATATTGCATAGGAAACTGGAATGTCAGGTCCATGAATCAAGGCAAATTTGAAGTGGTCAAACAAGAGATGGCAAGAGCGAATGTCGACATTCTAGGAGTCAGCGAATTAAAATGGACTGGAATGGGTGAATTTAACTCAGATGACCATTATATCTACTAATGCAGGCAGGAATCCCTTAGCAGAAACGGAGTAGCCATCATGGTCAACAAAAGAGTCCGAAATGCAGTACTTGGATGCAATCTGAAAAATGACAGAATGATCTCTGTTCGTTTCCAAGGCAAACCATTCAATATCACAGTAATACAAGTCTATGCCCCAAGCAGTAATGCTGAAGAAGCTGAAGTTGAAAAGTTCTATGAAGACCTACGGGACCTTTTAGAACTAAGACCGAAATAAGATGTCCTTTTCATTATAGGGGACTGGAATGTAAAAGTAGGAAGTCAAGAAACATCTGGAGTAACAGGCAAATTTGGCCTTGGAATATGGAATGAAGCAGGGCAAAGACTAATAGAGTTTTGGCAAGATAATGCACTGGTCATAGCAAACACCCACTTCCAACAACACAAGAGAAGACTCTACCTATGGACATCACCAGATGGTCAACACCGAAATCAGATTGATTATATTCTTTGCTGCCAAAGATGGAGAAGCTCTATAAAGTCAACCAAAACAAGACCAGGAGCTGACTGTGGCCCAGATCATGAACACCATATTATCAAACTGAGACTTGAAGAAAGTAGGGGAAACCACCAGACCATTCAGGTATGACCTAAATCAAATCCCTTATGATTATACAGTAGAAGTGAGAAATAGATTTAAGGGACTGGATCTGATAGATAGACTGCCTGATGAACTGTGGAATGAGGTTTGTGACATTGTACAGGAGACAGGGATCAAGACCATCCCCATGGAAAAGAAATGTAAAATAGCAAAATGGCTGTCTGAGGAGGCCTTACAAATAGCTGTGAAAAGAAGAGAAATGAAAGGCAAAGGAGAAAAGGAAAGATATAAGCATCTGAATGCAGAGTCCCAAAGAATAGCAAGAAGAGATAAGACAGCCTTTCTCAGCAATTAATGCAAAGAAATAGAGGAAAACAACAGAATGGGAAAGACTAGAGATCTCTTCAAGAAAATTAGAGATAGCAAGGGAACATTTCATGCAAAGATGGGCTCGATAAAGGACAGAAATGGTGTGGACCTAACAGAAGCAGAAGATATTAAAAAGAGGTGGCAAGAATACACAGAAGAACTAGTACAAAAAGATCTTCAAGACCCAGATAATCACGATGGTGTGATCACTCATCTAGAGCCAGGCATCCTGGAATGTGAAGTCAAGTGGGGCTTAGAAAGCATCACTACAAACAAAGCTAGTGGAGGTGATGGAATTCCAGCTGAGCTATTTCAAATCCTGAAAGATGATGCTGTGAAAGTGCTGCACTCAATATGCCAGCAAATTTGGAAAACTCAGCAGTGGCCACAGGATTGGAAAAGATCAGTTTTCATCCCAATCCCAAAGAAAGGCAATGCCAAAGAATGCTCAAACTACTGCACAATTGCACTCATCTCACACGCTAGTAAACTAATGCTCAAAATTCTCCAAACCAGGCTTCAGCAATACGTGAACCGTTAATCTCCTGATGTTCAAACTGGTTTTAGAAAAGGCAGAGGAACCAGAGATCAAATTGCCAACATCTGCTAGATCATCGAAAAAGCAAGAGAGTTCCAGAAAAAACATCTATTTCTGCTTTATTGACTATGCCAAAGCCTTTGACTGTGTGGATCACAGTAAACTGTGGAAAATTCTTCAAGAGATGGGAATACCAGACCAGCTGACCTGCCTCTTGAGAAATCTGTATGCAGGTCAGGAAGCAACAGTTAGAACTGGACATGGAACAATGGACTGGTTCCAAATAGGAAAAGGAG
>NW_011494760.1:710409-713961 GCF_000754665.1 Bison bison bison | reverse complement strand
CATCATGAGAAACGCTGGAGTGGAAGAAACACAAGCTGGAATCAAGATTGCCGGGAGAAATATCAGTAACCTCAAATATGCAGATGACACCACCCTTATGGCAGAAAGTGAAGAGGAACTAAAAAGCTTCTTGATGAAAGTGAAAGTGGACAGTGAAAAAGTTGGCTTAAAGCTCAACATTCAGAAAACGAAGGTCATGGCATCCGGGCCCATCACTTCATGGGAAATAGATGGGGAAACAGTGGAAACAGTGTCAGACTTTGTTTTTTTGGCCTCCAAAATCACTGCAGATGGCGACTGAAGCCATGAAATTAAAAGATGCTTGCTCCTTGGAAGGAAAGTTATAGCCAAACTAGATAGCATATTGAAAAGCAGAGACACTACTTTGCCAACAAAGGTCCATCTAGTCAAGGCTATCGTTTTTCCTGTGGTCATGTATGGATGTGAGAGTTGGACTGTGAAGAAAGCTGAGCGCCGAAGAATTGATGCTTTTGAACTGTGGTGTTGGAGAAGACTCTTGAGAGTTCCTTGGACTGCAAGGAGATCCAACCATTCCATTCTGAAGGAGATCAGCCCTGGGATTTCTTTGGAAGGAATGATGCTGAAGCTGAAATTCCAGTACTTTGGCCATCTCATGTGAATAGTTGACTCATTGGAAAAGACTGATGCTGGGAGAGATTGTGGGCAGGAGGAGAAGGGGATGACAGAGGATGAGATGGCTGGATGGCATCACTGACTCGATGGCCATGAGTCTGAGTGAACTCAGAAGTTGGTGATGGACAGGGAGGCCTGGCGTGCTATGATTCATGGGGTTGCAAAGAGTCGTACAAGACTGAGCGACTGAACTGAACTAAACTGAGCCTTTAATAACAACTAAAATAATACTCCAAACCAGGGTAATGTTTTTAATAGAAACTTCACGGTGACAAAAATTAAAAATGATAAAACCCTGCTGCATATATATATATATGCATATATATATATATACATACACACACACACGTAGGAAATTAATGGTATAGAATCATTACCAAAAATAACTGCAATTATGAAATATTTCACATTGATATAAAATTCTCTAAAAGAAGTAGAATGGAAACATGAGCTCCAGAAGAATGATCAATGTAAAACTTCCAGCTTTACAAAAGTCTATTTCATTGTGTTTTCAAAAACAAATGGTTTTTGGTAGCTTTTTGATACACGTTGGCAATTTAATTTCTTGATATAAATGAATAGTATGAACATATTTATTATGTAAAGTCATTATTTGCAGTATGCTAAATGGTAGGTCATATTTATTTGCAACTTTTAATACTTAGAGCAGTTCATTTTAGATATCACCTTAAAATGTGTAAGAAGCTCCATAGGCTTCAAAAATTATTAAGAGGAATATGTGAATATAAAATCACGCTATGCTAAGTCAATTCAGTCGTGTCCGACTCTGTGCAGCCCCCGTGGTCGACTCTGTCCGACCCCTTAGATGGCAGCCCACCAGGCTCCCCTGTCCCTGGGATGCTCCAGGCAAGAACACTGGAATGGGTTGCCATTTCCTTTTTCAATGCATGAAAGGGAAAAGTGAAAGTGAAGTCGCTCAGTCGTGTCCGACTCTTAGCGACCCCATGGAGTGAAGCCTACCAGGCTCCTCCGTCCATGGGATTTTTCAAGCAAGAGTACTGGAGTGGGGTGCCATTGCCTTCTCCAATATAAAATCATAAGACCCACTAATCTAATTATGTGGATCAGGCACATAGAAGTAACATTTCTCTTTTCAATTAATCTGGTCGAGGTTTTAATTTTGACATTGCTGCTTTAAAATTTCAGAAAATCTTTTTCATATCTTAATTTTAATTAAATTCTTAGCAAATTTGGCTTGAATGAAAGTCAGTTTCTTCTCTCATTTCAACTCAAAATGGAGACCCCCTATTCTGGATTTTTAGCTTGATCTTCTTTCAGTTTCCTGATCTTCTCAAGTTAGTAGTAAATTGCTTTATCTACTCAAGTTTTGCATTCTAGTGTTTTTCAAGTAATTAATGTCTCTAATACAATGGAAAAGCAAGTAAAGATAACAAAAGCATAGTTATAGCTATAGATATTGAAGGCTGAACAAACAAGCAAACCCCTGATTTCTGTGATGAAACTCCATTCAACACCCTAGCCTCTCTGCCCCACCCAACTTCCTAGTATCTACTCACCTTTGAACCCCACCAGTGGAAGGGAAGGTTCGTAATCAACTGTGCACTCATGGAAGTACCTCATCTCATAGATCTAATCTATTTTCATTTGACCAAGGTCAACAGAATTCAGTAGTTACTGACATCTCAGGAGTTACAACCCCTTATTAAGCAAAATCTCAGGTTTTTCTTTCAAGTAACAAGTTTGTAGACAAGTCTTTTGAACTGTCATGGAAGCCTAGAGATCTACATGCTTTCTATGAATAAAGCATCATATTATCTGCAATCTATGGTGAGATCCCTACACAACCTATTGTCAGTGATAAACCAAAGGGGATGTGATTGTTGTATCACTTTAAATACTCTTGGTGGTGAGAAGAAACCATAGATATATGTTCAAGTCCCTCTATATATTCTTATGCTATGTTAACTGTACCTAAACTTTAACAATATGGACTACTTCTCAGTTCCATTTATGAAAGTAATATAAATTTATTAAAATTATATATATATATATATAAGTTTAAACTGCAAACCAATTTACCTATGAATTGAGATAGACAAATTCTCATTAAATTATTACAGATTTGATTTCAGCAAAGTACCTAAAAAACAGGATACAAGCTAAAACAGATCTGATAGTCTAATTATAATGACACAAATCAAAGAACTTCCCATACAAAGAGCTTTACTAATGATGATACTGTTACAAGCAAAAAGTGCAAAGCGAAGACATCCCACTGGCTGCACAAGTTGTCCCTTCCCAAGCCTTCACATGTTTTCTGGCCCAGAGTAAATGAGGTCTTTAAATGAGGATTGTAGGTTAGCCCACACAATAGAAAATTTTAGGTTATTAAACATCTTCTTTTTTTAATCCTAGAAAGTCATTGCATGGTATTCTTCAAAAAGTTATATTTCATAAATTCACATATTATAGAGTTCCATATCATAAACAATCCAAATCAAATCTGCTCAAAGTATTCCATAGATAGTAATATTCTTCTAGCAAACTTCATTGGTCCAGGTATGTTCAGGAGTTCAGTTATCATTTTTGCAGGAAGGTCAGACTGTGACATTTGCCTTCTTTTATTCCCTAAAGAACCCAGCTCATAGTAATTGAAGAAGAAATCAATCATAGCCTAGACTTTTTTCCAGTTCACCCTCTAATACAAGTAAATACCTTATTGCCCATATCACTGGTTAACATTTGACTTAGATCATTTTTATACAATTCCTTATACTAAGAATTAGCCTACCAATATTTCAATGTTCACCAATATATGGAACATCCGATGGAGGAAGAAAAATTTCCTGTACAGTGCATTTGGCCAACATAATACATTTTATCAGATCTATATTATTTAAAAATACAGATTCAGAG
>NW_011494760.1:709985-710309 GCF_000754665.1 Bison bison bison | reverse complement strand
AAATACAGATTCTTATTTTTTCCTATCATCAACTTGTATTTGGACTATTTTATTAGTATTAATGAAGGCATTTAATTGAGTGTATATATTTTCTTCTAAGACAAAATTTATTCTCTTCTTTAGCCAATTGGTTTAGGTGGGGGGCTTTAACTCAATTTCCCAAAATATTTTCTCATACTGAAAAACACAAAGGAGGCAAGAATATACAATGGATTAAAGACAATCTCTTTGACAAGTGGTGCTGTGAAATCTGGTCAACCACTTGTAAAAGAATGAAACTAGAACACTTTCTAACACCATACACAAAAATAAACTCAAAATGGA
>NW_011494760.1:678228-709215 GCF_000754665.1 Bison bison bison | reverse complement strand
CCTGTGTACGAGACAGCAAAAGAGACACTGATGTAGAGAACAGTCTTATGGACTCTGTGGGAGAGGGAGAGGGTGGGAAGATTTGGGAGAATGGCATTGAAACATGTAAAATATCATGTATGAAATGAGATGCCAGTCCAGGTTCGATGCACGATACTGGATGCTTGGGGCTAATGCACTGGGACGACCCAGAGGGATGGTATGCGGAGGGAGGAGGGAGGAGGGTTCAGGATGGGGAACACATGTATACCTGTGGTGGATTCATTTTGATATTTGGCAAGACTAATACAATTATGTAAAGTTTAAAAATAAAATAAAATTTAAAAAAAAAAGTGAAGTCACTCACCCGTGCCCGACTCTTAGTGACCCCATGAACTGCAGCCTACCAGGCTCCTGTATCCATGGGATTTTCCAGGCAAGAGTACTGGAGTGGGGTGCCATTGCCTTCTCGAATATTTGACATAGTGAACATCAATTTAAATTACAGTAAAATCCACTAAGATACTATATTTTCTTATGTTTTACACAGTCCCAATAATTAAGGTAGTAAAAATAGACCTTTATGTTTCACAAGGTCTCAGTGATTAAGGTAGTGACCATAGACTCCTATCCAGCAAACACGGCTCCATCTGCTATGTGAATGTAAGAAAGAATTTGAATGTTTTTGATTTTTGACAAAAAGCCTTTTAAAGCTCATCTCTTCCCTTTTTCTATTTTGTCCCATACCTGGAACACTTTATAAGAAAATGTGTGTACTCTATTAACAAGTACAAATAACACAAACTGCTATGAGGAAGCCCTTACCCTAGCTAGCAGCCTATAACCACAGTCCACAGACACTAAGTTATTGGAATTGTCTTCATTAAAAAAGGATGCGTTTATAACAAGCTCTAGTATATACACACTATGCAGGGTCCTGGCATTCTAGTGCAAGGTCATGTCATCAATAGACATATTTCGTTAAAAAAAATATTGCCTTCTTTAACACTGATCCTGGCAAAGATAAATGACTTGACCGTAGAACATGAAGTCATCATGTATTTGGAACTGCCAAACATGAAAACTGGCTTCTGTTGGATACAAGTTAAAAAGTTGAGCAGATTTAGTTGCAAACGATTGGAGTCTGAAAATTACATTTCCCCGGCCAAGCAAGAGCATTACTAGTAGATTATGCAGGTAGCCTAGAAATTTGACAAGATTTTAAAATCAAGGATAATGAGTTCTGGGTTAAAGATATGTAGATGAATATACGAGAGAATGTACAAAATGTAGGAATCTCTGTCTTTCATACTAATGGCCACCACAAAATATAAAATAGTTTACAAGTTGATGCTAGCAATTTTTTTAAGATTTTTTTTTTATTGAAGTATATTTGATTTACAATGTTGCATTTTAGGTGCACAAAAATATATATGGGGCTTCCCTCATAGCTCAGTTAGTAAAGAATCTGCCTGTGATGCAGGAGACCCCAATTCAATTCCTGGGTCAGAAAGATCCGCTGGAGAAGGGATAAGCTTCCCACTCCAGTGTTCTTGGGCTTCCCTTGTGGCTCAGCTGGTAAAGAATCCTGCAATGTGGGAGACCTAGGTTTGATCCCTGGGTTGGGAAGATCCTCTGGAGAAGACAAAGGCTACCCACTCCAGTATTCTGGCCTGGGGAATTCCATGGACTAATCCATGGGTTTGCAAAGAGTCAGACACGACTGAGCAACTTTCACTTCCACTATATATGTATATACATATACCACATCTTCCTTATCATTTCATCTGTCACTGGACATTTAGGTTGCTTCCATGTCTTGGCTTTTGCAAATAGTGCTGCATTAAACATTGGGATACATGTATCTTTTTGAATTACAGTTTTATCTGGATGTATCCCCAGAAGTGGGACTCATGGATCATATTTTAACTCTAATTTATTTATTTAAGAAACCCTCATACTATTCTACATAGTGGCTATACCAGTTTACTTTCCCAGCAACACTAGAGTTCCTTTTTCTCCACACTCTTATTAGCATTTTTTATTTGCAGACTTTTTGAAGACAGCTATTCTGACTGGTGTGAGGTGATAACTCAGTGATTTTGACTTGCATTTCTCTAATGATTAGCAATGTTGACAATCTGCTCATGTGCCAGTATGTCCACTTTGGAGAAATGTCTGTTTAGGTCTTCTGCCTATTTTTTTATTTGGTTGTTTGTTTCTTTGATATTGCGCTATATGAACTATTTGTTTAGTTTGGAAATCAATCCCTTGTCAGTCACTTTGATTGCAAATGTGTATGTGTGTGCTCAGTCACTCAGTCCAACAGTTTGTGACCCCATGGACTGTAGCCTACCAGGCTCTTCAGTCCTTGGAATTCTCCCGGCAGGAATACTGAAGTGAATTGCCATTTCCTCCAAGGGATAGTCCCAACTCAGGGACTTGAATCTGAGTTTCCTATGTCTCCTGCATTGCAGGTAAATTCTTTACTAGGTGGGCCATCGGGCAAGCTCTCATTTGCAAATATTTTCTCCTATCTCACAGGTTGCCTTTTTGCTTTTAGGGTATATTGTGTTCTCAGTCACTTAGTCCTGTTGGACTCTTGCAATTCCAAGGGCTATAGCCTACCAGGTTCCTCTGTCCAAGTAATTTCCCAAGCAAGAATACTGGAATGGGTCATCATATCCTTCTCCAGGGGATATTCCCAACCCAGGGATCATATCTTCATTGGTAGGCAGGTTCTTTACCATTGAGCCAATAGGGGAGCCAAAGTTAAGCTAAAGTTGAAACTAATCGCATGCATTCTCTGTTATCAAGTCCATCTAGTTACTGTCAGTTTGAATATTCAATTTTCCAATAAGAATAAGTCTGTGGTTCTAATCTGGTACCATTCTTCCAGGAAATTGACTATTTTGTGGCAAGTTAACTACATTGTTCTTCTTTTATGCTGTAAGGAGTAATGGGTTTTTTCCTCAAGGATAGGCAACTCTTTAGGTTTATATTTGCTTTTCTTTCCCCAGAGTTAGGATAGGGATTATGGTTTATTAAATCCATATATCATGATAGAGTCTTTATCCAGAGAACTGACTTTTCAGGGACAAAGTATTGGAGTAGACTCTGACCATAGGCTCTATTGTGTTGTTCAATTGCTCAGTTATGTCTGACTCTTTGTGACCTCATGAACTGAAGCACACTAGGCTTCTCTGCTTTTTACCACCTCCTGGAGCTTCCTCAAACTCATGTCCATTGAGTCAATGATGCCATCCAACCATCTTATCTTCTGCCATTGTCCCTTCTTCTCCTCCCTTCTCTCTTTCCCAGCATCAGGGTTTTTTGGGGTTTTTTTTTTCCCCAATGAGTTGGCTCTTAGCATCAGGGGGCCAAAGTATTGAAGCTTTAGCTTCAGCATCAGTCCTTCCAATCAAGATTCAGGATTGATTTCTTTTAGGACTGACTGATTTTATTTCCATGCAGTCCATGGAGTCCCAAGAGTCTTCTCCAGCATCTCAGTTCAAAAGTGGGAATGCAAACTAGTACAGCCACTGTGGAGAACAATGTGGAGATTCCCTAAAAAACTGGAAATAGAACTGCCTTATGATCCAGCAATCCCACTGCTGGGCATACACACTGAGGAAACCAGAAGTAAAGAGACACGTGTACCCCAATGTTCATCGCAGCACTGTTTATAATAGCCAGGGCATGGAAGCAACCTAGATGCCCATCAGCAGATGAATGGATAAGAAAGCTGTGGTACATATACACAATGGAGTATTACTCAGCCATTAAAAAGAATACATTTGAATCAGTTCTAATGAGATGGATGAAACTAGAGCCTATTATACAGAGTGAAGTAAGCCAGAAGGAAAAACACCAATACAGTATACTAACTCATATATATGGAATTTAGAAAGATGGTAACAATAACCCTGTGTACGAGACAGCAAAAGAGACACTGATGTATAGATCAGTCTTATGGACTCTGTGGGAGAGGGAGAGGGTGGGGAGATTTGGGAGAATGGCATTGAAACATGTATAATATCATGTATGAAACGAGTCGCCAGTCCAGGTTCAATGCACGATACTGGATGCTTGGGGCTGGTGCACTGGGACAACCCAGAGGGATGGTATGGGGAGGGAGGAGGGAGGAGGGTTCAGGATGGGGAACACAGGCATACCTGTGGCAGATTCATTTCAATATTTGGCAAAAGTAATACAATATTGTAAAGTTTAAAAATAAAATTAAATTAAAAAAAAAAAAGCGTCAATTACAGGAATCACACTCCCCAGAAACTACTGGTCTGATAGAGTGTTTAAAAAGACATGATGAAAACAGCTGATTCAGGCAACCTACATTACCTTGTACAGAAGGGAAACAGAAGCTCAGATGGCTGTGGTGGGAGGAGTCTGCAAAGTGTGTAGGGAAGCAATCTGATTATATATATGTGAATGCCTCTCAATTTTTATTTTGACATGCTCTCCATTATCCTTTTCCAATTTATGAGTTAGCTGAATTGTATGTTGCCCCCTTCCCAGTTTAAATGTTTATTTTGCATCACAAGAGATATTATACTTCTGGCCTCTTATTAAACATTTGATGATTGCCAGTAACAAGTTAACACTTTGTTTTTAAAATAGGCTTTAATGGGCATCTACCTCAGGTGATTTCCAGTCCCAAACTCAGGAGATCACCACTTAATCCCCAAATTTGCTTGCTGCCAAAGAATCCAGGATGCTCTTCTCTTCTCCATATACTTCTAATATTATCCAAGCAACTGTAACATGATGTTTCTAAGATTAAGATGGCTTGCATCACTGTCAAGCTTATATCTGGTCAGGTATCCACTTAAATTCAGCTTTTGCTTTGACTTTAAAAAGGTATTGTCTTGTGCATAATAAAAATTGAATAGTAAGCAAAATTATTTTGACTGACATCCATAATTCCATTCCTCCTCCAAGTAACTGCATTAGAAAGTATGATGTGTGTGTATGTGTTTCCACTTTGATAAGAAATGGCAAAGACTCTGAGGCAAATTATTAGGGAAAATTCTGATTGAATTTGGGTAAAATAGGATTTGAATTAAAGAAAACTATAATAATACTTTAAAATATAAATCATTCCTACAAAAATTCACATTAAAGATTCTATATTTAATAAAACTTTAAAAGTTAAATAGTCCTGACAATGATTCGAATAACTATTAGAAACAAAGGATTGGCTAAGAATTATGCTAGAATTAGCTCAATGCTCATAGCTTTAGTTCAAAAGGGGAGTAGGAATCAGAGGCCATAAAAGGATCTCATGGAACAGGAAAACATGAAGCTGTATGAAAATTGGAAACTCTTCCAAAAAAGATGACTTTTTACACGTGGGTTAGTTAACTGGCTTTCCAATCCGACTGAAATTTTGCTTGCTTCAAAATGTTTAGAGCTTCCACCTGAAGAAAAAATTGAATTTAAAAAATAGCAGTCACAATAACTACATATGTAAAGCAAAAAGCTCAGCTGCAAAGTACTTTATCCCCTTTCACTGCTCTCTCTCTCTTTTTTTTTTTTAGAATCTGTATCTTTTGTCATGGTCCATGCACGGGTTGGAAAATAATTTACAGACATGACAGAGAACTGGCTGGTTTAGATCCAGAGTCTTATGGCAACAGTTGCTGTAGCATTTGGTCAGTTCCAGAGATTATTTATCCTGTAACCTTGATACAGAGTTCTACATCTGTAACCTTGGTATAGGGCTCAACACAAACCCTAACTTTTCCACATTTATATTTTTTTAAAAGCAGGCAATTTAAATTTGCTTTCATGAGGAGTGAGTTTGATATGTTCTTTTGTTACATTCTGTAGTAATATGTTGTTATAGTAATGAAAGCAAGTGAAGTATTGAGGAAACTTTAGTCATCTGCATAACAATGGTCTCCACACACACCAAAGAAATTATATAAAAGTATAATTCATTTGCTGATGTATAGAACAGTCTTTTGGACTCTGTGGGAGAGGGAGAAGGTGGGATGATTTGCGGGAATGGCATTGAAATATGTATAATATCATATATGAAATGAGTCGCCAGTCCAGATTCGATGCACGATACTGGATGCTTGGGGCTGGTGCACTGGGATGACCCAGAGGGATGGTATGGTGAGGGAGGAGGGAGGAGGGTTCAGGATGGGGAACACATGTATGCTTGTGGCGGATTCATTTCGATGTATGGCAGAACAAATACATTATTGTGAAGTTTAAAAATAAAATAAAATTTTTAAAAAAAGTATAATTCATTTGCTGTCCATCTACCATTATACATTTCATCAATATTTTCATAGAAATTGATATATTTGATTACATTCTATTGAGTTTTAGCAGTATAAGAGAATATCAATGTAATAAAAGAACTTGTTTTCCTGGTTTATTGTGCATAAAACTGCATGGTAATTAATATAATCATAGGTCAAAGTTGATATTCTTTGTTAAATTGTACTTCTTCAGTTATAATAGTTGACTTATAGTAAAAGTGTAATACATTCTCTTCTTTAGACCTATCCAAAGATAATTTTTTTTTTTGGATATGGGATATTTATTATGATTACAAAATCTAAAGTGGCTTGCCAGGTTTATTAAAAAGATTACTGGCCAATTAATATTGATGAAAGTAATCTTAAAGTATCTTTAATATCTATTATACTTAGAAATATCTAAAATAATTTTAGTCTAATATAAGTGATGTGAATTTTAATCTAGAAATGGGTACACATATGTGACTGCACAGAAAACAGTTATGGCCATTTTTTTAAATTTAAATGCATTGATTTTAATTGGAGGCTAATTACTTTACAATATTGTATTGGTTTTGCCCTGTATGCGAGACAGCAAAAGAGACACAGATGTATAGAACAGTTATGGCCATTTTTAATGGTCAGTGTTGATGTCACTTATCTATAAATTATTTAGTTTTTCTTCCTGATGTTTTAAATAAAGCTTTTCAGGAGTCATTTCTGCTTACCTGTTCACATTGCTGTTCCATGTAGTGGAATGTCTGATTTTTCATTACTTCTTAATATTAAACCTCAGCAAAGAACACTGTGTATTCCTCAGTTAATATTGTAGCTATATACAAGTGGTAAAATGTAACACTAAACTTCCTACCCTAAAGCTGTAATGTTCTACGTTGTCTAGTAATAAAATCAAGATTGTCAACAGATAAGAATCACATTCTAATTTATTTGTATTTTCTGAAAATCACTCCATATTTGTTAGAATTAAAAACAATAAACAATTGGCTCAATGGTAAAGAATCTGCCTGCAATGCAGCATATGAGGATTCAATCTCTGGATTGGGAAAATCCTCTTCAGAAGGAAATTACATCTTACTCCAGCATTCTTGCCTGGAAAATCCCATGGACAGAGAAACCTGGTGAGCTACACTTCATGGGGCTGCAGTAGAGTCAGACATGACTTAGTAACTAAAAAATAACAAACAGGTACAGAGTACCTACTGTATTTAAGGCCTCTTAAGTTTTTTTTTGATAATATTTATGCTCACCTAATGGCAACCCACTCCAGTACTCTTGCCTGGAAAATCCCATGGACAGAGGAGCCTGGTGGGCTGCAGTACATGGGGTTGCGACTGAGTGACTTCACTTTCACTTTCCACTTTCATGCATTGGAGAAAGAAATGGCAACCCACTCCAGTGTTCTTGCCTGGAGAATCCCAGGGACAGCGGAGCCTGGTGGGCTGCCATCTGTGGGATCGCACAGAGTCGGACACAACTGAAGCGACTTAGCAGCAGTAGCAGCAGCAATGTACACAATGCTACTTTATGAATTAGCTTCTTAGGGCTACTGTAACAAAGTGCCTCAAACTAAGTGGTTTAAAAATAACAGAGATTTATTCTCATGGTTCTGGAAGTTAGAATTCTGAAATTGAAGCCTAAGCAAGTCAAGATCTCTCTGAAACTCCGGGCAAACTGCTCCCTTTCTTCTTCCTAGCTACTGGTCATCAATCCTTAGCATTCAGGCTTGAGAGGCATTACTCCATTCTCTATCTCTGTTATCATATGTGATTCTCCTGTGCATCTCTTCAAATGGCTCCTCCTCTTATAAGGACACCAGACATATAGTATTAGGGCCCATTCTAATTACTTCATCTTCAACTGATAGCATTTTCAAAGGTTCTGTTTCCAGATGAGGATACATTCACAGGTACTCAAAGTTATAACATCAACAGGTCTTTATGGAGAGCACAGTATAACACTTTATGATGTAGATATTGGTTTTACTTTAAATCTACCTACCAACAGATAAACAAATGTGAGCATACTCAGTATACTAGAGTATACTAGACTTCAATGTGCTCTGTGACTCTTCCCAACTTCGATTGGTAGAGAAACTCTTGAACTTGCCATTAGTGTCAAAACTCTTGGGAACACCTTAGCAGTCTGGAGGATGATGCCAATTGCCCTGTAGTTTGGTGAATTCCAGGTAACAGCTCACATAACAAACTCAATTTGCTGAACTAAATTATTTATAGAAACTGTACACTAAAGTAGCAATTCCTAAGGTGTCAATGGAAGTCAATGTCAGTATGCAAATTTCCTTTTTAGCTGCTTCATGAGTACCAAATAAAATGTTTTTTATAAGGTTGTAGGGTCCTCTTAAATAAATAGATCTGTTAAGCTAATAAAACATTGGCATAATAAACCTATTTAAAATAGATTTCTGCTGTATTTTGCCAAATTTACAGTCACAGTGTTAGAAGAATTCTAAAATGCAATGATTTGAATAGTCATCAAGGATAATTAAATTTTACTTTTTATTAAATACAACACTCCAAAAGTGACTCTGTGAGAATTTTTTTTTTTTTTCTGAGATAAAATTTGGAGCACAGATCTTAATTATTCAGATCTCAACACTTAAGTCCTGATAATTGGTCATTTCTATACCATGCTTCTAAACTTGCTGGTTTGGATATTTAAGTAAGAAATTTATTTTTTACTAAACAGAAGATTTTGTTCTCACAGACTTCAATCAGTTTCATTTGTTACAATCTAGCTATAAAATTAAAGTTAATTTCCTACAGTGATATTAATTCTTTTCAAATTTGTAATTGGCAATTAATGGCTTTTGTGCAGCTTCTGTCAAGAGTTTCAAATGGAAGAAAGAGCAATTTTTTTTACATTCTGTTTCAGTTTTCTTTTTCCAGAATAACTGTTTGCTGAAAGACAGTACTTTCAGTAAAGGGTAACTTTAGGGTTTCTTTAAAAATGCAACGTGCAAATTAGCATCCACATGCTATTATAGGAAATATTTAAGGACAGACTTAGTTGGTAACAATGTCCTGAACTAATTTATAATCAATTACTTTTAATGTGATTACTATTAATCCATGAAAATGAACTTTAAAGGAAAACATTTCATCTTCCAAATATATGCAGAAAAATATTCATATTAAATATCAATAAGTCTTTGGTCTGTTTAATTCACTTCATAATGAGAGTTGGTTTTGAAACATTTGCTGGATTTAGGCTGGTCTACAAAATTACTTTTGGACTGTTGTTCATTCGCTCATGCTTTGTTTAGAGAATGTGAGAGGATGTTAAAATATATTTATCCTTGGTTTCTATTTTTACATTCTCTAATCATGGGAAGTTGTATTGGAATAGGCTTTCTTCTCTTCAAAGTTATATATTTTCCCATAAAATATGATCAAAATTTATTGAATCTTAGGATATTCTGGTTGCACATGGTAGATTAAAAGCATGGACAAGTCTCCCTTAGTACTTACACTTAGATGATAACAAGAATAAAGCAAATATATGAATTTAAAAGATGAATACATCTAGGAAAAGAGAGAAGATAGAAGATGTCAAGATTTTTTTTTTTAATGATAGGAAAGTAAGTAAGTGATTTGTTCAACAGAAGCATTAAAGATGTTTTGTATTGTTTTTTCTGACCTCAAATTTCCCTGAAAAGCCTGGTTTCTTGAATTAGCAACTCATGAGAAATATGTAAGACTAACCAACCAAGATAAATGAGAAGTTTTGCTGAAGCTATCTTCCAAAATGTTGTTGTTGCTATTTCAACTGAATAACCTAGAATCATTGAAAAATCTGTGTGTGCACTGGCACTAGAGATTTGGTAACAAGTCATCTAAATGTGAAGGAGATAGGAAGACAAGTGATTAAAATGTACAGAAGAGCTGAAGAGATTAAGAATTCAAATTTTTCCTGAACTGGGTTTTTCTATATTTCTCTAGCTTATCTCACAAAAGCATGTATACCATAATTCAGAATAACTTTTGAATTAATACAGCAGAAGTTGCACCCAGGAAGAGCCACGAACTCTCCACTATTTTATTCTGCTTTTACTGTATTTTCCTAAAAGGTGAATAAATGTGGAATCAGTAAAACTTATTGCATCTCTTGAGATTTACTGCCAATTTGAGCATAAGCTAAAGCAAAGGAGAAAAGGAAAGATATACCCATCTGAATGCAGAGTGCCAAAATATAGCAAGGAGAGATAAGAAGGCCTTCCTCACTGATCAGTGCAAAGAAATAGAGGAAAACAATAGAATGGGAAAGTCTAGAGATCTCTTCAAGAAAATTAGAGATACCAAGGGAACATTTCATGCAAATATGGGCAAAATAAAGGATAGAAATGGTATGGACCTAATGGAAGCAGAAGATATTAAGAAGAGGTGGCAAGAATACACAGAAGAACTGTACAAAAAAGATCTGAATGAACCAGATAACCATGATGGTGTGATCACTCACCAAAAGCCAGACATCCTGGAGTCTGAAGTCAAGTGGGCCTTAGGAAGAATCATGATAAACAAAGCTACTGGAGGTGATGGATTTCCAGTTGAGCTAGTTCTAATCCTAAAAGACAATGCTGGTACAGTGCTGCACTCAATATGTCAGCAAATTTGGAAAATTCAACAGTGGCCATAGGACCGGAAAAGGTGATTTCATTCCAAACCCTAAGAAAGGTAATGCCAAAGAATGTTCAAACTACCACATCACTGAACTCATCTCACATGCTAGCAAAGTAATGCTCAAAATTATCCAAGCCAGGCTTCAAGAGTATGTGAACCATGAACTTCCAAATGTTCAAGCTAGATTTAGAAAAGACAGAGGAACTAGGGATCAAATTGCCAACATCTGTCGGATCATCAAAAAACCAAAAGCAAGGGAGTTCCAGAAAAACATCTAATTCTGCTTTATTGATTACACCAAAGCCTTTGATTGTATGGATCACAACAAACTGTGGAAAATTCTTAAAGAGATGGCAATACCAGACTATCTGACCTGCCTCTTGAGAAATCTGTATACAGGTCAAGAAGCAACAGTTAGAACTGGACATGGAACAAACGACTGGTTCCAAATTGGGAAAGGAGTACATCAAGACTGTATACAGTCACCCTGACTATTTATCTCATATGCAGAATACATCATGTGAAATGCCTGGCTGGATGAAGCACAAACAGGAATCAAGGTTGCTAGGCGAAATACAAATAACCTCAGATAGGCAGATGACACAATCCTGATGGCAGAAAGTGAAGCGGAACTAAAGAGCCTCTTGAGGAAAGTGAAGGAGGAGAGTGAAAAAGCTGGCTTAAAACTCAACATTCGAAAAACTAAGATCATGGCATCTTGTCCCATCAATTCATGGCAATAGATGGGGAAACACTGAAAACAGTGACAGACTTTAATTTCTTGGGCTCCAATATCACTGCAGATGGTGACTGCAGCCATGAAATTAAAAGACTCTTGCTCCTTGAAAGGAAAACTATGACAAGCCTAGACACCATATTAAAAAGCAGAGACTTTGCTTTGCTGAGAAAGGTCCTTCTAGTCAAAGCTATGGTTTTTCCAGTACTCATGTACGTATGTGAGAGTTGGACCATAAAGAAAGCTGAGTGCTGTAGAATTGATGCTTTTGAACTGTGTCATTGGAGAAGATTTCCAGTCCCTTGGACTGGAAGGAGGTCAAACCAGTCAATTTTAAAGGTTATTAGCCCAGAATATTGTAAGGACTGATGCTGAAGCTAAAGGTCCAATACTTTGGTCACCTGATGTGAAGAACTGACTCATTGGAAAAGCCCCTGATGCTGGTAATGATTGAAAACAAGAGGAGAAGGGGACAACAGAGGATGAGATGGCTGGATGGTATCACCAACTCAATGGGCATGAGTTTGTGCAAGCTCCAGGTGTTGGTGATGGACAGGAAAGCCTGGTCTGCTGCAGTCAATGGGGTCCCAAAGAGTCAAATTTGACTGAGAGACTGAACTGAACATCAGACCACTGCTTCTAGTTGAGCAGATGTAAGTGGAAACTAGCTCAGCTGGGTAACATGCAACATACAGAAACATAGGAAAGGGGGGAAAAAAAAAGGACAGAAATTTGCTTTGAGGCAATTGACAGTCTCAGGATTCCTGTAATAAGACACAGCAGGTGTGTAGGTACTTAGCTGTGGTTCAACAATTAAAAGGTAGTAAGAATTTATATATAGAGAAGTTCTATCTCCTTGTGTTCTCTTTTATCCCACAAGCAAGGCTATTGTTTCTTTTTTTATATTTATTTTATTTTTTAACTTTACAATTTTGTATTGGTTTTTCCATATATCAACATGAATCTGCCACAGGTATACACGTGTTCCCCATCCATACTATATCCCCATACGTAGACTTGTGGCTACTCTTCTGAGAAAAATGGAACAAGCAAATACCTGCACACTGAGACCTCGAAGACCATAAAAACCAAGAATGTAACTAAGGTCTTAAAGAATTCAACTGCTGAAGTCTGTCTATTAAGCAGGACTCTCTAGTTACCCACCTCAATTTGCTCCAGAGGTCATCCACCCAGAGTATATATCCCCCCTCCCACTTTCATCACAAAAATAAGAAAATTAGAAATAATATTGAATAAGAAAAACTGGTCCCAAAGATAATATATGAATCATGCTAACATTTCATTCATGAATGAAGCACATTTTATGCAGATGATGATATACTGAAGTGCTCTAGTGGACAATTTTTCTCTTGCTCTTAGAGCATTCATTCACAATGAGTTTATTTTGCAATGTGAATAGATTTCCTACTTTCTCCAGATATTTGGAAAAGAAATAAAATTCAAAAAAGAAGCCAAAGCAACATACAAATACCTTGAGAAAATCAGAGAAAACTGAATTAACACAGTCAAAAATCCCACTGTAGGAAAAATAATTTTAAATGACAAAAATGATAATTAACTAATATCTTCCACTGAAAAAAAAGAAAGTTATTCTACCCACAAAACCAAAATAGGATCTAAAAATCATACCAGAAAACAAATAGGAGCTTTGACATTAAAAATGAGATAAGATAAATTGATTGTTGAAATCTACCAGAGATAAGAACAAAAATATAAACAAGAAATATTTGGCAAAACCAATACAATATTGTAAAGTTTAAAAATAAAATAAAATTTAAAAAAATAAATAAATAAAATGTTAAGAGATTAATCCATGAGATTCATTAATAAACTATGCAGAGTTCCAAGAAAAAAAATGATAAAGAAAATATTCAAATATAACAAGAACATTGCCCTTCATTGAAGGACATGGCCTCCAATTGCAAAGTTTAAACAGGTAACCTGGGCAATCAATTTATTCCCTCTCATTTTTTGCCAAAGGTTCTGAACACTTATCCACTGAAGCATGTGAAATTATGAAATATCACAAAAAGGAGGAAATCCTAAATTATTTGAGAAAGATAAAAATGAAAACAAAACAATATAGATGACTAAAAGATCACAGAAAACAATCAGGAAAAAGAAATACCTGTACTTTCCAAATAGTAACAACAAGAGCTTACATAAAATAGAGTGATGCATTCTGATTTCTGAAAGAAACTGATTTCTAGCCTAAAAAACTAATAAAGCCACACTTTTAATCCAAGATCAGAACAATTAGAGATATTTTCAGATACTTGAGGCTTAAAAAGCTCACTTTCCTGTCTTTAGGAAGCTACTAGAAAATATGCTCATCAAAAGGAAAGAGAAAATGAGGGAGAAAGAAGGATCTAAAAGGGGATGAAGAATTCAGATTGGAAGAGGAGGGAAAGATAGCTTGAGATCTGACCAGGGGAAGAGATATTCCAGATTGGAATAAGAGGGTACCAGGAGGACTTTCCCTGATTAGTGATTAGAAGTGATCAATTATCCATGGAACTGATCGTGTAGAAAACAGCATTGGGAGGTGTGTAGGATCTCTACATGTGATAGTTATAAAAACATATGCAAGTGCAAAACAAGTAGCAACTATTAATTTGAGGAAAATAAAAGATGTAAAAGAATTGGGACAGTCATAAGCACAATACTTGTAAGTATTCATAAATTCATTTCAAGGTCTGTTTTGCACAGAAGCCTAAAACTATGTTTTATATAACCTCTTTACACAGATAAAGAGTAAGGAGAGGTCTTAATACCAGGACAGAATTGAAGTCCACCAGCTTTCAGGTGAGGTACCAGTGAATCACCAGTTCTACTACTGACTGATATAGTTCTGTGACCAAGTAAAGTCCTGCTGCCCAACCACATAGGAAACAGAATTACGAGACCTGCTTTTGAGAAAATAAAGAGCTTTATTTTAAGGTCAGTAAGCATGGAGACAAGAGGCTGGGATCAAATCTGTCTTCTGAATCTGGGGTTCAGGGTGAAACTTCAAGGTTAGGGGAATTTCAAACTTGGAAGCTGAGTGGTTAGTCTCAAATAAATCCATATACAGTAATCAAGCTACTTCTACTGTTGAAAGCTAGATTTTCTCTACTGAAGGACTTTTGGCTCGGTAAAGGACTCCATGGCAACATTTGTATTCCTTTCAGTCCCATAGACAAGATTCTTGGTTTTGGGATCACTTGAAGATGTGAGTCCCTGTCCTACATGTGTATATTGTTGTCTCTATAAAGTAAATCCAGGTTGGATTAACCAACAGTCTATTTGAAGGAAGCAAAACAAGTTTAAGCTGGTCAATATTTTATATCCTGTTTCAGTAAGATAGAAGATTTCTAAAGTTGCTTGAGGTTTTTGGTGGCCTTAGAAAGAGTCCTTGAAAACTAGTCACTTCCCTCTTGCAGGACAATATATTCTGAGTCCACTTTCCAGACTGTTAATATTCAGACTAACAATTATGCAAGCCTCTGATTCCTTGTATTAAAACATTCAGATGGAATATGTAGACAGGATTCAAATACAAGGTACATATGCAAGATAGACATAAATTTGATATGAAACTGCTAAAAGCATTGTATCTGGGGGATAATGGATCTTTCCTTCTGAAAGATCACTATTTTTTATTAACTATTAAGAATTGACTTGTCAAGCTATATGTAAGCATCGTTATCTACAAGTATTGACTTTTAAAAAGTGGCTGAGCTTTAAGTTGGGTAAGACTTTGGGGTTGAGGGCCAAGTGATTCAAGGGGTAGAGGCTGTTCCATCAGAGGCACCAAGTTCATAGTTTCAGGATTATATAATATCCTCTCCTAAAAATGAGCTGTGTATAGTGTTAACAGTTTTCATTGAAAAGTCTGCATTACTTTTCTACTCAAGCCTTACCATGCAGATCAAGTCCAAATATTTGTTTGAATAAAGGATTATTTTTGTGTAATTTTCATTACTTTTGATTGCACAATGCCCTTACTATGTTATTTGTTTAGAAAGAAATATTACTTTTTGTAAAAAGCACACCAATTATATTTCTCCCTAGACGGTGGCATGAGCAGACTTTTCTTCTTCACTGAAATTGATGGAAATATACTACCCCAGTTTCTAGTGAGTTAAAAAAAAAAATCCTAAACAACTTATGACTGAAGTCTCAGCTATACAAATAGGGGAAGACAAGCCCTTAGAACATGTGGGGTTATTTGCATGCAGCTTATGTTGTAATTCTTAGCAATACACTTGACTCTTTGCACTCTGATGGTAGTAAATTTTATTCCTGCTGACAGCAAAAGTAATTGCTTTGAACATTATAACAGGGATTGCTGAAAAATTTTAACAAGATTTTCTTACCCTACTTCTGTAGTCTCTTTTTTTTTTTACATAAATAAAAGGGAAAAGTCAGAGACAACCCTGGTAGTTGAAAAATGAAGTATTGGTATAAGCAGTGATGGTGCTCTTTTATATGAGGATAAATTTTGATCAGTATTTCTTCTTTTGAATTACAAAAAATTTAAGCAAGTTTTATAAACAGTGCATAGATCACCCTTTACTCACTAATTCCTGACATTTTTAAAGTCTGCTCAGGAACATTAAAATTACATAAAAATCCACTATAATAAAAAAAAGAAAAAAAAAAAAACAAAGAAAACCCACCAGTGATTTTGTAATACAGACAATCCCAGGTTCTATTTGAAATATCTCTAGCATAAAATGATTTCCAACATATACATTCATCCTTCCTTTGCATCTCTATATACATATCTTCTACTTGTATGTAGCGTCAACCATATTCTGGTCTCCAAACTCAGTCTTCATTCAGTTGTGATGAGTTTTATGAGACTAGAATCTATATCTTGAGAAATAGTACTTAGCCATCTCATCTGCCTCTGTGATTTTGCAGTTTCTGTGCTATTAACAGAGACTTCCTTCCCCAGTTCCTCCTGAATCAAACCTATACTTCCAGACTCAGGTCCTATTAGATTCTCCATTGCCCTTGATCATTCTTCTAAATTAATTGTTCTTCTGTGATCTCCTTATCTTCAGTCCTCACTTGTGCCATGGAATTTATATCATGATCATTTACTTCCCTGAATAGAAATCTGTGAAATATATAAAGGCAAGGACCATTGTATTCTTCTTTGCATTTTCAATTCTAAGGAAAACATTGGTATATTGTAAAAGCTTAAGTGTGGCTATTAAAAAAAATACACAATTGAAGTTTTCTACAGATTCAGTAAAGGGACATGGGAGCGAAGAATGACCTGTTGAGTTTAAAGGCATTCTTAACATTGTATTTCCTTAGCTATATGGTTCTTACAGAAAGGCATGCATGCTAAGTCACTTCAATCGTGTCCGGCTCTTTGAGTCCCATGGACTGTAGCCTGGTGTAGGGTTTCCCTGGTAGCTGAGTGGTGAAAAATCCACTTGCAGTGCAGGAGCCACAGTAGACTCAGGTTCGATCCCTTGGTCGGGAAGATCCCTTGGAGGAGGGCATGATAAGCCCACTCCAGTATTCTTGTCTGGAGAATCCCATGGGCAGAGGAGCCTGGCAGGATACAGTCCAAAGGTTCACACAGAATCTGACATGACTAAAGTAACTTAGCATGAAATTGGATAGATGGTAAATATCTTATAAAGGGATCTTGCAAATTCAAACCCAAATCAATAGAAGTGAAATAAAGAAGTCTGGGTTTGTGTTTAGAGTTCTGGATTAAGCTTCTATGTGTCAGCATTCTCAAGCAACTTAAATCATCTTTCTGTACCTGCATTTTCTCATGCACAAAACAGGACCATGAAATATCTCTGTTCCTTTTCTCTGGGATTTTGGAGCAATATAATAAGATAGTTGAGAGCTAAACAAGTATAGCTATGCCATTATTATCTACCAAGGCATTTTACCTATTCTTTTGTTGGATTCTCTCATTAAATGACAGAAAGAAATAATTAGCTCCTATTACCCATGAAGCAATAAATCAATCTCTGTACAGAATCTCTCTGTAGCAAAGTTGTACATAACTGCCTCCATTTAAGTCTGAATAGCACATATATTCATGGGCTCAAGGCAAAAATATTTTTCAATAAACTATACACAAAGAGAAAACAGTGTTCAGTATACTAGTTAGTATACTTGATTTCTTCTTGATTAAACAAAAAGATTTTGATCACAGACACCCACTCATTCATTGTGTTAATTGTGATTCAGTTATAAAATTAAAAATAATTGTTTCTTTTCTCAGACAATTTTATTCCACCATTTGTTAGCTGTGTGGCTTTAGTGTGTTCTTTGCTTCTCTGTCTAGGGTCTTTCTAGCTTTTTCCGGAATTACCTCTCTCTATCTTCTATCCCACAATCCTTAACTTCTGTCCAGTACTTTATTCATCACAGAGGAGAGCTTGGGTATCATATCTTTTATGAAAGCAAGCATTGAAAATTTCTTACAACACATCTCAACTTCCCAGATGAGATTGGGCAAAAATCTGATCCTTGGTATTTTCATACTTTTACCCTGTGTGTTCATCCTCAGTTGGACAAGTTACATGGAGGGGTTTGTTACTGATTGTTTGTATTTCTTCAACATTCATATATTAAAATTCTAAACACCAATGGGATGGTAGTAGGAGGTGAGGCCTTTGGGAGGGAACTGTTACACAAGGATGGAGTACTTATGAATGAGATTAGTGCCCTTATAAAGGAGTCCCAGGAGAACCCTCTTATATCCTTTCTGCTATGGAGGACACAGCAGGAAGAGTGTCTATGAACCAGTAATTGAGTGCTCATAAGAAGCTGTGTCCTGATATTGAACCCCCAAAACACAAAGAGAAGTAACGTTTGTTGTCTAAGTTACCCAGTCTATGGTATTTTTGTTGTACTAACCTGAACTGACTAAGATGTTTTTGAAATTATATCAACACATAAGTTCCTCCCTTCAGTAGAGTCTATGTTCCATGGGATAGATAAAATATCATCTATTGTTAATTTTGTTTTTATGGAGAGTACATAATGCATGTCAAGTACCTAGAAATTGTCCACTTGATAGTATGAAAGTGAAAGCTTTAGTCTCTTAGCGAAGTCTGACTCTTTGCAACCCCATGCACTGCAGTCCACCAGGCTCCTCTGTTCATGGAATTCTCCATTCAAGAATGCTGAAGTGGGTTTCTATTCCCTTCTCCAGGGGATCTTCTCCACCCAGTGATCAAACCCGGGTCTTTCACGTTACAAGCAGATTGCTTTACCATCTGAGCTACCAGGAAGCCCTCTAATTGATAATAGGCATCACTAAAAAGTCATATAAGTAATCTAATCTGTTTATTCACATTTGTAGAACAGTGCCTTAAATCTGATAATCATTAAATATATATTTGTTGAGTTAGACAGAATATGTAAAGTTCTTTTGATGATAATTTTGAATGTGTGCTATACATCCTGAATTGAAACCCTATTCTAGATATATTTTCTGTGTATCTCCAGAAGCTTCCTTTTCTCATATTTCTATGGGCAGCTCTCATGTATTTTGTGAAGTTATTCTAATCTTTCAAGCCAAATGAATTATCTGTACTCTTGTATACTACACTAGCATCTTCTGTATAGCTCTCAGGTGGCATTCATCACATTATACTGTACTGAGGTCATGAGGGTAACCTGACACTGAGATGCAATCTCTTCAAGCATAGGAAGAAGTTCATTAGTTTTCTATCTTAAGTAGTTCAGAAAGTTACTGAATTTTAATTATATTTAATTAATTTTGCTAAAATAATGTTATAAAAATACCAGGAGTGTGCTATCAAATCTTTTATATTCAAGACAGATTAAAATAGTATCTTTTAAAATTTGAAGTTTTGCCTTGCCAAATGGTATTGGGCGAATTTCACCTAGGATATAAAGGTCACTGAGTGAGTACTCACAACTTACTGATGCTTGAAGAAAGTAAATTGAGTCTTCAGAATTTGTTGGATTTTTACAATTTGCAAAATTCATCAGTTCAGCTGAGTTCAATCGCTCAGTCATGTCTGACTCTTTGCAACTCCATGGACTGCAGTACTCCAGGCTTCCCTGTCCATGAACAATGCCCAGAGCTTAGGAGCTTACTCAAACTCATGTCCATAGAGTTGGTGATGCCATCCAGTCATCTCAGCCTCTGTCATCCCCTCCTCCTCCCACCTTTAATTTTTCCCAGCATCAGAGTCTTTTCCAATGAGTCAGTTCTTCCCATGAGGTGACTGAAGTATTGGAGTTTCAGCTTCAGCATCAGTCCTTCCAGTGAATATTCTGGACTAATTTCCTTTAGGATTGACTGGTGTGATCTCCTTGTAGTCCAAGGGATTCTCAAAAGTCTTCTCCAAGACTTTTGAATCACAGTTCAAAAGCATCAAATCTTTGATGCTCAACTTGCTTTAAATACCAACTCTCACATCCATACAAGACTACTGGAAAAACCATAGCTTTCACTAGACAGACCTTTGCTGGCAAAGTAATGTCTCTGCTTTTTAGTAATCTATCTAGACTGGGTATAGCTTTTCTTCCAAGGAGCAAATGTCTTTTAATTTCATGGCTTCATTCACCATCTGAAGTGATTTTGGAGCTGGAAGAAATAAAGTCTCTCACTACTTCCACTGTTTCCCCATCTATTTGCCATGAAGTGATGGGACCAGAGGCCATGATCCCAGAGGGCATGATCTTAGTTTTCTGAATGTTGAGCTTTAAGCCAACTTTTTCACTCTCCTCTTTCACTTTCATCAAGAAGCTCTTTAGTTCTTCTTCGCTTTCTGCCATAAGAGTGGTGTCATCTGCATATCTGAGGTTATTGATATTTCTCCTGGCAACCTTGATTCCTGTTTGTGCTTCATCCATCCCAGTATTTTGCATGATGTACTCTGCATATAAGTGAAATAAACAGGGTAAATAGGAGTCTTCACGTACTCCTTTCCGTATTTGGAAACAGTCTTTTTTGCCATGTCCAGTTCTGGCAGTTGTTTCTTGACCTGCTTACAGATTTCTCAGGAGACAGGTCAGGTGATCTAGTATTCCCATCCCTTTAAGAATTTTTCAGTTTGCTGTTATCCACACACTCAAAAGCTTTGGCGTACTTGATAAAGCAGATGTAGATGCTTTTCTGGAATGCTTTTGCTTTTTCAATGATCCAAAGGATGTTGACAATTTAATCTCTGGTTCCTCTGCTTTTTTAAACTTCAGCTTGAACATCTAAAAGGTCACAGTTCACGTACTGTTGAAGCCTGACTTGGAGAATTTTGAGCATTACTTTGCTAGTGTATGAGATGAGTGCAATAGTGCAATAGTTTGAACATTCTGTGGCATTGCCTTTCTTTGGGATTAGAATGAAAACTAACATTTTCCAGTCCTTTGGCCACTGCTGAGTTTTCCAAATTTGCTGGCATACTGAGTGCAGCACTTTCATGGCATCATCTTTTAGTGTTTGAAATAGTTCAACTGGAATTCCATTATTTCCACTAGTTTTGTTCATAGTGATGTTTCCTAAGGCCCATTTGACTTCACTTTTCAGAATGTCTGGCTCTAGGTGAGTGATCACATCATCGTGGTTATCTGGGTCATGATCATTTTTGTATAATTCTCGTGTATTCTTGCCACCTCTTCTTAATATCTTGTGCTTCTGTTAAGCACATACCATTTCTGTCCTTTATTGTGCCCATCTTTGTATGAAATGTTCCCTTGGTATCTCTCATTTTCTTGAAGAGCTCTCTAGTCTTTCCCATTCTATTGTTTTCCTCTATTTCTTTGCATTGATCACTGAGGAAGGCTTTCTTATCTCTCCTTGATATTCTTTGGAACTCTGCATTCAAATGGTTATATCTTTCCTTTTCTCCTTTGCCTTTAGCTTCTCTTTTTTTCACAGCTATTTGTAAGGCCTCCCCTGACAACCATTTTGCCTCTTTTTGTTTCTTGTTCTTGGGGATGGTTTTGATCACTGCCTCCTGTACAATGTCATGGACCTCCATCCATAGTTCTTCAGGCACTCTGTCTATCAGATCTAATCCCTTGAATCTATTTGTCACTTCCACTGTATAATCATAAGGATTTGATTTAGTTCATACTTGAATGTTCTAGTGGATTTCCCTTCTTTCTTCAATTTCAGTCTGAATTTGGTAATAGGAGTTCATGATATGATCTACAGTTAGCTACTGGTCTTGTTTTTTCTGACTGCATAGAGCTTCTCTACCTTTGAGTGGAAAGAATATAATAAATCTGATTTAGGTATTGACCATCTGGTGATGTCCAGGTGTAGAGTTTTCTCTTGTGTTGTTGGAGGAAGGTGTTTATGATGATCAGTGTGTTCTTTTGGCAAAACTCTGCTAGCCTTTCATGGCTTCATTTTGTACTCCAAGGCCAAATTTTCCTGTTACTCTAGGTATGGCTTGACTTCCTACTTTTGCATTCCAGTCCCCTAAAATGAAAAGGACACTTTTTTTGGGTGTTAATTCTAGAAAGTCTCGTAGGTCTTCATAGAACCATTCAAATTCAGTTTCTTCAGCATTACTGGTGGGCATAGAGTGGGATTACTGTGATAGTGAATGGTTTGCTTGGAAATGGACAGAGATCATTCTGCTGTTTTTGAGATTGCATCCAAGTACTGCATTTCAAACTCTTGTTTACTACGAGGGCTACTCCCTTTATTCTAAGGGATTTTTGCCCACAGTAGTAGACATAATGATCATCTGAATTAAATTCACCCATTCCAGTTCAGTTTAGTTAACTGATTCTTAAAATATCTATGTTAACTCTTGTCATCTTGCATAATTTTTAAATACCTTAATTGATAAATTTTCTTTGTCCTTTCATTTCATAGAATTAAATTCAAACCCCACTAACTAATTTGGAACTGAAGACAAATGAAAAAAAAAAGAAAAAAGAAATGTGCTTAATGCTGCTGCTAAGCAGAGAAGGTGATGGCACCCCACTCCAGTACTCTTGCCTGGAAAATCCCATGGATGGAACAGCCTGGTAGGCTGCAGTCCATGGGGTCGCTAAGAGTCAGACACGACTGAGCGACTTCACTTTCACTTTTCCCTTTCATGCATTGGAGAAGGAAATGGCAGCCCACTCCAGTGTTCTTGCCTGGAGAATCCCAGGGACAGGGGAGGCTGGTGGGCTGCCGTCTATGGGGTGCTTAATGCTACACTGAATAAATTTTCTAATATAAAGCAAATGTTTCTATTGGAAATAATTTTGTACATTAAGGAAAAAATATTTCATTTTAACCAGATTAATTTAAAAAATGAATATACAAGTCTAGTGTCTAAATGTTTACATGCCTACCTATCATTCTTCTCTTTCTTAATCTTATAAAGTTCTACCTTAATTCAGAATTACAAATATCATCCATGTTAACTCTGGTATTTCACAAACTTTTGTGTCTGCCCAAATCAAGCTGTGTTTCTCTGATATATATTAATAAAGATTATTAGCTTTTTCCCTTGAAGACCAGGAGACTGCACATCCTGAATCAGTGTTACAATTATGAGACATTTATTGACAGAACAGATACCCCAATTTGTGTATATGAATTACAGAGATTTGACACATCCAGTATTCCAAAACTAACCTGAAATATAAAGTGCATGAAAGGATTTTAGGTCATTTTATTGCAGAATATTGTATTTGTATTGAATTGAAGTAAAAGTCACTCAGTCACACCCAACTCTTTGTGACTTCATGGAGTACACAGTCTATGGAACTCGCCAGGCCAGAATACTGGGTAGGGGTATAGGGTAGGGTAGGGTAGGGTAGGGGTATAAAGGGGTAGGGTAGCCTTTCTCTTTTCCAGCGGATCTTCCCAACCCAGGGATTGAACCCAGGTCTCTCGCATTGCAGGTGGATTCTTTACCAGCTGAGCCACAAGGAAAGCCCCAGAATACTGGTGTCATTAGTTTATCCCTTCTCCAGGGGTTCTTCCCGACCCAGGAGTCGAAGCAGGGTCTCCTGCATTGCAGGCAGATTCTTTACCAACTGAGCTATCAGGGAAGCACCTAAAAGATTTAATTAAATTATTCTGAAAGGTGTCACAATTTTGACTTTTATTGAGTCTGAAAGTAAAAGTGAAAATATTAGTCAGTTGTGTCCAACTCTTTGCAATCCCATGGACTCTGCCAGGCTCCTCTGTCCATGGAATTCTCCAACAAGAATATTGGAGTGGGCTGCCATTTCTTCCCCCAGGGGATCTTCCCAAACCAGGATGGAGCCTAGGTCTCTTGCATTGTGGGCTGATTCTTTATCATCTGAGCCACCATGGAAGCCCTTCACTGAGTATGCTGTAGATTAAATTTTTAACTTTTATTTTTGTTCTTTTTCTTATACACAGTATTGCCAAGATTTATACTCACACAATGGTATGTTTTGGGGGCTGAAATTCAATAATTATTTATGCCTATAAGGTGGCTTACAGTTATTAAAACACTTTGGATTTTAACTCTGTCTTTCACAGTATTCACTATTTCCTCAGCTGTGTGCGTACCATCAACTGAGGAGCAGGCTCTTCATATTTTCCTTGTGGTTATTAATGAACAGATTGAACTGGACAGGTCCAAGGAAAGGTCCCTGTGTCCTTGAAGGGACACAGGCCTCCAGTGAGCTGACATCTTCCTCTGTGACATAATAAATTAGAGAGTTCAGTCCAGAGTGTCGGATCTGTTTTCATCTAGGCATTGGTTAGATAAATGAGGGAAAGTTGCACAGTCTAAAGAGATGGCTTAGGCCCCTGCCCCTGCCCCTGCCTGTGAAAGTTTCTAAACAGGTTCAATGCCTTTGACATGACTGCACAGGAGATACAGTGATCTATGTACATATTCAAAATTCTGGGGCCAGTTTGACTGATGATGTCTTGATTCATCCTTCATATCTCTTCTCAGAAATGAATTTTTTCTGAGTCTGCCTTATCCAGTAGAAAAAAGGGTTTGGTTAAGTGTCTCATCTAGGCACTCCCCTCGTATAGGAAGTTTTACAGTTAATTTTAACATCATGTTTTTAATGTCTACATTTTCTGTGTCAGTATGGTGATATTCTGAGAAACAGTTCTTTATTTTTTATCCACCAGTTGTATTTCTGGTTGTTAGAACTGTGCCTGTATATATTCAACAAATGTAAAGTGATATCATAGATTCATTCACACAACCCTCAGATCAATTAAAAAAAAAAAGTATGACTTTATTTTTATGACTTATCTGATGTCCTATAAGAGTTAATATTCTACCAGCTGACAGCCAGATTTAAATCTGTATTTGAAGAATTTCTCAAGCATTTTTCAAGTGGAAATCATCAATCTGTTTTGTACACAATGCCCTTTCAGGGCTGGTTTGAATGAAGATCTTCAACTGATTCATTATCTTCATTTACACACATTATATTTTATCATCTACATCCTAAAAAGGTGGCTAAGTGTGAAAAGAGTTTCAGTCCCTGTAAGCCCTTGAAGGCACTCTTCCAGACTATAAGGGTGAACCTTAGTGCCCATTCTTCTCATAATAGTGATCTAAACCACTTCCCAAGCTGGCTGACATAGGTAAAGTTGGTCTTAAAAGGTCCAGAGAACTGATAAGTTTGCTCCCTCAGCTAAGTCCATGGACTCAGCTATTTGGTCCTAGTTCAAAGGCTTTATTGATGACGTCCTCTTCATCATGATCCCAGGCCTCTGATTTTAACAGTCTTCTTAGAAACCTGTGTACTTTGACTTGAATACTCAGGTATGGGTAGGCTTTCTGAAATCCCTAGGGAAACCAGGGCACTTCTTGAAGCTCCTCTACTTTATTGTCTCCAATAATTCTGTCATTCTATAATGCATTATGTTTTTGCTGTGGTACTGTTGCTTCAGGCCTGACTGACTCTTTGAAATTCAATGGACTGTAACCTGCCAGGCTCTCTTACTCATGGGATTCTCAGGCAAGAATACTGGAGTGGGTTGCCATTCCCTCTTTGAGGGGATCTTCCCAATCTAGGGATCAGGTCAGAGTCTCTTGTCTTTTACATTGGCAGGTGGGTTCTTTGCCAACAGCACCAACTTCAGGTCAGTTTTTCAGTCGTGTCTGACTCTTTGTGCCCCCATGGACTGCAACACTCCAGGCTTCCCTGTCCATCACCAACACCTAGAGCTTGCTCAAACTCATGTCCATAGAGTTGATGATGAGATCCAATCATCTTATCCTCTGTAGTCCCCTCTTCCTACTTCCTTCAATCTTTCCAAGCATCAAGGTCTTTTCCAGTGAGTCAGTTTTTCGCATCAGGTGGCCAAAGAATTGCAGTTTCAGCTTCAACATCAGTCCTTCCAATGAATATTCAGGACTGATTTCCTTTAGAATTGACTGGTTGGATCTCCTTGCAGTCCAAGGGATTCTCAAGAGTCTTCTCCAACACCACAGTACAAAAGCAAAAATTATTTGGTGCTGTTTTCTTTATAGTCTAACTACCACATCTGTACATGACTGTTGGAAAAAAAATCATAGCTTTGACTAGATGCTTTCTGGTGAAAGGGTAGTGTCATCTACATAGCTTATTGACATTTCTCTTGCCAATCTTGATTCCAGCTTGTGTTTCATCCAGATCAGCATTCACATGATGTACTATGCATATAAGTTAAATACAGAGGGTAACAATATACAGCCTAGACATACTCTTTTTCCGATTTGGAACCAGTCTGTTGTCCCATGTCCGGCAATAACTGTTGCTGAAGTAGATATTTTTCTGGAACTCTCTTGTTTCTTGGTGATCCAAGGGATGTTGGCAATTTGATTTCTGGTTCCTCTGCCTTTTCTAAATTCAACTTGAACATCTGGAATTTCACAGATCACGTACTGCTGAAGCCTGTCTTGGAGAATTTTGAGCATTACTTTGCTAGCATTTGGGATGAGTGCAATTGTGTGACAATTAGAACATTCTTGGGCATTGCCTTTCTGCAGAATTGGAATAAAAACTGACCTTTTCTAGTCCTGGGGCCACTGATGAGTTTTCCAAATTTGCTGACATATTCAATACAACAGTATCACAGCATCATCTTTTAGGGTTTGAAATATCTCAACTGGAATTCTAAAACCTACACTAGCTTTGTTCATAATGATGCTTCCTAAGGCCAGCTTGACTTCACATTCCAGGATGTCTGGCTCTAGGTGTGTGATCATACCATCATGGTTATCTGGGTCATGAAGACCTTTTTTGAACAGTTTTTCTGTGTATGTTTACCACCTCTTCTTAATATCTTCTGCTTTTGTTAGGTCCATAACATATCTGTCCTTTATTGTGCCCATCTTTGCAAAAAGTTTTCCACTGGTATCTCTAATTTTCTTGAAGAGATCTCTAGTCTTTCCCATTCTGTTGTTTTCCTCTATTTCTTTGCATTGATCACTGAGGAAATCTTTCTTATCTCTGCTATTCTGTAGAACTCCGCATTCAAATGAGTATATTTTTCCTTTTTTCCTTTGCCTTTTGCATCTCTTCTTTTCACAGCTATTTTTAAGGCCTCCTCAGACAACCATTTTGCCTTTTTGCATTTCTTTTTCTTGGGAATGGTCTTGATCACAGCCTGTTGTACAATATCAGGAACCTCCATCCATCCTGAAGAACCTCTTCAGGTACTCTGTCAATCAGATCTAATCACTTGAATCATTTGTCACTTCCACTGTATATTTGAAAGGAATTTGACTTAGGTCATACTTGAATGGTCTAGTGGCTTTCCTATTTTCTCAAATTTCAGCCTGAATTTGCCAATAAGAAGTTCATGGTCTGAGCCACGTCAGCTCACTGTCTTGTTTTGCTGACTGTATAGAGCTTTTTCATCTTTGGTAGCAAAGAAAATAATCAATCTGATTTCGGTATTGACCATCTGGTGATCTATTTCAAATTCTGAAAGATGATGCTGTGAAAGGGCTGCACTGACTATGTCAGCAAATTTGGAAAACTCAGCAGTGGCCACAGGACTGGAAAAGGTCAGTTTTCATTCCAATCTCAAAGAAAGGCAAGGCCACAGAATGCTCAAACTACCACACAGTTGCACTCATCTCACACGCTAGCAAAGTAATGCTCAAAATTCTCCAAGCAGGGCTTCAGCAATATGTGAACCGTGAACTTCCAGATGTTCAAGCTCGTTTTAGAAAAGGCAGAGGACCAGGAGATCAAATTGCCAACATCTGCTGGATCACTGAGAAAGCTAGAGAGTTCCAGAAAAACATCTATTTCTGCTTTATTGATTATGCCAAAACCTTTGACTGTGTGGATCACAATAAACTGTGGAAAGTTCTGAGATGGGAATACTAGACCGTCTGACCTGCCTCTTGAGAAACCTGCATGCAAGTCAGGAAGCAACAGTTAGAATTGGAAATGGAACAACAGACTGGTTCCAAATAGGAAAAGGAGTATGTCATGGCTGTGTATTGTCACCGTGCTTATTTAACTTCTATGCAAAGTACACCATGAGAAACACTGGGCCAGAGGAAGCACAAGCTGGAATCAAGATTGCTGGGAGAAATATCAATAACCTCAGATATGCAGATGACACCACCCTTATGGCAGAAAGTGAAGAGGAACTAAAGGGGCTCTTGATGAAAGTAAAAGAGGAGAGTGAAAATGTTGGCTTAAAGCTCAATATTCAGAAAACTAAGTTCATGGCTACTGGTCCCATCACTTCATGGCAAACAGTTGGGGAACAGTGGAAACAGTGGCTAATTTTATTTTTATGGGCTCCAAAAACTTCAGATGGTGACTGCAGCCATGAAATTAAAAGACACTTACTCCTTGGAAGAAAGGTTATGACCAACCTAGACAGCATATTAAAAAGCAGAGACATTACATTGTCAACAAAGGCCAATCTAGTCAAGGCTTTCGTTTTTCCAGTGGTCATGTATGGATGTGAGAGTTGGACTATAAAGAAAGCTGAGCACTGAAGAATTGATGCTTTTAAACTGTGGTGTTGGAGACTCTTGAGAGTCCCTTGGCCTGCAAGGAGATCCAACTGGTCCATTCTAAAGGAGGTCAGTCCTGGGTGTTCATTGGAAGGACTGATGTTGAAGCTGAAACTCCAGTACTTTGTCCAACTAATGAGAACAGCTGACTTATTTGAAAAGACCCTGATGCTGGAAAAGATTGAGGGAGGTAGGAGAAGGGGGCGACAGAGGATGAGATCATTGGATGGCATCACTGACTCAATGAAAATGGGTTTGGGTGGACTCTGGGAGTTGGTGATGGACAGGGAGGCCTGGTATGCTGAAGTTCATCAGGTCACAGAGTTGGACATGAGTGAGAGACTGAACTGAACTGAACTGATGCCATATTGCTCTTACAGAATCAGACTTTTCTTCCATCACCAGTCACATCCACAACTGTGTGTTGTTTTTGCTTTGGCTCCATTTATTCATTCTTTATGGAGTTATTACCCCACTGATCTCCAGTAGCATATTGGGCACTTACTGACCTTGCAAGTTCATCTTTCAATGTCCTATATTTTTGCACTCATGCTGTTCATGGGGTTTTCGAAGAAAGAATACTGAAGTGGTTTGCCATTCCCTTCTCCAGTGGACCACATTTTGTCAGAGCTCTCCATCATGAGCCATCAGTCTTGGGTGGCCCTACATGAAATGGCTCATAGTTTCATTGAGTTAGAAAAGGCAGTGGTCCATGTGATCAGTTAGATTAGTTTTCTGGTATTGTGGTTTTCCTACTGTTCATGGGGATCTCAAGGGAAAAATACTGAAGTGAGTTGCCATTCCTCTCTCCAGTGAACTCCCCAGTTCTGTAGGTGCCCAATATGCTAGGAGATCAGTGGAGAAATAACTCCAGAAAGAATGAAGGGAAAGAGCCAAAGCAAAAACAATACCCAGTTGTGGATGTGACTGGTGATAGAAGCAAGGTCCGATGCTGTAAAGAGCAATATTGCATAGGAACCTGAAATATTAGGTCCATGAATCGAGGCAAATTGGAAGTGGTCAAACAGGAGATGGCAAGTGTGAACGTTGATATTCCAGGAATCAGCAAACTAAAATGGACTGGAATGGGTGAATTTAACTCAGATGATCATTATATCTACTACTGTGGGCAGGAATCCCTTAGAAGAAATGAAGTAGCCATCATGGTCAACAAAAGAGTCTGAAATGCAGTACTTGCATGCAATCTCAAAAAAGACAGAATGATCTCTGTTCATTTCCAAAGGAGACCATTCAATATTACGATGATCCAAGCCTATGCCCCAACCAGTAACCCTGAAGAAGCTAAAGTTGAATGGTTCTATGAAGACTTACAAGAACTTTTAGAACTAACACGCGAAAAAGACGTCATTTTCATTATAGGGGATTGGAATGAAAAAGTAGGAAGTCAAGAAACACCTGGGGTAACAGGCAAATTTGGCCTTGGAATACGGAATGAAGCAGGGCAAAGACTAATAGAGTTTTGCCAAGAGAATGCACTGGTCATAGCAAACACCCTCTTCCAACAACACAAGAGAAGACTCTACACATGGACATCACTAGATGGTCAACACCGAAATCAGATTGATTATATTTTTTGCAGCCAAAGATGGAGAAACTCTATACAGTCAGCAAAAACAAGACTGGGAGCTGACTGTGGCTCAGATCATGAACCCCTTATTGCCAAATTCAGAAGTAAACTGAAGAAAGTAGGGAAAACCACTATACCATTCATGTATGACCTAAGTCAAATCCCTTGTGATTATTCTGTGGAAGTGAGAAATAGATTTAAGGGACTAGATCTGATAGAGTGCCTGATGAACTATTGATGGAGGTTCGTGACATGTACAGGAGACAGGGAACAAGACCATCCCCATGGAAAAGAAATGCAAAAAATGCAAAATAGCTGTCTGAGGAGGCCTTACAAATAGCTGTGAAAAGAAGAGAAGCAAAAAGCAAAGGAGAAAAGGAAAGATATAAGCAAGCATCTGAATGCAGAGTTCCAAAGAATAGCAAGAAGAGATAAGAAAGCCTTCCTCAGTGATCAATGCAAAGAAATAGAAGAAAACAACAAAATGGGAAAGACTAGAGATCTCTTCAAGAAAATTAGAGATACCAAGGCAACATTTCATGCAAAGATGGGCTCGATAAAGGACAGAAATGGTTTGGACCTAACAGAAGCAGAAGATATTAAGAAGAGGTGGCAGGAATACACAGAAGAACTGTACCAAAAATATCTTCATGACCCATATGTACATGGTGGTGTGATCACTCACCTAGAGCCAGACATCCTGGAATGGGAAGTCAAGTGGGCCTTAGAAAGCATCACTATGAACAAAGCTAGTGGAGGTGATGGAATTCCAGTTGAGCTATTTCAAATCCTGAAAGATAATGCTGTGAAAGTG
>NW_011494760.1:677695-678019 GCF_000754665.1 Bison bison bison | reverse complement strand
GTGTTCATTGGAAGGACTGATGCTGAGGCTGAAACTCCAATACTTTGGTCACCTCATGCAAAGAATTGACTCATTTGAAAAGACCCTTATTCTGGGAGGGATTGCAGACAGGAGGAGAAGGGGATGACAGAGGATGAGATGGGTGGATGGCATCACTGACTCGATGCACATGAGTTTGGGTGGACTCCGGGAGTTGGTGATGGACAAGGAGGCCTGGCTTGCTGTTATTCATGGGGTCACAAAGAGTCGGACACTAGTGAGCTACTGAACTGAACTGAAATGATTGTTTTCATTCTGTCTGCCTTCTGCTGGATAAGGATAAAA
>NW_011494760.1:667673-677595 GCF_000754665.1 Bison bison bison | reverse complement strand
AGAAAGCATCACTATGAACAAAGCTAGTGGAGGTGATGGAATTCCAGTTGAGCTATTTCAAATCCTGAAAGATAATGCTGTGAAAGTGCTGCACCCAATATGACAGCAAATTTGGAAAACTTCAGCAATGCCCACAGGACTGGAACAGTCAGTTTTCATTCCAGTCCCAAAGAAAGGCAATGCCAAAGAATGCTCAAACTACTGCACGATTGCACTCATCTCACACGCTAGTAAAATAATGCTCAAAATTCTCCAAGCCAGGCTTCAGCAATATGTGAACCGTGAAGGTCCAGATGTTCAAGCTTATTTAAGGAAAGGCAAGGGAACTAGAGATCAAATTGCCAACATTCGCTGGATCATCGAGAAAGCAAGAGAGTTCCAGAAAAACATTTATTTCTGCTTTATTGACTATGCCAAAGTCTTTGACTGTATGGATCACAATAAACTGTGGAAAATTCTTCAAGAGATGGGAATACCAGACCACCTGACCTGCCTCTTAAGAAACCTTATGCAGGTCAGGAAACAACAGTTAGTACTGGACATGGAACAACAGACTGGTTCCAAATAGGAAAAGGAGTACGTCAAGGCTGTATATTGTCACCCTGCTTATTTAACTTGTATGCAGAGGACATCATGAGAAATGCTGGGCTGGAAGAAGCACAAGCTGGAATCAAGATTGCCAGGAGAAATATCAATAACCTCAGATATGCAGATGACACCACCCTTATGGCAGAAAGTGAAAAGGTACTAAAAAGCTTCTTGATGAAAGTGAAAGAGCAGCGTGAAAATGTTGGCTTAAAGCTCAACGTTCAGAAAACTAAGATCATGGCATCCGGTCCCATCACTTCATGGGAAATAGATGGGGAAACAGTGTCAAACTTTATTTTTTGGGCTCAAAATCACTGCAGATGGTTACTGCAGCCATGAAATTAAAAGACACTTACTCCTTGGAAGGAAAGTTATGACCAACTTAGATAGCATATTGAAAAGCAGAGACATTACTTTGCCAACAAAGGTCCGTCTAGTCAAGGCAATAGTTTTTCCAGTGGTCATGTATGGATGTGAAAGTTGGACTGTGAAGAAAGCTTAGTGCTGAAGAATTGATGCTTTTGAACTGTGGTGTTGGAGAAGACTCTTGAGAGTCCCTTAATTGCTAGGAGATCCAACCAGTCCATCCTAAAGGAGACCAGTCCTGGGTGTTCATTGGAAGGACTGATGCTGAGGCTGAAACTCCAATACTTTGGCCACCTCATGCAAAGAATTGACTCATTTGAAAAGACCCTTATTCTGGGAGGGATTGCAGACAGGAGGAGAAGGGGATGACAGAGGATGAGATGGGTGGATGGCATCACTGACTCGATGCACATGAGTTTGGGTGGACTCCGGGAGTTGGTGATGGACAAGGAGGCCTGGCCTGCTGTTATTCATGGGGTCACAAAGAGTCGGACACTAGTGAGCTACTGAACTGAACTGAAATGATTATTGTTTTCATTCTGTCTGCCTTCTGCTGGATAAGGATAAAAGACTCATGGAAGCTTCCTGATTTCAGAGACTGACTGAAGGAGAGTAAGTGAGTGAGTGATTGAAGTCACTCAGTAATGTTGGACTCTTTGCGACCTCATGGACTGTAGCCTACCAGGCTCCTCCATCCATGGAATTTTCCAGGCAATAGTACTAGAGTGGGCTGCCATTTCCTTCTCCAGGAGATTTTCCCGACTCAGGGACTGAACCCAGCTCTTCTGCATTGCACTCAGGCACTTTACCATCTGAGCCACGAGGGAAGTTCTTCTTAATAAAGTTTTATTAAAGTTTAAATGCAATAGAGAAAGCTTCTGAAATAGACATCAGAAGGGTGTAGAAAGAGTACTGAATGGGAAACTGGGTCTTATTCTGATGGGTGGTGCAATGCTCAATCTACTTTAAACCTATTTTCTGTTTATGGGTGCTGTTGTGTTCCCTCCCCATTGTTTGACCTGAGGCCAAACTATGGTGGAGGTAAGTAAGAAAATGAAATTAATGGCAGCCTACTTCAAAAGGTCATATGCATGCACTGCTACATGCAGTGCCTCTGACCCTTCAGCAGGCCATCATCGACACACAACTCCACTGAAGACTCCTTGACACTCACGGCAAGTCTGGGTCAATCTCTTGTGGGGTCACTGCTCCTTTCTCCAGGTTCCTGGTGTGCACAAGGCTCTGCTTGTGCCTTCCCAGAGTCTGTTTCCCTAGTCCTGTGTAAGTTTTGATGACTCTATGGTGTATTTAATGGTGACCTCCTCCAAGAGGGCTTATGCCATACCCAGGTCTGCTGCATCCAGAGACCCTGCACCTGTGGCAGGACTCTGCTGACCTGTAGCTTCACTGGAGGCACTCAAGCACAGTTCTGTCTCAGTCTCTGTGGGGTCTCTGGGTCTTGGTATGCACAAGATATTTTTGAGCCCTCTGAGTGTCTGGTGGGTAAGTGGTTTGATTCTAAACATGATTTCACTCCACCTAACATCTTGCTGGGGCTTCTCCTTAGCCTTTGGACATAGGGTATCTTTCTTTGGTGGGATCCAACATTCTCCAGTCAACAGTTGTTCAACAATGAGTTGTAGTTTTGGAGTTCTCACAGAAGAAGATGAGCGCAGTCCTTCTATTCCACCATCTGACGTCACAAATGATATTTTGCATTATATGCACAAAAAAATATGGTGGCTTTTTCCTTTGAATCTCTAGAAGGTATGACTCCAGGTGTGCTTTCCCTACTTATCTGTATCCAGAGTGCCTCACAGACATCTATCGGGACATTTCAGATAACTTACCTCTTGAAGTCTAACCCCAAATATGGCTGTGTGTGAAGGACTCATAATATTGGACCTTATTTCTACCTCATTATTTCTACCTCTCTCCTGGGTATATAGTAATACTATTAATCCATTTCTTGAGGTTTATACTGATGTGTTACCTTAAGTAAATCTCCCTTCCCTTCTCTCCCCATAAAACTTTATTTTCAATGCTACCATCTTGCTGAAGTGATCAGAAATGTCTCCATTGAGGCTCAAAAGTGACCTATGACAGATATTTTGAACCAGACCATCCTTATCCTTTCATCTAGAGGGAAATAAACCTCAGCTTCAGAAAAAGGACATTGAAAAGAAATGTAATTAAAGAAGATACATGCTTGCATGCTCAGTCCTATCCAACTCTTTGTCACCCCAGGAACTACAGCTTGCCAGGAGCTTCTGTCCATAGGATTTTTCAGACAAGAAAACTGGAGTAGGTTACCATTTCCTCCTCCAAGGGATCTTCCCAACTCAGGGATCCAACACATGTCTCCTTTGTTTCTGCATTGGTAGGCAGATTCTATATCACTGAGCCCTCTAGGAAGCCCCCATTTAAATATATGTATACACACACACACACACACACACACACTAAGTGTATTTGACAAGGAATTGCATTACAAATGAATAGATAAATGAGTAGTGTATTTTGAAGATCGTGTCACCTCCTCTGTGGAGATCTCTATGAATTCTAAGGAAGGGGAACTTCTTCCTCTGTGTTCCACAACTTTGTTCCGAGGCATGGCTCTATTGTAGAGTATCTCCCTTTGATGTATTTGCATCTAGATCTAGCTCCTAAATGAAACTACAAGACCCTGGGTGATAGGAAATTCATTTAATCCATCTTTGGATATGTAAAAGATAAGAAGGACAGTATCTGACATATAGTAATGATTGATAAATATTTTACAATGAAGTGTGAATTTGAATGATTAAAGGAATTCTTTTTTTGATTTCATTGTGATGATAGAAAATTTTACTTCCAAAGACATTTGACCAGTTAAACGAACTGACACATTAGACATCTGGGTATGCAAAGCTCAAATTAACATAATTAGATTGAAATGATAACATTAAGTGGACTTACCTAGAGATCAATCAGGTTATATTTATAATTTATTTTTATAATCAGAGGAGGATTCTTTCATTGTCTACCGTTCTTTGTTATATATTCTTTATAGGCATTTTTTTTTCTTTTTAATAAGAAACTCCACCTAACCTAAACATAATGGTGTACTGTCAAAACCCAATCTTAGAGACCAAATGCATTACCTCTATCAAACACATGTGTTCAAGCTGCCAATTTAAAGCTTAAGGGAAGCACTCAATTATAGCAGGCATGCCTCTAAGTGAGCTGAAGCCAGTCAGCCAGTTTAAAGTGATTTAAAGATAATTTATTGTCATCCAATTCAGAATTTATCAGTGTTACCAAGATTCAGTTGTCCAGAATGGTGGTGAATCTTCATTTGCTCAGCTCCAAATGACAGATTCATATTCTTAGAAACTGTGCTGAAAGATAATTAGAATAAACTGGCTGCATGATGAAAAGAACACACAGTGTTGTGTCAAGAAATTAATGGGAAAACAGACTCAGCTGGTACAGTTTACAGATCGGAAACATATATTTTCAAGCTACGTCTACTCAGTGATGTTCCAAGGAATACATGCAATATCAAGTGATCTCCCTACTCTCAAAATAGAGATATGAAAGAAAGAGGGATTAGAATATCTGATTTATTTCATTCTTCCTAATGTTATCTTCAGTGGATTAAGGATGACTGCTCCAGATACACTGAAACAGCTAGTTTAGATGAAGTTATTCTTGACTCAGAGAGATGTGATGTCTCCAGCTGCGTACTGGGAAAATACTGATGATACTGTGCTCTGGGTTTAAAAATGTTCATTCTGATATACTCCATATACACTTGAATAATTCAGGAAAGAGAAAAGCTGTGTGAAGTCTGTAGTAAATGTCACATTTGAAATGTCAATTTGGCGTTTTTATGAATACACTTATAACTTGGAAATGAAAAAATTAAAAAAAGAAAGAAATATACACTAGAGCTTCTTCCCCTAGACTGTGTCTACATGTATTGAAAGCTTTCACTACTTTTTCCATAAATGAAATATATTTTTAAACCCGCCACTTTGCTATCATGCTGCACAGTGAGTCTTTCAACGGAAACTACTTGTGGCAGAAAATGACAGATTCACTGCAGTGGTAGTGCCACCACACTGCTGCTGCTGCTGCTAAGTCGCTTCAGTCGTGTCCGATTCTGTGTGACCCCATAGTCGGCAGCCCACTAGGCTCCCCTGTCCCTGGGATTCTCCAGGCAAGAATACTGGAGTGGGTTGCCATTTCCTTCTCCAATGCATGAAAGGGAAAAGTGAAAGTGAAGTCGCTCAGTCGTGCCTGACTCAGCGACCCCATGGACTGCAGCCTACCAGACTCATCCATCCATGGGGTTTTCCAGGCAAGTGTACTGGAGTGGGGTGCCATTGCCTTCTCCAAACAGGGAAACCCAAAACCAGCTTTGTATCTTTGATAAAAATGAAGAGTGTAGAAAGTCTGTGTCTTCAGGTCTTAGCAAAGTGTCTTGTGACAAGTGTCTCATTATTGTGTATAATTAAAAGTGACTAGTTAATGTGTATAATTGTTTCCTGAATTAAACTGTAAACAAAATTATGAAGATCCAGCAAATAAAAGGTTGCAATTGGTAAAAAAAAAAATAATGAAAATTGCTTTGTTGTTTGGAATTTAGATTATACTCTTGAACAAGGCTTTGATTTTTTTCCAACATTAAGCACTTGTTATTATTATTATTATTTTAATTAAATGAACTTTTGCAAGGTGAGTTTTCTTTGGGGGCTGTTCTATGTTCAAATGGGCTAAGCTTTTAGCAACTAAGCCATGGTGATGTGACCTCAATTCCATAGTTCAGTTTCTATATGACAGATCCCCTCAAAAAGACCATTATAGTGTGTCTTAGCAATTCAGTTGAATAGTGAATGTCCATTAGGTTGATATATTGCCTTTATCTTTTAGTAACCAGGAAAAATGAGCTCCCTCAAATAATTAGTATAAGCTCCTTTTATCAGATGAGAATTATATAATCTATCATGTTTCCATTTTTATTCAGGCTTCCAGAATGCAATTAACTAAATATAACGGAAAGCATGGTAACTATTTCAGCATATATTAATGTATTTTTTAAATTTTTTTCTCTAATAAAATTTTATTTTTCCATCTAATATTCTCATAGTAAACTAAGAATTTTAAAGTATATATTTCAATTATGTTCTGAATAGTTAGTTAGATGCTGATATGATGTTTTTCTGGATGAGGGCAAAACTCAGTCTTCTTGAGTAGATACTTAAGCCTTGAAGGAAGTCTTGATGGTTGGGTCAAGAAGAGATTATCTATATAGAACAGTGTCCTAGAGAGAGCCAAGATATTTACCTTGATTTGTAGGTGAGCTGTGTAAATAGCATATCAAAGATATTCTCCATGGAAAACTATTTGTGAAGACATCTTAGTAACATAAATAGAATTGTGAGGGGCAAAACTGAAATAAGCAATGTTGCAAAAAGTCAAAACAGTATGCTGGTCAAGTCTCTACATTATTCACTTTGCTCCTCTACTGCAATTTACCTTTATTGTTGCCTTAAATCATCAGGTCAAGATACTACCAAAATCTCCCTTTCCCACATTTAGATTCATAAGAAGTACTTTTTTAAAAATATAAAAATGCATGATCTAGATATATACAATTAATTAAGACACACTTTTTTCATCAAAAAGTAGATGTAGGATGCCATGTGCAATTCACTAATCTAATTATTTGTAAGTATTCAAAATTATATGTAAGGAATTTCTCTTTAGTAAGATATATTTTAAAATGCCAGACCATGAAATTGAGATATGTTCTTCAGATTCTTAATTATGGGCTTTTTGGTATAACATTTGAATAATATGTTATAAGCAGTAAAATGTCATTTTACACAAAGAAATTTTGTAATTTTCTTGTTCAGTAAGAAATTAACTTTAATTAAAGTTCCTGCTATGTTGAAGTTAGCATCAAAAGGGGTCAGTGGACACATAGTGTTTGGAGAATACACACTACTTATAAAATGGACAAAAATTATCCTAAGTCAAACCTTTGTAGAAGAAAGCAGTTTGGGAAAAAAAATTGATATTTTGAACATAATTCTCTGGATAAGACAATGTGCTTTGGAGTCTTGTACTATCCAAAGACCATAAAAGTGATTACTTTGATATATTTTCCAAGAATCAAAATATAAGACATATGTTTAAAAAATAATAAGAAAAAGCACATTGGTTTACATCTCTTAAGTGAAAGACTCTTTTCCAAGATATTCATCCTTATTAAGAGAAACATATTTCTAAAGCTTATGAGTTTACACATAAAATACATACAGTTTGTTGCATGCTATTATACTCCAATAAATCATTAGAATAATTCACAAATACACACAGCAGTTAAGGAAAATGTAAGCCCTTAGACCCAATCAACCAACTAAAAAAACAAACCCAAACTATTCTTTATTGACTTCTTAGAACAATTCAGTTCAGTTCAGTTCAGTTCAGTCGCTCAGTCATGTCTTAGAACAATAGTAAAGCAATTAAATGCACTTTTCTATTTTATCAATATACCATTTTAAAATTAGTTGCTATATTCAAATGCTATGTTCCACCTCACCAGAAATTTTTACATTGTCCTCAGGAATCTCTGTAATGGCAATTCAGGATATCAGTAGCAAGTCAAGTGCTCTGTAGTCACATGCTGCTGCTGCTGCTAAGTCGCTTCAGTCATGTCCGACTCTGTGCCACCCCATGGGTGGCAGCCCACCAGGCTCCCCCGTCCCTGGGATTCTGCAGGCAAGAACACTGGAGTGGGCTGCCATTTCCTTCTCCAATGCATGAAAGTGAAAGTGAAGTCGCTCAGTCCTGTCTGACTCTTAGCGACCCCATGGACTGCAGCCCACCAGGCTCCTCTGTCCATGGGATTTGCCAGGAAAGAGTACTGGAGTGGGGTGCCATTGCCTTCTCCTATACCACTGTTTAAAGTCCATTATTCAGCTGTGATTTGTCTAATGATTGATGAATCCTAAATTTGTATCCTCATATTTGAGATGTTTGAGAAATATCATCACTGATTTAGAATTACTAGGTTCATTTATCCCTCCCTTAGTGGCTTTCAGTTAAGTTCAGTTGCTCACTCGTGTCTGACTCTTTGTGACTTCAAGGACTGCAGCATGCCAGGCCTCCCTGTCCATCACCAACTCCTGGAGAATACTTAAACTCATGCCCATTGAGTCGGTGACACCATCCAACCATCTCATCCTCTGTCAGCCCTTTCTACTATTGATATTATAGTTATTGTTATTGATATTTCCTTCAAACTTTCCCGGAATCAGGGTCTTTTCCAAAGAATCAGTTCTTCACACCAGGTGGCCAAAGAATTGGAGCTTCAGCTTCAGCATTAGTCCTTCCAATGAGTATCCAGGACTGATTTCCCTTAGGATGGACTGGTTGGATCTCCTGCAGTTGAAGGGACTCTCAAGAGTCTTCTCCAACACCACAGTTCAAAAGTATCAATTCTTTGATGCTCAGCTTTCTTTATAGTCCAACTCTCACATCCATACATGAATACTGGAAAAACCATAGCCTTGACTAGACGGATCTTCGTTAGCAAAATAATGTCTCTGCTTTTTAATGTGCTGTCTAGGTTGCTCATAACTTTTCTTCCAAGGAACAAGTGTTTTCTAATTTCATGGCTTCATTCACCATCTGCAGTGATTTTGGAGCCCCCCAAAATTAAGTCTGTCACTGCTTCCACTGTCTCCCCATCTATTTCCCATGAAGTGATGGGGCCAGATGCCATGATCTTCGTTTTCTGAATGTTGAGCTATAAGCCAACTTTTTCACTCTCCTCTTTCACTTTCATCAAGAGGCTCTTTAGTTCTTTGATTTCTGCCATAAGGGTGGTGCCATCTGCATATCTGAGGTTATTGATATTTCTCCTGGCAATCTTAATTCCATATTGTGCTTCATCCAGCCCAGCATTTCTCATGATGTACTCTGCATATAAGTTGAAAAAGCAGGGTGACAATATATAGCCTTGACATATTCCTTTCCTGATTTGAAACCAGTCTGTTTTTCCATTTCCAGTTCTATTTGTTGCTTCTTAACCTGCATACAGATTTCTCAGAAGGCTGGTCAGGTGTTCTGCAATTCCCATTTCTTTAAGAATTTTCCAGTTTGTTGTGATCCACGCAGTCAAAGGCTTTGGCATAGTCAATAAAGCAGAAATAGATGTTTTTCTGGAACTCTCTTCCTTTTTTAATGATCCAGCAGATGTTGGCAATTTGATCTCTGGTTCCTCTGCCTTTTCTAAATCCAGATTGAACATCTGGACGTTCACGGTTCATGTACTGTTGAAGTCTGGCTTGGAGAATTTTGAGCATTACTTTACTAGCATGTGAGATGAGAGCAATTGTGTTGTAGCTTGAGGATTCTTTGGCATTGCCTTTCTTTGGGATTGGAATGAAAACTGGCCTTTTCCAGTCCTGTGGCCATAGCTAAGTTTTCCAAATTTGCTGGCATACTGAGTGCAGCACCTTTACAGCATCATCTTTTAGGATTTGAAATAGCTCAACTGGAATTCTATCACCACTAGGTTTGTTTGTAGTGATGCTTCCTAAGGCCCACTTGATGTCACTTTCCAGGATATCTGGCTCTAGGTGAGTGATCACACTATCGTGCTTATCTGGGTTGTGAAGATCTTTTTTGTTAGTAACTTTAATTCATTTCAAAAAACTGTTTCATTGGCCATTGTTCCTTATCCCTTACCTCTTGTTCTAAACCCATGATTACTGGCATGTTTTCCTCTATAGCTTTGGATATTCTCCTTATGTTGCATGGACCCCTTTCTCCACACCACATTTCCACCTGTTAGGAATATTATTTATCTTGCGTGGTAATTTGTGGCTGTAAGATTGTCATCTTTCAAATCATGTTTATATGCTCCATTAGTGTGGCTTGCTTGTCTACATCTGTACAAATCACATTTTTT
>NW_011494760.1:658533-667573 GCF_000754665.1 Bison bison bison | reverse complement strand
GAAATATTTCTTTTTTTGAGAAATGTGCCTACTGGCATGTTTTCCTCTATAGCTTTGGATATTCTCCTTATGTTGCATGGACCCCTTTCTCCACACCACATTTCCACCTGTTAGGAATATTATTTATCTTGCATGGTAATTTGTGGCTGTAAGATTGTCATCTTTCAAATTATGTTTATATGCTCCATTAGTGTGGCTTGCTTGTCTACATCTGTACAAATCACATTTTTTAAAGGTATATTTTAAAGTACTTTTTTTTTTTTTTACTTTTTATTTTGTATTTGAATATAACCAATTAACTATGCTGTATTTGTGTTAGTTTCAAGTGGACAGCAAAGATACTCAGCCATGTATATACATATATCCATTCTTCCCCAAACTCCACTCCTATCCAGGCTGCCACATAATATTGAACAGAGTTTCTTTTGCTATACAGTAAGTCCTTGTTGGTTATCCATTTTAAATATTTGACCATACCATGCAGCCTGTGGGATCTTAGTTCCCTGACCAGGGACTGAATGTGTGCCCCCTGCAGTGGAAACATGGAGTCTCAACCACTGAACTTCCAGGGAAATCAGCCCTGCATATTTATTGGAAGGACTGGTATGCTAAAGCTGAAGCTCAAATACTTTGGCCACCTTATGCCAAAAGCTGAAACATTGGAAAAGACTCTGATGCTAGGAAAGACTGAAGACAGGAGGACAAGGGGGTGACAGAAGATGAGATAGTTTGATGGCATCACTGACTCAATGGACAAAATTTTGTGCACATTCCAGGAGATAGTGAATGACGGGGAAGACTAGTGTGCTGCAGTCCATGGCATCACAAAGAGTGGGGCATGACTTAGTTACTGAAAAACAACAAATAACATATCCCATAATAGAACGTGATATTACCAGGGTAGAGAACATATCTTTTCATTTCATCTTCTTGTTTCCAGAGAACAGTGTAAATGTTTACATATTTTGATACAAAAAGGACATCACTATTAACTTGAAGGTTCTGGAAATATCTCACAGTGGAAGTTGTATTTAAAATTATCTTAACATTTGAGGATGAAAAGAATTTGGATTAGAAAAGATGAAGTGCAAAGGAAATCTTAGGCAGAGAAAATGGTATCCATATAAGCCAGAGATCCTTGTTAGTGTGTTCTGTGGACCTCAGTATGATCCCCAAAATTCTTCCAGGGAGTTTGCAAAGTAAGCATTGCTTTCATAATAATGCTAAACTCTGACATGTTCTCATTCTGTTGACCTTTATCATGATGGTGCTAAATCACTAGTGGGTAAAACAGCTTGTGAAATAGCACAGATTAGGGGAGGGACACCACAAAGTGCTCGTTGTCACTGTGTCTTTCACTACCACACAGTTAAAATTAAAACAGAACAAAATTGAATTTCAAAATGACCAAATTAAAAAAGCAAAAGATAAATATGGGGATAAAAGTTTTCTACATATAGATTGTATTTAAAAAGGTGAGGCTGTTTTAAATGATGATATTACCTTAAGAGTGAAAACAGAGAAGAAAAGAGGTCAAAAATTGATTTCAAAGTCTCCTCAAAGTTGAATATTCACTGTCATTTCAAAGAAAATTAAAACTCGTGAAATTAATTAAAGTAAAATTTTGAAACAAAAATTCATCTTTTAGTTTTGTATATGTTCCCATGACTTTGACACTTAAAGATAATTTTGATAATATTGGTGATAATATTAATGAATATGAGTCTTTTATATATTTAAGAAGGCATATAATAACATATTCAGGCTGTTCATAACTTAATGAACCCAGATTTTCCTAATGAATAATGCATGATGGCACAAAATCATGTGTGGCAAAAGTACTTTCAAGGTATAAGAGAAACCAATGGATTTTTAGTAGAATAGAGTTTAAAAATGATATTGTTTCATATCTTACATTGCAAACTGTAATCTTTTGATGTAGAATCAAAGATGAATATTCACATTTATCTGAAAAAAAGTAAATTCTTCCTCCTTTTCTAATATTTCTCTGCGTAATGCCTCCTTTTCATTATATGCTTTCTCCAAAACAATATATTACAACTTGAATGCAAGAGATATTAACAAGTATCTGTCTTCAGTTGAATTAGACTTTGAAGAGGTTTGCAAAAATGTAATCTCCTCTGCTAGTTATATTTGAAAACATAGTTATTTTGATAAATATGTTTTATTAAAATTTAATAGATTTATTATTCCTATGCTTAAAAGAAATACTCAAAGTATTATTTCAATTTAATTTTAAACATGGTGTTAATAGATTCATCCTACATAAATAAAGATTTTGGAGGATTCTCAATGATTTTTAATAGATGGACTTCCTTGGTAGCTGAGCTGGTAAAGATCCACCTGCAATGCAGGAGTCTGCAGTTGGATTCCTAGGTCAGAAAGATCCCTTGCAGAAGGGTTAGGCTACCCACTCCAATATTCTTCGGCTTCCCTGGTTACTCAGATGGTAAAGAATCTGCCTGCAATGCGGGAGACCTGGGTTTGATCCCTGGGTTAGAGAAAATCCCCTGGTTTAGGTTATGGCAACCCACTCCAGTATCCTTGCTGGAGAATCCGCATGGACAGAGGAGCCTGACAGGCTACAGTCCATGAGGTCACAAAGAGTCAGACACGACTGAGTGACTAAGATCAACACAGTGTGTATATACATATGTGTGTGTGTGTGTGTGTGTGTGTATATATACATATATATATATCCTCTCTCTATATATCCTCTCTCTATATATCCCCTCTATATATATCCTCTGAGGCCAAAATTTTTGAGAATGGAAGATAGAGGTAATATCAAGAAGGATGGAAAACACAGAAGGCATGCTGGAGAACAACAGCAAGGATCCAGTTGGCTTAGGGTACTGACTATGTGAACAGGCTTATTATAGGCTAAAACTACACAAGTGATTGAGTCTTATTATTGTGGAGATTTAGAGAAGGAAATGGCAAATCACTCCAGCGTTCTTGCCTGGGAAATCCCATAGACAGAGGAATTTGGAGGGCTATAGTTCATGGGGGTCACAAAGAGTCGAACATGATTGAGCACACAACACACATCATGGAGACTGAGTTCAAGGCTGTAGATGTTACAATCACTTTAGAATGTGTGTACATATATGAGTCCATAAGGCATTAATATCTAAACACTCCTTGAAAAGTCAGTGGCATGTTATATTTTTCTCAGAAAGTAGATAATATATTGAGACTTCAGCATATTAATGAACCATATTCATGTGCATAATAGAAAATTAATAGCTTAAAATATTTTATATAATGAAAACAATGAGCAAAGTGAAAAGAATCATGCATATGAAGCATAATCTGGGAAAACTGCCAAGAAATTACTAAGGTAATATGAGAATCCACATTCGTTATAAGATGCTTTTAACTTAGGTTAATTTAGGTTACAGAACAAGCAATTTCCTGAGATCTCTGCCCTCTTTTAAAGTTGTGATGTGCACCAATACCCTTGTCTATAACACATCTATCTATAATCTGATAATTTCTTTCTGTTTTTAATTTAGTGTCATTAAAATATTAAAAATTGAAAAAAATTTTGGCCTATTAAAAATTATAGATTTTTAAAATTTAATTTTATACCACTTTTGAGCTTTCAATTAATTAGTTTTAGATGTCTTACCCAGTTTATTGACTTTAAGCTCCATCTCTTTATTTTCATCAACAAATTCATTTTCCAAGAGCCTCTTGATGTTTAAGATGTCTTCAGAGCAGTATTCTTGATGTTTAAGATGTCTTCAGAGCAGTATTCTTGGACAGAGAAGCCTGGCAAGTTACAGTTCATGGGATGGCAAATAGTCAGACATGACTGAGTGACTAAACTCACCCACACACACATGCACGCTCATACACACAGAGCTATTATACTATTCTTTATCCCCTAAATATAAACTTTTAAATTCTGTTATAAAATCACATGCAGGTAACATATATCAATGTCAATTAAAGTTTTAAACTAATGCCTAATATGTAAAAGAAACATAGATGCTGAATGAATGAATTTCCAAAGAGACAGAAACAATCAGGTAGAAGATATTCAGTTATGCATGACAGAAGTAGCTTATTTAATAGAACAACCATAAGTGATAGATTATTTTGTTTCCAAATTAAAGTTTTCCTCATTTTTCTTGTTCTTTTCACCATTCCCTTTACTTTAATTCCGTTTTTTCACATCAGAACTATTGAGTAGGAAAGCATTTACTCCTCACAGATCACAGAGCTCAGTCAGTAGACATTCCTAAAAAATCTGTCATCTTCTCAAAGAGTAGAAGTAGGGCATAATGAAATAGTCATGCTTTTCTAAGTCTGATGGGAGTAGGGACTCAAATGATTTTTTAACATGTGTACAGATCAATCAATTATTTTCATCTCCTTATGATAACTTGGAAGAAATGGAAAAAACTCTTAGAAAAGTACAACTTTCCAAAACTGAACCAGGAAGAAATAGAAAATCTTAACAGACCCATCAGTCATGGAAATTTAAACTGTAATCAGAAATCTTCCAGAAAACAAAAGCCCAGGTCCAGACAACTTCACAGCTGAATTCTACCAAAAATTAGAGAAGAGCTAACACCTATCCTACTCAAACTCTTCCAGAAAATTGCAGGGGAAGATAAACTTCCAAAGTGATTCTATGAGGCCACCATCACCCTAATAACAAAATCTGACAAAGATGCCACAAAAAAAAAAAACCACAGGCCAATATCACTGATGAACATAGATGCAAAAATCCTTAACAAAATTCTAGCAATCAGAATCCAACAACACATTAAAAAGACCATACACCATGACCAAGTGGGCTTTATCCCAGGGATACAAGTATTCTTCAATATCCACAACTCAATCAATATAATACACCACATTAACAAATAGAAAAATAAAAGCCATATGATTATCTCAATAGATGCAGAGAAAGCCTTTGATAAAATTCAACATCCATTTATTATAAAAACTCTCCAGAAAGGAGGAATAGAAGGAACATACCTCAACATAATAAAAGCTATATATGACAAACCCACAAGAAACATTATCCTCAATGGTGAAAAACTGAAAGCATTTCCCCTAAAGTCAGGAACAAGATAAGGGTGCCCACTTTCACCACTACTATTCAACATAGTTTTGGAAGTTTTGGCCACAGCAATCAGAGCAGAAAAAGAAATAAAAGGAATTCAAATTGGAAAAGAAGAAGTAAAACTCTCACTGTTTGCAGATGACATGATCCCCTACATAGAAGACCCTAAAGACTCCACCAAAAAATTACTAGAACTAATCAATGAATATAGTAAAGTTTCAGGGTATAAAATCAACACACAGAAATCCCTTGCATTCCTATACACTAATAATGAGAAAATAGAAAGAGAAATTAAGGAAACAATTCCATTCACCATTGCAATGAAAAGAATAAAATACTTAGGAATATATCTACCTAGAGAAACTAAAGACCTATATATAGAAAACTATAAAACACTGGTGAAAGAAATCAAAGAGGACACTAATAGATGGAGAAATATACCATGTTCATGGATTGGAAGAATCAATATAGTGAAAATGAGTATGCTACCCAAAGCAATCTATAGATACAATGCAATCCCTATCAAGCTACCAAGGGTATTCTTCACAGAGCTAGAACAAATAATTTCACAGTTTGTATGGAAATACAAAAAAACTTTGAAAAGCTAAAGCAATCTTGAGAAAGAAGAATGGAATTGGAGGAATCAACCTGCCTGACTTCAGGCTCTACTACAAAGCCACAGTCATCAAGACAGTATGGTACTGGCAAAATGACAGAAATATAGGCCAATGGAACAAAATGGAAAGCCCAGAGATATCCTGCACTTATGGATACCTTATCTTTGACAAAGGAGGCAAGAATATACAATGGAGAAAAGACAACTTCTTTAACAAGTGGTGCTGGGAAAACTGGTCAACCACTTGTAAAAGAATGAAATTAGAACACTTTCTAACACCATACACAAAAATAACCTCAAAATGGATTAAAGATCTAAACGTAAGACCAGAAACTATGCAACTCCTAGAGGAGAGCATAGGCAAAACACTCTCTGACATAAATCACAGCAGGACCCTCAATGACCCACCTCCCAGAATATTGGAAATAAAAGCAAAAATAAACAAATGGGATCTAATTAAACTTAAAAGTTTCTGCACATCAAAGGAAACTATAAGCAAGGTGAAAAGACAGCTTTCAGAATAGGGGAAAATAATAGCAAGTGAAGCAACTGACAAACAACTAATCTCAAAAATATACAAGCAACTCCTGCAGCTCACATCCAGAAAAATAAATGACCCAATCAAAAATGGGTCCAAGAACTAAACAGACATTTCTCCAAAGAAGACATACAGAGGGCTAACAAACACATGAAAAGATGCTTAGCATCACTCATTATCAGAGAAATACAAATCAAAACCACAATGAGGTACCATTTCACACCAATCAGAATGGCTGCTATCCGAAAGTCTACAAGCAATAAATGCTGTAGAGGCTGTGGAGAAAAAGGAAGGCTCTTACACTGTTGGTGGGAATGCAAACTAGTACAGCAACTATGGAGAACGGTGTGAAGATTCCTTAAAAAACTGGAAATAGAACTGCCTTATGGCCCAGCAACCCCACTACTGGGCATACACACCGAGGAAACAAGAATTGAAAGAGACATGTGTACCCCAATGTTCATTGCAGCACTGTTTATAATAACCAGGACATGGAAGCAACCTAGATGTCCATCAGCAGATGAATGGATAAGAAAGCTGTAGTACATATACACAATGGAATATTACTCAGCCATTAAAAAGAATACATTTGAATCAGTTCTAATGAGGTGGATGAAACTGGAGCCTATTATACAGAGTGAAGTAAGCCAGAAAGAAAAATATCAATATAGTATACTAATGCATTTTTATGGAATTTAGAAAGATGGTAATGATAATGCTGTATGTGAGACAGCAAAAGAGACACAGATGTATAAAACAGTCTTTTGGACTCTGTGGGAGAGGGCAAGGGTGGGATGATTTGGGAGAATGACATTGAAACATGTATAATATCATATATGAAATGAATCGCCAGTCCAAGTTTGATGCATGACACAGGATGCTTGGGGCTGGTGCACTGGGATGACTCAGAGGGATGGTACAGGGAAGGAGATGGGAGGGGCTTTCAGGATAGGGAACGTGTATACCCATGGTGGATTCATGTTGATGTGTGGCAGAACCAATACAATATTGTAAAGTAAAAAAAAAAAAAAAATTAAAAAAAATGTTAAAAAAAATTTACCTACGTATGTTGATAGAAATGTGATACTTTGAATATAGTAGAACTATATGCAATCTTGTTCTGTATTTTCCAAAGATTCCTGAAAATGTGTTATTATACTTTCATAATGTAAAAAAAAATGAAAAGAAAAAGAGAGAAAACAAAAATTCTTTTGAAACATGGATTCCCAGAAACCAAGTTTTAGAAAGTTTAGCTGAAATTGTGTATGTGTGTGTGGGTGTATGGTTGTGTGTGTCTGTATGGTGTGTGTGTGTGTGTGTGACTGGATGTTGAGTACAAGTGGATGATAGGACTTGGTGGAGACCTAAACCATTATTTTAATAAGTAAATTTCCCAACTCAACTTTTTAGTTCTAGTTACAGATACTTACTATGTGAGACTAAAAAGAACAAGAATAGAGCAATATTTAATCTCCAGGGACTGTTCTCTTACAACTGATTAATCTTATTTACAAATTGTTTTCTGAAAGAGAAATCTCTCAGCTTGTTTGACCCACTCTATGGCATTCCTTTTTCCTAGGTTCAGAAAAAAGTCCTACATTAGAGAGAATGTAAAAAACCTATCTTCTTTTTGGCTCTATCACCTAGTTTTCAAGGGAATAAATAATTTATGTGTGTAAATATATATAATAGCTCCAAGAAAATGTTGCACTGAATACTAATGTAGCATAATGCCCTTTCAAAGACAGAAGACCTATTTTTCCCATCTTAATTTAGGTGAAATGTGAATTTTAATAAAATGTGATAAAATTATAAGATCAACAAAGAAGGAAATATGTATTATATCTTGATATTTTGAATATCAGGGTGTTTTTTTTTTTTAATTCTTATCTCAGTAGTTAATGCCTACATCACTTAACACAATGAACTTTTGTCACTGAGCAAATAACAAAGAGGTAAAATATAGGTATTGATAGGAAGGTGGTGATGAGGTAGAAATTAATTTAATTTTCTCTGATATTAGGGAAATTAGGTAGTCATTGAAATAAATACAATTATTTAAAAAAATGTATTTTAAGATTTAAAAATAAATGTATACCCATTTTACCATGATTTACTGAATGTTTCATGCTGGAAAATATTCACTTTTCTGTTACTTTGTAAGTGGAACAAATGCTATTGACACCCTCTATAGATATTAGTCTCTGATGTCTTATGAAGTTCATGTAATTTACTTTTTAATCATGACTACTGGCAGCTGTTGTTCCATGTCCAGTTCTAACTGTTGCTTCCTGACCTGCATATAGGTTTCTCAAGAGGCAGGTCAGGTGGACTGGTTTTCTCATCTCTTTCAGGATTTTCCACAGTTTATTGTGAAGTCAAAAGCCACAGTCAAAGGCCTTGGCATAGTAAATAAAGCAGAAATAGATGTTTTTCTGGAACTCTCTTGCTTTTTCCATGATCCAGCGGATGTTGGCAATTAGACCTCTGGTTCCTCTGCCTTTTCTAAATCTAGCTTGAACATCTGGAAGTTCACGGTTCACGTTCCAAATAGGAAAAGGAGTACGTCAAGGCTCTATATTGTCACCCTGCTTATTTAACTTCTATGCAGAGTACATCATGAGAAATGCTGGACTGGAGGAACCACAAGCTGGAATCAAGATTGCTGGGAGTATCAGTAACCTCAGACATGCAGATGACATCATCCTTATGGCAGAAAGTGAAGAGGAACTAAAAAGCCTCTTGATGAAAGTGAAAGAGGAGAGTGAAAAAGTTGGCTTAA
>NW_011494760.1:643211-658433 GCF_000754665.1 Bison bison bison | reverse complement strand
ATGGTGATTACAGCCATGAAATTAAAAGATGCTTACTCCTTGGAAGAAAAGTTATGACCAACCTAGATAGCATATTGAAAAGCAGCGACATTACTTTGCCAACGAAGGTTCATCTAGTCAAGGCTATGGCTTTTCCAGTGGTCATGTATGGATCTGAGAGTTGGACTGTGAAGAAGGCTGAGTACCAAAGAATTGATGCTTTTGAACTGTGGTTTTGGATAAGACTCTTGAGAGTCCCTTGGACTGCAAGGAGATCCAACCAGTCCATTCTGAAGGAGATCAGCCCTGGGATTTCTTTGGAAGGAATGATGCTAAAGCTGAAACTCCAGTAGTTTGGCCACCTCATGTGAAGAGTTAACTCATTGGAAAAAACTCTGATTCTGAGAGGGATTGGGGGAAGGAGGAAAAGGGGATGACAGAGGATGAGATGGCTAGATGGCATCACTGACTCAATGGACGTGAATCTGAATGAACTTCGGGAGTTGGTGTTGGACAGGGAGGCCTGGCGTGCTGTGATTCATGGGGTCGCAAAGAGTCGGACACGACTGAGTGACTGAACTGAACTGAACTGGTAGCTGGGAAGTGAGTGGACAGCAGCATTATAGCTAGCATATTGCACCCTTCGTGAGTGTAAAATTTACATAGAAAGAACTAAAATTTAACCTCTACATGGACCCTATATCTCCTTAAGTCCAGCATATTACATGAAACAAAGAAACAGATAAGATTTTGTTCATAGTGTTCCCCATATTACAGAAGTCTCTCATTAGAAAATTTTTACTACAGCACTGAATATATAAGCATGAAGTCAGGGAGAAAAAGCCTATCCTTTGGTGGGATTGTCAGAGAGAATAACACACATAGTCAATCAAATATTTTATGCATATTTAACTTTTGTTGTGTTATTACATCCTGCCTCAGATAAACTTTCGTTTCAGTGAAGTGACACCAAGCTACTGCCTAGATACCTAGATACCTAGATTGGAGCAAATAACTATAAATAGATGAAATAAATGAAAATAGCATGTTATCAGATGAAATATAAAATAGCAATTAAATACCCTGTTCTTGAAAATCTATGACATAAAAACATTTTTGTTTAAATAACATTTTTTAAGTCAAGAAATACAGCAGCTATAATAAGAACAGAAGCAACAAAGATATTAACTAATCTTTATGCAGTAGTATTCCAGTGCCAGGCACTGCTACAATTTTATTATCAAACAGCAACTTATATGATTCTCTCATAGGATAACTGAGACACAAACAATTCTGTGTGTTTGTCTATTTAACACAGACAAAAAAAAAATGTTTACCTGTGATTGTAATGTAATTTGTTTAATTACAAAGCCTGCCCTGTACATACTTGTAAGAACTTTTGGATTTTACCCTGAACAAGAAGGAAAGCCATTGGCAGGGTGTGAGCAGGAAAGTGCTATGAACCAACTTGCTTTAGAAAGGATCAAACATGCTCTCAGGTGTACAGTTGTGTGTTGGGGCAAGGATACAATATAGAGGACCCACTTTGATGGCTCAGAAGTGAAGGATTATTGTAGTTTGGATTATGCTGTTAGCAATGGGATCAGGGAGAAGTAATCAGACTCTGAATATATTTTGAATGAAAAACCAAAAGGATGTGATGATGGAATATTTGGAGTATGTAAAAGAAATTCAAGAGTCAAAGATGATTGCATTTGGCTCAAGCTCCTGAAGGGGTACTTGAGTTTATCTGCAAACTTCCAGCCTTACATAAAAATGTGGAACTATATATTTAAGACACTTTTGTGATGCTTACTTGAAGATATTGCCTTAGAATTAATTGATCACCACATCATGTAATTTCTCCAAGGAGTAGAATACATAGCCCTGGAAATCAAGGGATAGGAGTAGAAATGTTTGATTCATCAGCACACCAGGCCTCCCTGCCTGTCACCAGCTCCTGGAGTTTACTCAAACTCATGTCCATTGAGTCGGTGATGCCATCCAGCCATCTTATCCTCTGTCATCCCCTTCTCCTTCTGCCTTCAATCTTTCCCAGCATCAAGGTCTTTTCCAAGGACTCAGCTCTTCGCATCAGATGGCCAAAGTATTGGAGTTCGCTCGTGTGACCCCATTGACTGTAGCCTGCCAGACTCCTCCATTCATGGGATTGTCCAGGAAAGAATACTGGGGTGGGTTGCCAGTTCCTTCTCCAGGCAATCTTCTAGACCCAGGGATTGAACCTGGGTCTCCCACATTGCAGCCAGATGCTTTACCATCTGAGCTATCAGGGAAGCCCCCTGTGAAATCAGGTGGCATCTAATCTTCAGTTGAGACAATGTCAACATTTAGTATCTTCTCCCCTACCTTGATCTTACTCTTACATCTGAAAGTATTCCCTCAGTATATTCTAGGCTCTGTTTCTAGTGAACCCAGCAATTAATGTTAATGGCCAGATGTAGGAGAAATCCATTTGACAGCCATTGACCAAGCAAGCATCAAGAATGGTATCAGCTCTGCCCTTTAGTATGGAGCAGAGTCAAAGCCAACATACATTCCCAAAGGAAACACCTGATAAATATTTGACAAAGGTATAAATGAAGATCAGTATTAGAGTAGAATTAAAACTATCATTCTTGACTGTGTGAGACAAGGAGGAGATGAGGTTCCAACTGCATCTGGACAAATGGGAAACATCCATTGGTAATGGAGGCAGCAATGCATTCTGGGATGAAGGAATCCCGTGAGTAATACTGGAAGGCCTTTAGGCCCAAGACAGAAGATTTGGAATCATCTTAGGCAAGAAAAAAATCTCAGATAGCTTTTGAACAGGACTATTCTACTTATATATCATGCATGCAGACATTGATCTGACCATTTTTGAGTATAATGAATTGGATAAAGAGTAACTAGAAAAAAATGGACTTATTTCAGTAGTCCTGTTAACATATAATAACAGATTAACCTTAATGATGTTTATAGGAAAGGAAACAAAGGGAAAATATAACTGTTATTTTAAATGCAAAAGTACAAAGTAATTGCCTAAAAAGGAAAAGGACAGAAAAACTCAAGACAGAGAAGGATCCAAATCTTCCTCTGGAAGAATTGTGATGTTATAACCAAAACAAGAACAATCACTGAGAAAATTTAGTTTGGTTGAAGCACAAACTTGGCCACATCAAATCTGATTTACTTTTAAAACACATACTAGACAGCCAGCCATTCAGATTGAGAATTTTCAAAGAACTTGTAGCTATATTTAGAGGCATCTAATTCCATAAATGTGAAGAAAATTTTGATGGAGAGTGAATCAATGCAAATAAGACAGGGGCATAGCCAAAATTTTAGGATTAAGAGGCTCTCAGCCAAAGACAACAAGATGAATTTGAGCTGATGTAGTGGTGAGGGCCTACATGCACATCTCAACATATTTCAAATATGAAAATTTAAGATAGAAGCTTAGTCATTTCTGTAGCATATAACCATGTTGTAGGCTTTACATCAAACATATTAGTGGAGAAAATGCTTTCTTGGAGTCAGGCAATCTGAGTTTGTGGTATCCAGGCTGTGTTATTTAATATTTCTACTACTCATCTTTCTCTCTGTTTTTGCTGTTCCCTAAGTCATGTCTGACTTTGTAACCCCATGAACTGCAGCATGCCAGGCTTCCCTATCCTTTGCTATCTCCCAGAGTTTGCTCAAATTCATGTCCCTGGTGGCTCAGACATAAAGACTCTACCTGTAATGCAGGAGACTGAGTTCAAGCCCTAGGTTGGGAAGATCCCTTGGAAGAGGCCATGGCAACCCACTCCAGTATTCTTGCCTGGAGAATCCCATGGACAGAGGAGCCAGGTGGCCTAGAGTCCATAGGGTTGCAAAGAGTCAGACATGATTGAGAGACTGAACATTCATGCACACATGCACAATGTCAGGACCCCAGTTAAGGTTAAATAAATACATCCCTATCATCTCAGCTTCCCTTCCTGTTTCTCTTCTCTCTTGGACTGCTGGACCCTAACATACGTTTTCATCTTCTTTGCTGCTGCTGCTGCTGCTAAGTCGCTTCAGTCGTGTCCGACTCTGTGCGACCCCATGGACTGCAGCCTACCAGGCTTCTCCATCCATGGGATTCTCCAGGCAAGAACACTGGAGTGGGTTGCCATTTCCTTCTCCAATGCATGAAAGTGGAAAGTGAAAGTGAAGTTGCTCAGTCGTGTCTTACTCTTAGCGACCCCATGGACTGCAGCCTACCAGGCTCCTCCATCCAAGGGATTTTCCAGGCAACAGTACTGGAGTGGGTTGCCATTGCCTTCTCCCTCATCTTCTTTACATCCTCCTTAAACAATTTTCTTATAGCCATATTCCCACCACCTTTGGACACAATATCTTAGGTGAGTGTGTGTGTTAATATGTGTTTATGTGAATAGTCATGTGTGAGCCTTTGTGTTTGATTATAATCGATTTTCTTTTTTTTGAGTTTTAAAGAAAAGAGACTAAAATATCATCTTTGCCATAATACTGTGAATAAATAACACCATTTTCAATAAAAAGCCCATGACAGACTTTGAGACACTTATGCAAATTCTGACATGTAGTTTCCTAGTGCTTTGTAAATGTTAAAATCCTGTCACAGATTTTATTTGTCTATTTTCTTGTTGGTGACATCCAAGTATTCTCTACTCTCTTACTTTTGATTACTTGCGTCACGGACTTTAGCACCAGGGACAATTTAATTCTGAAGCAACGAAACAGAATGAAAATTGCCCATGAATTTGAGAGATGCTTAATCACGATGGGATTAAGAGTGACAAAGAAAGGAATTAACAAATCAACAAAGGCTGTCTTGAAATAAATAAAAGTGAGAGGAGAACCAATAGCTAGCTATCAGACTATTGCAGCCCTGCAGAGAGAGATGAAGAAATCCCTACAATGTAAGTACACTCTCTCAGTCCTCTCAGGGAATTGATTCAAGGATTCCTCACAGATACCAACATTTGTGGATGCTCAAATCTCTTCTATCAATGGCCTAGTAGAGTTGGCACATGGTACCTGGGTATGTGCAACTTGTGGATACGGAGGACCGCCTCAAGTCTTTGTTGAATAAATAAGTAAAACAAATGCAATTTTAAAATTTACTTTGATGTTAATTTATTAGCATGTTTTTGGTATTTCTTGGTTTCCCTGGTGGCTCAGAGGGTAAAGTGTCTACCCACAGTGCGGGAGACCTGGGTTCGATCCCTGGGTTCCTGGAGACCTGGGTTGGGGAGATCCCCTGGAGAAGGAAATGGCAACCCACTCAAGTATTCTTATTACTTGTTAAACCTTCTCTGATGGCTCAGTGGTAAAGAATCCACCTGCAATGCAGGAGACTTGGTTTTAGGCCCTGGGTTGGGAAGATCCTCTGGAGAAGGAAATGGCAACCCACTCAAGTATTCTTGCCTGGAGAATCCTCATGGACAGAGGAGCCTGTCAGGCTATATGGTCCATGGGGTCACAAAGAGTCAGATAAGACTTAGAGACTGAGCATGTGCATCTAATTATCACTTCCTTTAAAGCATGCTGCAACTTCTGTCACCCAGTTTGAGGTGACATCAGAGCATCTGGTATCCAGTAGATGGGAGAAGTGAAATATAAAGGACAAACATTTGGGGGCAATGCAGAACATTTTAATGGACAGTATTTGTTTAAGAGCTACGTACTAGTTGGGCAAAAATTTGTCATTCTGTAACATAGTGCAACTTTTTTTTTTTGGTCAAATCTCACTTCCTTTGCTGACTTTTTACACATGTTTATCTTTAAAAAATGTCTCTTCTTAACCCCTTTTACTGTAGAATTCCACCTGCTACAAATACCTCATACTTAACAGGTACTTGGTAACTGTTGTATGAATGGTAAAATAAACCACTGTTATTGCCAATATGTGCTTGCTGGAGATCTAGCCTGTTCTGCACATGGTGTATGAGAAATTACTGGTTGTGCAGCATCCTCATAAAACACAACCCCAAAGTAATTTGTAGGTAGTCTAGGATAACGCGTAGTATGATTCATTTCAGAGATATTGGATAAATTGTTTTCTCAAAATACTTCCTTTTATTCTATGGTGAATGAGTATCTTCTCTCAGGCTGAAAAAGCAAAGTTCATTGTAAAATTATGGTTTTAAATTGAAATAACCCATACAGGTGTAGCTTTTATATTTTCACTATTAGACTGTCATTTCCCTCTTCTCATGACACTTTGATCACACCTTTATTTGAATGAAGTTGAGCTTATTGACTCTCCATTAATGGGAACCCACATTTTAAGGGACTCCAGGGCATCTCAGATGTAAGGAATGACTTATTATAATATTTGAGCATGTGATGGGATAGTTTGACTATATAGTCTCAAATAGTCTATATGAAATATAGTTTTAATGTATTTGATGCTGTCAGAAATGGAAGAAATTACGTACATGATTTTGAAAATATTCATTCATTGGAAAGACTGATTCTAAAGCTGAACTTCCAATACTTTGGTCATCTGATGCAAAAAGCTGACTCATTGGAAAAGATCCTGAAGTTGAGAACCACTGAGGGGAGGAGGATAAGTGGGCAACAGAGGATGAGATCATTGGATGGCATCCCAGACTCAAAGGACTTGAGTTCAAGCAAACTCTGAGAGATAGTGAAGGATAGGGAAGACTGGAGTGCTGCGATCCAAGAGTACACAAAGAATCTGACATGGCTGAGCAACTGAACAACGAAACTGATTTTTCAAGAAGGAGCAGTTTCTCATGTTAGCCAGAAGAGGGATCAATTTGGTCACTTTTGCTTGAGTGTGAGACCAATATAATTACAGAGTGGTCTTTGTGTCTTGATTATCATCAGCACTCAGTGGCTTTGTCTAACATTGGTAGTCTGTAATATTGTTTATGTTCAACAGGAGAACATATGATCCTGTTAATAGCCTATTTTATCTGCTTCTGTCTGACATTAGCCAGACAGTGCTTTATTTCCTCTCTAAAGATATTCATAATTGAGATCAGACCTTTGCCTGATAGTAGTTTTATTAAAAGGAATGACTAGAGGACAAAGATACTGAGCACCCAAAAGTGTTAAGATAGCAACAACAACTCCTGTTGACTTTACTGTGTTGCTTAGGGCTGAGCCATGTCACAGGTACTTGGGAGCATGTGAATCAATGAAGCAGACTGCTGTTCACTCACATGTTTGGAGGTCAGAATGAAGACTGCACTGAAAAATGTCTCCCTAGGAAATTTCTACATGTCTTCATTTATAATTACTACTTTGGAAACTGCCTGTGACTATCAAAGTAAATGAGCATATTACTTCAGGGGAATAATTCTAAAAAAATCAAGTTAGACTGAACTCACAGGTCCTATCTTTTAAACATACTTGTAGTCATAATGATATATGACTGAGAATAAGTAATTTAGCATCTCTAGGTCTCTGACTGGGGGAACCCTGAGGTCCATTAGGACTCCCCAGATCTCTGATCCTGTATTCCATAATCAGCACCTTAACTAGGAACTCTATCTCAATTAGGGACATGGATGAATAGAACCTTGGAAAATCTGATTTTCCTCATAACAATGAGTCGGCTTTTTGCATCAGAGGACCAAAGTATTGGAAGTTCAGCTTTAGAATCAGTCTTTCCAATGAATGAATATTTTCAATGTCTCAGTTAAAATAGAGTATTGAGAAAAAGCCCTTTATATTGAGGAGGCAACATTCCAGAACTTGGGAAAGGTAAGATGTGATTGCATTGCATTTGGTAGGTAATGCCTGCCCAGGAGGCTTTCGATAGTCAGTGTTTCTGGCCAGCTGCAGAAACAAGAAGCCAAAATGGGTTAAGCCAAGATTAGAAAAGCATAGTTACTGGAGCATTCAAGCCAGGATGATTAACCCTAGACCTCAAGGTGAAATCCAAGACATGGGACCAGGAATATTGGAATGGGTTGCTCTTTCCTTCCCCAGGGAATCTTCTGGACTCAGGGCTCAAACCTTCAACTCCTGCATTGCAGACAGATTCTTTACTGAACCACCAGAGAAACCTTTGTGTTCCATTCATCAATAAGTTTGGAAGCATCCACATATCATTTCAGACCAACATCAAAGGGTTACTAAACTGTGAAGAGTGTGATAACAGGACATGAAAAACTTATCAGTGAATGAATAAATGTTTCCCTTATTTTTAAGGTGACTTCTGCTTATGAGAATTGAATGATAATGTATAAAATGTTACCTCAATATATGCAAAGATATTTAAACTTTGTAAATTCCGGAGATCATGTATTTCTCGAAAAGTGACTACCACACTTTTTAGCTAATATAGCTACTGAAACTCAACATGATATTTATTTTCAGATGAATTGAAGGAGAGGGAGAAACACTGAGAAGCAATTACAACCACTAAAAATAGAATCACTAAAGCATGCTATATCAGTTCACAAAAAAGCTATGGGGAAACATTCCCCTTAACTATCCTCACAATAATCACAGCTCAGAGAATGTATTTCAGACAACCAAATGCTCCAAGTTGTGCAAACTCTCAACTTAAAGTTAAGGGGGAAAGTAATTCTAATTTTGGAGACAAACATGGCAACCCACTCTAGTATTTTTGCCTGGAAAATTCCATGGACAGAGAAGTCTGGCAGACTACACTCCATTGGATCGCACAGAGTTGGGCACTGCTGAGTGTGGAAGCACAGCAATTACAATTTAATCAATAGAGTAGATGTGGAAACTGAAAATCCTTCAAAAGAATACTCTTTTAGATATCCAATTTCATGGTTCGGAATTGTCATGGGGTTAAGAAGTCATCTTGTCTTGCTGAGCCCTTTTGAAATCAGAGCTTCCAGGTCTTGGTATGAACCCAGTTGGCCCTCTGATCATCCAGGTGCTCAGATGAACACTCAGGTTCAAGCTCTTTGAGACTCAAGCTGTGTTCTTGCAATGACTTGGAAGCTAGTTTCTGGCATGGGTAAAGAGCCAACATGTTTCATGTGTGTTGCCGTTTTTTTTTTTTTTTCTCTCTCTCTCTCTCTTCTCTGTTCTCAGGAACCTATGAACAAGCCTTTATCTGCTCAAAGACCAGCTTCATACATTTCTCTTACTGAAGAAGCAGCTTTACTATGGTTTACATTCCAATCTATTTATTCTTCTCCATGATGCATAATTAAAAACATTCTGTAATCAACTACTTTTTGTGACTAGATCTGAAAATGAAAGAAATCCACTCCCTTTCAAGAGCTTTTTGCACAATGTTGACCATAGAGTTGACATTCAAATATTTTTAGTGAATGAATAAAGCAATAATCTTAGAGATAAAATTCAAACAATGATATGTTTTAATATGTTGTTTCTCCATATCTACTTATTGCTTTATTATTAAGTGAGCCTTGCTGCTTTGCAGAGCTAGGAAACAAACAGACAAAAACTGCATTTTCCCACTCAGCACAAAACATTGAGGCTTTTGGTTTCTTCTCGCTCACATCTGACCTTCTGGAGCTCTGTGTCAAGATTGTGGCTGCTTGCCTTGCCTTCACTATTTTGTCCAGTTAAAGCTTTATGAGATGCCTATGGAGCTACAGAGTATGAGAGAACAATAACGTAAAGAAAGCTTCCAAAACACAGCAGTTTTTATCAAAGCTGGCTAACATCCTCATCTTCTCTGTTAGTATGAATTACCACAAAAAGCCCTATGGCTACATTTTTTTACCTAAAAAAACCCCTTAGATTACTGATTTTAAAAATGATTTATCCACAATAAAGATACAGTTTTAAACCCAACCTATGAAATATTATTGAACAATAATTCAGACAATTGGATATTGTCACAACTGGATAAATTAGAGGAATAAACATAGGTATTAAATACATTGAAAGAATTTTATGAACATATTTAAGAACACTTTTATAAAGGACAGGCAGTATTTAAAGGTGAGAATGCTAGGAAAGAGCTCAATTTCTAAGTAGGAAATGTTTGGTGGGATCACTTGATATTTTTATCATCATTTTTATTTTCACAAATTCATAAGCTAGTTTTAGGAAACATTAGGAAGTTCAACCGAGGTGAGGGGCAGAAGCCAGGAGGTCCCCATGCCCGAGGGGTGGCGGCAAAGAGGAGTTACCCCACGTTCGAGGTCAGGGGCAGCGGCCGAGAGTGCCAGGGTGCGACAGCAAAGGAACGGCCAAGAGGAGCTACCCCACGTCCGAGGTCGGGGGCGGCAGCCGGGAGAAGCTACCCCCTACCCAAGGCCAGGGGCGATGGCCAGGAGGAGCTACCTCACATCCAAGTAGCAGTGGCTGCATGGGCGCAGGAGGGCCTAGAGGAGCTATTCCACGTTCAAGGTCAGGAGGGGCGGCGGTGAGGAGATACCCCTCGTCCAAGGTAAGGAGCAGCGGCTGCGCTTTGCTGGACCAGCCATGAAGAGATAACCCACCTGCAAGGTAAGAGAAACCCAAGTAAGACGGTAGGTGTTGCACTGGAGGGCAGACGCACTGAAATAATAATCACAGAAAACTAGTCAATGTAATCACACTAAGACCACAGTCTCGTCTAAATCAATGAAACTAAGCCATGCCCGTGGGGCCACCCAAGATGAGCGGGTCATGCTGGAGAGGGCTGACAGAATGTGGTCCACTGGAGAAGGGAGTGGCAAACCACTTCAGTATTCTTGCCTTGAGAACCCCATGAACAGTATGAAAAGGCAAAATGATAAGATACTGAAAGAGGAACTCCCCAGGTCAGTGGGTACCCAATATGCTACTGGAGATCAGTGGAGAAATAACTCCAGGAATAATGAAGGGATGGAGCCAAAACAAAAAGAATACCTAGTAGTGGATGTGCCTGGTGATAGAAGCAAGGTCTGATGCTGTAAAGAGCAATATTGCATAGAAACCTGGAATGTCAGGTCCATGAACCAAGGCAAATTGGAAGTGGTCAAACAGGAGATGGCAAGAGTGAATGTCGACACTCCAGGAGTCAGCGAACTAAAATGGACTGGAATGAGTGAATTTAACTCAGATGACCATTATATCTACTAATGCAGGCAGGAATCCCTTAGAAGAAATGGAGTAGCCATCATGGTCAACAAAAGAGTCCGAAATGCAGTACTTGGATGCAATCTCAGAAATGACAGAATGATCTCTGTTCATTTCCAAGGCAAACCATTCAATATCACAGTAATCCAAGTCTATGCCCCAACCAGTAACACTGAAGAAGCTGAAGTTAAACGGTTCTATGAAGACCTACAAGACCTTTTAGAACTAACACCCAAAAAAGATGTCCATTTCATTATAGGGGACTTGAATGCAAAAGTAGGAAGTCAAGAAACACCTGGAGTAACAAGGAAATTTGGCCTTGGAATACAGAATGAAGCAGGGCAAAGGCTAATAGAGTTTTGCCAAGATAATGCACTGGTCATAGCAAACACCCTCTTCCAACAACACAAGAGAAGACTCTACACATGGACATCACCAGATGGTCAACACCGAAATCAGATTGATTATATTCTTTGCAGCCAAAGATGGAGAAGCTCTATACAGTCAGCAAAAACAAGACGAGGAGCTGACTGTGGCTCAGACCATGAACTCCTTATTGCCAAATTCAGACTGAAATTGAAGAAAGTAGGGAAAACCACTAGACCATTCAGGTATGACCTAAATCAAATCCCTTATGATTATACAGTGGAAGTGAGAAATAGATTTAAGGTACTAGATCTAATAGACTCAGTGCCTGATGAACTATGGATGGAGGTTCATGACATTATGCAGGAGACAGAGATCAAGAATATCTCCATGGAAAAGAAATGCAAGAAAGCAAAATGGCTGTCTGAGGAGGCCTTACAAATAGCTGTGAAAAGAAGAGAAGTGAAAAGCAAAGGAGAAAAGGAAAGATATAAGCATCTGAATGCAGAGTTCCAAAGAAAAGCAAGGAGAGACAAGAAAGCCTTCATCAGCGATCACTGCAAAAAAATAGAGGAAAACAACAGAATGGGAAAGACTAGAGATCTCGTCAAGAAAATTAGAGATACCAAGGGAACATTTCATGCAAAGATGGGCTCGATAAAGGACAGAAATGGTATGGACCTAACAGAAGCAGAAGATATTAAGAAGAGGTGGCAGGAATACACAGAAGAACTATACAAAAAAGACCTTCATAACCCAGATAATCACAATGGTGTGATCACTGTCCTAGAGCCAGACATACTGCAATGTGAAGTCAAGTGGGTCTTATAAAGAATCACTATGAACAAAGCTAGTGGAGATGATGGAATTCCACTTGAGCTATTTCAAATCCTGAAAGATGATGCTATGAAAGTGCTGCATCCAATATGCCATCAAATTTGGAAAATCCAGCAGTGTCCACAGGACTGGAAAAGGTCAGTTTTCATTTCAATCCCAAAAAAAAGCAATGCCAAAGACTGCTCAAACTACCGCACAATTGCACTCATCTCACACGCTAGTAAAGTAATGCTCAAAATTCTCCAAGCCTGGCCTCAGCAATATGTGAACCATCAACTTCCAGATGTTCAAGCTGGTTTTAGAAAAGGTAGAGGGCCAGAGATCTAATTGCCAACATCCACTGGATCATGGAAAAAGCAAGGGAGTCCCAGAAAAACATCTCTTTCTGCTTTATTGACTATGCCCAACCTTTGACTGTATGGGTCACAATAAACTGGGGAAAATTCTGAAAGAGATGGGAATACCAGACCACCTGACCTGCCTCTTGAGAAATCTGTATGCAGGTCAGAAAACAACAGTTATAACTGGAGATTGAACAACAGAATTGTTCCAAATAGGAAAAGGAATATGTCAAGGCTGTATATTGTCACCCTGCTTATTTAACATATATGAAGAGTACATCATGAGAAATGCAGGGCTGGAAGAAGCACAAGCTGGAATCAAGATTGCCAGGAGAATTATCAATAACCTCAGATATGCAGATGAGACCACCCTTATGGCAGAAAGTGAAGAGGAACTCAAAAGACCCTTGATGAAAGAGAAAGAGGAGAGTGAAAATGTTGGCTTAAAGCTCAACGTTCAGAAAACAAAGATCATGGCATCTGGTCACATCACTTCATGGGATGGGGAAACAGTGTCAGACTTTTTTTTTTTTGGGGGGGGGGCTCCAAAATCACTGCAGATGGTGACTGCAGCCATGAAATTAAAAGACACTTACTCCTTGGAAGGAAAGTTATGACCAACCTAGATAGCATATTCAAAAGCAGAGAAATTACTGTGTCAACAAATGTCCATCTAGTCAAGGCTATGGTCTTTCCTGTGGTCATGTATGGATGTGAGAGTTGGATTGCAAAGAAAGCTGAGTGCTGAAGAACTGATGCTTTTGAACTATGGTGTTGGAGAAGACTCTTGAGAGTCCCTTGGACTGCAAGGAGATCTAACCAGTCCATTCTGAAGGAGATCAGCCCTGGGATTTCTTTGGAAGGAATGATGCTAAAGCTGAAACTCTAGTACTTTGGCCACCTCATGCGAAGAGTTGACTCATTGGAAAAGACTCTGATGCTGGAAGGGATTGGGGGCAGGAGGAGAAGGGGACGACAGAGGATGAGATGGCTCGATGGTATCACTGACTCGATGGACGTGAGTCTGAGTGAACTCTGGGATTTGGTGATGGACAGGGAGGCCTGGTGTGCTGTGATTCATGGAGTTGCACATAGTTGGACAGGACTGAGTGACTGAACTGAACTGACTGACGAATTTCAACCATGCTTCCATTTTATTTTAATTTATAAATTCCAGTACATGTACTTCTACAATTATAATTATGAGTTTCTGATTCATAAATAATGCACATTTATTATAGAAAATTATGGTATAATACATACATGCTTCAAATACATGTACTTTTACACTTATAATTATGACTCCTGATCACATACAGAATACATTTTCATTATAAAAAATCAAGAAACCTCTAGATTGTAAAGAAAGGAAGTTTCATTTTTTTGGCAGGGCTAAGTTTGAGTTACTCAACTCCAGAGTTTCAACTTTAACTTTCATATGAAACTTACTCACAGTATTTATCTACTAACCTGCTTCTCTCTTTCTCAAGCACTCTCCATAAATACACATATATGAATATATATAATATTGTTGTATATCTTAAGTATATAAGTTTTACAGAAATATTAGTTCCTAATTATTTTAGGAAACAATGTTCTGCAGTTAAGATATCACCATGCTATCATGTATAATTTTACTTAATCATTTGTTTTATAACTTGCTTTGAGGCTTCCCAGATGGCTCAAGTGATAAAAAATCTCCTGCCAATGTAGAAGATGCAGAAGATGCAGTTTTGGTCCCTGAGTCTGGAAGATCACCTGGAGAAGGAAATGGCAATCCACTCTAGTATTTGTGCCTGGAAAATTCCACGTACAGAGAAGTCTGGTGAGCTACAGTCTATGGGGACACAAAGAGACACAACTGAGCATGTCCACATGCATTTGGTGAATTTACACTAAATTCTAAGAACTATGATTCTAAGAACTATGTCCTGTTGAGTAATGATTAAGCAGATGTTAATAGGCTTTTTGAACGATTTGGTGAATATGATACCAACTACACTTAGAAAATGGAGGTTTGATTTTATTTTTACAGCATGACTTTTCAGTCTTTAATAGATTCACGTGTATTATGACTTTCCAAAGAGTGGTGCCTATATTTAACCTTGTTCCCTAATTTTGATATACCTTGAAAAAATGTCAACTTAACAAAATATTTTGGAGAATTTTTAATTTCTACGTGTCCTTCATTTGATTACTTGTGATATATTTCATCACACCCCACTGAAACAAAATTTATCTATTTCCGAGGTTTTTACTGTTGTAAATTCCAGTCCCATCACTTCATGGGAAATAGATGGGGAAATAGTGGAAACAGTGGCAGACTTTATTTTTTTGGGCTCCAAAATCACAGCAGATGGTGACTGTAGCCACAAAATTAAAAGATGCTTACTCCTTGGAAGGAAAGTTATGACCAACCTAGATAGCATATTGAAAACAGAGATGTTACTTTGCCAAAAAAGGTTCGTCTAGTCAAGGCTATGGTTTTTCCTGTGGTCATGTATGGATGTGAGAGTTGGACTGTGAAGAAGGCTGAGTGCCGAAGAATTGATGCTTTTGAACTGTGGTGTTGGAGAAGACTCTTGAGAGTCCCTTGGACTGCAAGGAGATCCAACCAGTCCATTCTGAAGGAGATCAGCCCTGGGATTTCTTT
>NW_011494760.1:628654-643111 GCF_000754665.1 Bison bison bison | reverse complement strand
CTCATTGGAAAAGACTCTGATGCTGGAAGGGATTGGGGGCAGGAGGAGAAGGGGACGACAGAGGATGAGATGGCTGGATGGCATCACCAAGTCGATGGACGTGAGTCTGAGTGAACTCTGGGAGTTGGTGATGGACAGGGAGGCCTGGCGTGCTGCGATGCATGGGCTCTCAAAGAGTTAGACAGGACTGAGCGACTGAACTGAACTGAACTGAAATTTTATTTTAATTCATGATAATATATATCAACATTTGTGAACACCCATGATCCCTCCTCCCTTAGGTAAGATTTATAGAACATGATTTATTGTAGGAATAATAAGCACAATAGAAATAACTGTAATGACTTTTATACTACATTGATAAAATGGCTACTAGACAATTTGTATCTATTTAGATTGCATCTTGAAAAATCTGAGACTAGTGGTTTCTCCATATTTCACTTCCTTTTCCATATTTTTATTGGACTTTTTTTATCCTTTAAATTGAAATATGGCAGTTCCAATTGAGTTTTCTGTAAATAATATAATTTTTTGTTTGTCTTCTTTATGCTTGCCAATTTTTATAATCTAACATTGAGTTAATAATACTGTTTATGTCAAAATGTCATTGCAAGACCCTTTCCCATGATGATAGGTAGGTTGCATTCTCAGTACCAATATCTCACTCTATAGTCCCACCCTTAGCTGAGTGACATTGCGGTTTTACGCCCCCAACACTGCAGATTATATTTCTCCACCCTGTGCTTGCTATTCAGTCATGTTACCTGTTTCAGACAATAGATTTAGGCAGATTTAAGGCTGTGACAGTTCCAAGCCTAAGACATTGGAGGCCTTTCATGATTTTCCTTGTTCAGCTTTGCTTCTGATAGAGCAATGAGAAGAATATTCAGAGGTGAGTGTGATGATTCCAGGAAGATAAGAGACCCTTGGAACAGAGCCAGACTTGTGTCCCACCTCAACCTCCTCACTCCAATCTATAGTCTAGCAAGGTTCAGCCTAGATCAGTTAAACCTCTAACAGTAATTTACAGACCCATGAGTTTCCATACATGATTTAAATTTTAAACCAGTGCTTGTTTATGGTCTTGATATGCAGCAACAGTTAACCAGCATGTTCAACTTGATAAAACATATATCTTTGCATTTTCTTTTCTGTTTTTAGAATATTTTAAGTCCATCTATGGGACTTCTCTGGTGGCTCAGCAGTAAAGAATCTGCCTGCAATTCAGGAGATTTGTGTGGACCCCTGGGTCAGAAAGATCCCCTGGGGAAGGAAATGACAACCTACTCCGATATTCTTGCCTGGGAAATATCATGGACAGAGCAGTCTGCTGGTCTGTAGTCCAGGAGATCACAAAAGAGTCAGACACAACTTAGAAAATAAACAATAACAAAACCAACAGAGTAAGTCCATCTATAGGAAATAGTGTCTGAAATGGATTCTACTAACTCACATAATATTGAAAATGATTGAACTCTTAGTATGGACCACTCACTCCTGTAAATAGTTTAAAATAGTACTTGATAAAATATTTTCAACAAGAATTTGGATTAGTAGTAGTATTTCCATTTCCCAAATGAGTTAACAACTATGAAAGGGATTTTAACAATTTCTCCCAAAATAGAGAACTAGGGAATTACAAAGACAAATTGCAAAATTAGGCACAGAATGGAGAGTTTCTTTTCTAAATTGCTGTACAATTCTGCCTGTCAAGACCTAACCAATTTTTCCTTTACTGTTATTGAGTATCATCACCCCCTCTGCCATGTGAAAGCACAAGTTTTGGGTCTATTCTTGGGTATTTTATCTTATTACATCAATCTAATATTTATCAGTCTACTTGTGTCTTTCCCAGTTAACAGTTAAGAAGGAAAAGCTAGGCCATATCTCATCTTATTCATGCTTCCCGTAAAATTTTACTTTCTATAAATGTGTATATATGGAGAGAGGATAAGAATAGTAAGGAAGGGAAAACAATGAATCTAGTCTAAATAGCTCTCTTCCAAAGATCCACACTAGACCACTGGAATTATCATATACAGAAAGTGTTTGATGTGTTATTACCATATCAAAGTTTATATTAATATGTCCTTCTGGATCTGGGGTCAAAAATTAAGCCAGATGAAAGGACTAGTACCCTGAGAATATGAGAGGAAATCTAAGTTTTTCTTTAAGAGAAGACTTGTCTGGAAACTATCACTGAATTGCTTAAGAATTTTTATTTGAAGTTACCTGTTGGTAACATATTATATATGACTCAGCTCAGTGTCAAAAATCTTTTTGCTTCCTTCTCTGTTTTTGATAGTCTTGCAAGGAGGTGAATTTTGCCAGCATTCTCCTGGCTCATATATGTGCCTAAAACAATTGCTTTCTCAAATCCTCATTTAACATTTGATCCACTGCCAGCTTCTCTAAATTTAGACAAGAAAGCTGCTTTAGAATCTGCAAGTACATCAAACTACTGTTTTATCATATAGTCACAACTTTTTCCCCTTTAAATTTAAAAGCTCTATTAATATTCAGATGTCAATGCTTTAGTTTCAGAAATTGTTTTATCTTCACACACTTATGTAGCATGAAATGGAAAGTATTGGAAACAAATCCTCCTCGGAAAAATAATTCAAAAATCTTAAAAAGATGACTATAGTCATAGTTATTACTACTAGCTGATTACCATTTTTTCTCTAATAGGATAGTACTTTTTTTCATTCACAAAAACAGTTGCTTTAGTTTTCAGGTTTTGATGAAGAGAAAAAGCATATTGATATGAAATAAACTATAAATGTGTGTGTGTGTATGTCATATATAGATGTGACACATATTTTTTCTGAACAAAATTTAAAAAAAACAAAATTTTACAATACACTGGATAATTTTAAGTAAAGTGGTTTGATGCTAAATATTTCTAGAGAATTTTAGCTAAAAAGTATGCTGTTTTAGTTATCTATACACTTATAAATTATCTAGAACATAGTAACTAAAAATAAGAAATCTTCGTTATTTCTCTGAGTTGCTGTGTCAAGAACCCAAGTGTAGCCTTTGCTGTGCCTCTGATTTAGGATCTCTCTGGAGGCTGAAGTACAGGTTTGGAGGAATGAATGCAGCATGCCCAAGCTCAGCTAAGGCAGGATGGGTTTCTGAGCTCACTCAAGAGGCTATTGTTTATTCTCAGGTCCACACTGACTAATGGGTAAAGGAAGACGTCAGTTCACTGCCCTGTGACCCTCTCCAAAGGGCTTCTCCCAGAGCCAGAGCAGAGAGAGAGAGAAAGAGGAAGAGAGCTGGAAGTCACAATAATCTTATCTTGGGAGTGACTTCCCATGACTTTTGATGTGCTTTATTTGTTAGCAGTGAGTCACTGGATCAAGGAGAGAGACTATCTAAAGGTTTGAATATAATAGGGTTGGGTGGGGGCACTTTAACTGCTTAGATAAATCAATTATTTTATATTGTTTTTGTTGGTGTTCAGTCACTCAGTCATGTCTGACTCTTTTCAACCCCATGGACTGCAGCATTCCAAGCTTCTCTGTCCTTGACTGTCTCCCAGAGTTTGCTCAAACTCATACCATTGAGTTGGCGATGACACTCAACCGTCTCATCCTCTGCCACCCCCTTTTCCTCCTGCCCTCAATCTTTTCTAGCATCAGAATCTTTTCCAGTGAGTCAGCTCTTCACATCAGGTGGTCAAAATATTGGAGCTTCATCTTCAGCATCAGTCCTTTCAGTAAATATTCACTGGCTGGTTTACTTTAGGATTGACTGGTCTGATGCGTTTGTTCACTTCCCCTCACTCTCTGGTAAGTGTACTCTCTCTAGTTCAACATTTAGATATATACAATATGCATTGAATTTGACCTGTAAACTCTTTATATATATATATATATTTTTTCTGCAACAAAATAAAAGAAAGTAAAACAAACTTATTGCAAGAGTGTCATTCCTGCAGCATGCTAGTGTAACATTTTGAAATCTACTTTGGATTCTGGGCTGTCATTGTACTATTACAACAACCAAACTGCATTCATTTAAGGTACACTGTGTGTGCTTGATTCTATCTTCTGTGTTTGTTCATGCCCAGTGTGATTATTTTTTTATTTAATTAAGAGTGCTTTTCCTCTGGGATAGTTTGAAAATATTGTGTACATTGTTCCTATTTTTAAAATTCATTTGGGGAATGCTGTTTAATTTCTCTTCTTTGGAGTTTAGCTTCATGTTTATATTTATTGTTCATGTATTCTGTTTTCTATACAGTTTCTTTATGGCCAAAATGTCATTTTAGCAACAATGTTAACAAAAATGTAGCATTGTTTTAAAGTTTGGAAATTACTCTGACATCCTATATTTATGTTAAAATTTTTAGCAATCCAAATGTAACATGTTTTAATAATGTTTTATAACATACATAGGGTTTTTTTATTTATTGATGATATAATAAGCTGAAAAAAGAGATATAGGTTAGTTGTATTCTGTTCAATATTTACAGATGAATAAACTTAATCTGAGATGATAAATAATTGAAGGATTAAAAAAAAAAACTAGTGGAGATCGCAGGATAGGCTTGGAACTGAGTCCTGAAATTAAGTATACCCGTGTCTTCTTTAATCAGTTCTTAAATACACATTTTACTTTTATGTTATTTTCATTATGGACAATGTATGCAACCATTTTAGGGTTTCACTGTTTTCACTAAAAGCTTCCCTGGTAGCTCAGTGGTAAATAATCTTCCTGCCAATGCAGAAGACACAGGTGATGCAGGTTCTATTTCTGGGTTGGGAAGATCCCCTGGAGAAGGAAACAACCCACTCCAGTATTCTTGCTTGGAAAATCCCATGGACAGAGGAGTCTGTTGGGCTACAGTCTGTGGGGTCACAAAGAGTTGGACAGAACTGAGCATACAAGACACACGGTACATTCTTTTGACTTTCAAAACAAAATCCAAATTCTTGACTCTATTAATTTAGGTAATTGTAAATTACCTAAATGTAATAGATATGTATCAAAGTTGCAGTAGTATATGTCGACTAAAAAGATGAACAAAGTGAGTTGCAAATTAACTTTTATTAGGGGCAAAATGAGGACTTCAGTCCAGAAGATAGTACTTCAGACAGCTCTGAGAGACTGCTCCACAGAGGCAGTTGGTAAAGCTCAATATATAAGATTTTGGTAAAGGGTCAGTTCAATGCAATCAAGCCTTTACATTACAAAAGGTTTTCTGCTAATCATGAGGAGCTGATGTCACCATAGATTAAGTGATTTTCTAGGTATTAAAAGAGGCAAGGATTGAAATCATGAAATCACGTCCTGAAAATATCGGGAGGGATTGGGGGCAGGAGGAGAAGGGGACGACAGAGGATGAGATGGCTGGATGGCATCACTGACTCGATGGACGTGAGTCTGAGTGAACTCTGGGAGTTGGTGATGGACAGGGAGGCCTGGTGTGCTGTGATTCATGGGGTCGCAAAGAGTCAGACATGATTGAGCGACTGAACTGAACTGAACTGAAAGATCTGTTCTACCAGTTTCCCTGGAGCACAGAGTGCCTCATTCTCCAAGCTGAATTCCCCTCACAGGGTGTTGAAGGTCAGTAGCTACAGCAGCACAGAGTTCAGTCTCTGCAGAGGCAGATGGCAAACACCCTTGCTGTTGTTATTCAGTCACTGGCAAATGTTCTTGGCAAGTGCCATTTGTCATTGACACACAGTTCAGGAAATTTGGGGGGCTTCTCTGGAGGCTCAGATAGTAAAGAATCTACCTGCAGTGTGGGAAATCTAGGTTTTATCCCTGAGTTGGGAAGATCCCCTGAGGAGGACATGGCAACCCACTCCAGTATTCTTGTCTGGAGTATCCCCATGGACTGAGGTACCTGGTAGGTTGCAGTCCATTGGGTCACAAAAAGTTGAACACGACTGAGTGACTAAGCACACACTCACACATTTGAAATGCTTATTTTTGGCTCATATAAAATCTAAAACCCATTTTCCTGATTATATTTTTGTTTCCTCCTAATTGTAATTAAGTAGTCCAAGCCCTCTGAAAACCTAGTTCTTCCAGCTTTAACAGGCAGCTTTCAAAAGTGCCATTGTTTGCTTCTATTTACTCTGTAGAAAGAAAGAAAGGAAAAAAAAAAAAAAGTTGATCAGATTTGACATGACAGGATGTGTTTCTTGAACATTTAAGTTTATCCCTATCTCTTTTGTTTGGCTTTGTCCTCTAATACAAGCTGAATCCTTTCTAAAATTCATATTCTTCAGAAAGAACATGAAAATTCCAATTCTTCAGAAAACACTTTCCTAACAATGGAATACTACATCTTCCAATCTATTTCAAAGCCCTAATTCATTCCAACATTATCTCAATCTGAAAACATATACATTTATTGTTTTGTTTCTTATTCATTTGTTGTTTCTCTCTCTGCACTGCCTTAAGGTTCCCTAGGAATGGAGCCTTGATTCTCATGTTCAAGGCTGCACTTAGATGGACCTACATCTCATAGGCACTTAACTAAAAGCATTTTTGAATGAATGGATCAGTGTGCATACAAACTTCTTATCATCCCTACTGAAAAAAAAATCATAAATTTAAGACTTCTAAGGCTTTTTTTGTGGATGAAATTAGAGAAAAGGAGCATGATAAAACACTAAGGAAAATCTCAAAATCTGCATAGTGTTTCAGAGGTTGACAGAAAATACAAACCGGAGCTTCAGATACCTTAGCCAGGCTTTGTTTCAGAACTGTGCAGCAGTTCTAATTAGCAATCAAACATTTCCATATATAATATGCTCTAATTTCTCTAGAGACATGTATACATGGGTTCTTAAAAGATTTAACTATCCTTCCTCATTAACTTCCTATCCCCATTATTTTGCTATACTGGAGGACTATTAGTTCAAAGGCAAGAGTGACTTTGAAGTTTAATATGAAAAACATTGTTTGTAATCTTTCATGTAAGTTCATTTTTTCCATTTTATTTTCTCCATCTTCCTCTCTGTATAGCTTCTCGTCAGAGCAGCAATGAAAACAGAAGCTTAATTGGTTGATGATTCACAGTAGAATGATATCATTTGAGTGTTTCATTATTTCATCTTTTGTGCAGTAAAATAATATCTATTTGTAAAAGAATATTCTGTGGAGTTGTACATAGTTACAGAATGTTAACCATTAAAACAATTAAAAATAAAAATACATCTTATCCTCAAAAAGTAAGTGCATTAACATTAATCCCATATATATTTACTCAAAAGTCTAATTTGAGGTTTGAATTTAAAGGAAAAAAGAAAGCATTATCATAATAAAGCATGACAATTGTTACTAGCTTCAGGAAACACTTTATAAACAAATCAAACCACATTAAAATGAAGATCTCTAACTGTTCTCTCAAGGTCTTGCTAATCATTCCTTTATTCAATACAGTGACATTCTGCTCTAGTAAAATGATATGAATAGCCTCAATAATTTGGCTAGTCTCTTAGAATTTATGTAATTGGATTGTAAATCCTTCTAATGAGATTTGCCCTCTGTAAATCATGATCCAGACTTTTCCTTATTTTGCCTCTCTTTTGGTTCATATATTTTAGGAACAGGATCCAAGGTATCAAAAAGTGATGTGGCTCCTAGAGAATGGGTTCTCTGCAGAAAACATCTAACTGACCTTCATGTTGCAATGACTCAGGTAGTATTTAATTTTCAAATCTTGCAACACATTGAATTTTGGCAATGATAATTTGCATAAGCTAAGAAATAAAAGCCACTTATAATGTGGCAAGAATAATACTCTGAAAAAATAGAAAAAGTAAAGCTCATGTGTCAAGACTCTTTTATCAGTTTCAGCTAAGTTGACCTAAATTTTAAGTAAGGAATTCAAGAGCTATATTTCACATACAGTTGGAAAAAAAACAGTAGACTGTAGAAGTGATAAGTTAAAGAATTTCCATGCAGACTGTCCATGAAAGGAAAGCAACAGGCTCAGGTAAGAAATCAAGTGAATGTCTTGATCGTTAAGTGAGTTCCTAGGAAAAGTGGTAGAATGTCTGGTAATAGTTGATAAAGAGAATTCTAGAATAAGAGAGAACGCTATTCAAATCCTAACTCATGTCATTTTCCTAGCTGTATGTCTTGAGACAAGTTACTTAATCTCCCTGAATCCTGTTTTTTTATATGAGATGGAATTAAACATAAGTCAAATAATTATTGAAAATATTAAATTAACATAGTGTGTGAAGTGATTTAGGGCATAATGACTGTGATATGTTGATGGTGGTGATGATCCCTAACGTAGAGTCATGTGCAGTCAGTTTATTTAGTTCTGTCATTCTACACATCATTATAATAAATACTGATACAACTTTCCCCTGGCATCAGGCATATTGTGGAATGTGTATGACAGTATAACTTATATTGAGTGAAGACTATAAGTGACATTAATTAGAATATAAACTAGCTTTAATATATATTATTTACATATAATCATGTATCCAATAACAATTCCCTATTATTTTTTATTGAATATTTTTAAAATTGTATTTTATATATCTTAATTTGATTATGCAGAAAGACAAATCAAATATCAAATTACAGCTAAAGAATGTTTTTTTCTTGGTAGCTGACACCATATTTGTCACCATATTTGTTCAAAATCCATCTATCTTTTTAAAATTGAGATCAAGATAAATCATTCTATGTGGCCAATTAGCCCATGAAAACTATAATAAAATATATCTTCTGGAGAATTACCAAATTATAAGGTATTTCAAATTTTGGTTTTATCTGTTGTCTGGATTATACCTTTAATATATGTATGTACATAAAGATATACATATATGGACATATATAAAGATACATATATATATATATAAAGATATAAGTATCTTTAATACATATAAAAGAGACAACTGAGTTTTGCATGCTTACTGTGCTAATTACAAAAAACATGAATGTGATTGATTAATTTTCTTTGATGATCAGTGGCGCAACGAACTTTAAAACTGAACCCAATGGAACAGGTACCTTGGGCTTCAGTTCAGTTCAGTTGCTCAGTCATGTCCGACTCTTTGCGATCCCATGAACTACAGCATGCCAGGCCTCCCTGTCCATCACCAACTCTCGGAGTTCACTCAGACTCACGTCCATTGAGTCGCTGATGCCATCCAGCCATCTGATCCTCTGTCGTCCCCTTCTCCTCCTGTCCCCTATCCCTTCCAGCATCAGAGTCTTTTCCAATGAATCAACTCTTCGCATGAGGTGGCCAAAGTACTGGAGTTTCAGCTTTAGCATCATTCCTTCCAAAGAAATCCCAGGGCTGATCTCCTTCAGAATGGACTGGTTGAATCTCCTTGCAGTCCAAGGGACTCTCAAGAGTCTTCTCTAACACCATAGTTCAAAAGCATCAATTCATCAGCACTCAGCTTTCTTTACAGTCCAACTCTCAAATACATACATGACTACTGGAAAAACCATAGCCTTGACTAGACAGACCTTTGTTGGCAAAGTAATGTCTCTGCTTATGAATATGCTATCTAGGTTAGTCATAACTTTCCTTCCAAGGAGTAAGCTTCTTTTCATTTCATGGCTGCAATCATCATCTGGAGTGATTTTGGAGCCCCCCAAAATAAAGTCTGGCACTGTTTCCACTGTTTTCCCATCTTGGGATTTCAGTTCAGTTCAGTTCAGTTGCTCAGTCGTGTCCAACTCTTTGCGACCCCATGGCCTGCAGCCCTCCAGGCTCCTCCCTCCATGGGATTTCCCAGGCAAGAATACTGGAGTGGGTTGCCATTTCCTTCTCCAATGAATGAAAGTGAAAAGTGAAAGTGAAGTCTCTCATTCGTGTCTGACTCTTCTCGACTCCATGGACCGCAGCCTACCAGGCTCCTCCGTCCATGGGATTTCAGTTCAGTTCAGTCGCTCAGTCATGTCCGACTCTGTGCGATCCCATGAACTACAGCATGCCAGGCCTCCCTGTCCATCACCAACTCCCGGAGTTCACTCAAACTCACGTCCATCAAGTCGGTGATGCCATCCAGCCATCTTGTCCTCTGTCGTGCCCTTCTCCTCCTGCCCCCCCATCCCTTCCAGCATCAGAGTCTTTTCCAATGAGTCAAGTCTTTGCATGAGGTGGCCAAAGTACTGGAGTTTCAGCTTTAGCATCATTCTTTCCAAAGAACACCCAGGACTGATCTCCTTTAGAATGGACTGGTTGGATCTCTGTCAAATTTCCATGTGAAATCCTCTAGCATCTGTCCTTTGTGCTCTCTTGAGAGTCAGAAGAGTGAGTTGTGCACAGTTCACCTGTGAAGAAGAATGCGAGCTGGGCTAAGATGGGGAGATAAAGAGTCTGTGGGAAAGGATGTCAAGAGACTGACACTTGATGGAGAAAACACAAGCAGCCTCGGGTGAGACACACTAAGAAAACCTGGAGCAGTAAAATAGGTGGTTTTTCTCATTGATCCATGGGTTCCCTTGTCCATTTGTTCTTCAACATACACCCATTATCATCATTTCAATTTTTTGCCCTTTATTAATGTTTTAAGTTGCCTATGACTGCAAATGCAAATGACTCTGGTGCTACTCAGCCCTAACACTAAACATTATCCACTATTTTAAAAGAAAAAACTCAAAATCTCACAAAAAATATCAAAGCTGAAAAAAAAATACCTTTTTTATAAAAACAAACACTGCTTTTCTCTGTTGTCTGACACTACTCAAAGTCTCCAGTAATTAATCAGCAAATGAAGTGATTAAAAACAAAAAAAAAAGCCAAAGCACTTATCTTTCAAACTTTGGTGATTACTTGCATTTAAAATGTGTGACTCTTGTTATACTAGTGTCTATAAGTATTTCATTTCCAGCTAAGGTAATAGCATCATTGGAAAGGAAATGTGGTAAAATCATTGTAATTTAGTGGCTTTGAGAGGGGAAATTTGGAACCTACAATAAAATGTGTAGTTCCCTGAATAGATGAGTAAGCATGCTGTAAGGACCAACATGTACATGAGATTTACTGTAATTTCTTGCTTAGAACACTCTCACTTCTTTGATTAGAGTTAAAACTGCCTTGAAGTATACAATACATTCATCACTACAGAAATGAAGACCCAACTATGTAAGGAACAGAGGGGACAAAATATGAGAGTTTGTAAAAAAAAATCAGTTCCATCTATCATCATACCTTAGAAAGTACTAAAAGTGGTCTCTTTTTAAAAAATGTTGTGTCCCTCATTTTTACTGGATTATTCATATGTTTCAAGAAAACTGAGCACTGAAAACTTCCATGTTGTTTTAAATATATTGTAAATATATATTTTTAAATGTTTTGGAAAATATAGAGGAAAGAGTAACAGAGATAGAATATGATTTGACATGAGTACATCTATATTTCTTCTTGATTGTTCTTTATTCCTCTGCATTTCCTCTGGCATAGGAGTGGAATTTGATTATATATAGATAGATACAGATATACTATAGCTATATATAGCTATAATTATAATATAGATATGGATATAGACATATTCTTTCCTGGAAAATTCAATAGTCAGAGGAGCCTGGAGGACTACAGTCCATGGAGTCACAAAAAGTTGGACATGCCTAAGCACACATGCATGTATATAGATATAGTATAGATATAGTATAGATAACATAGATGTAGATATAGACATAGGCATAGACATAGATATATTTCACCTGATCTGGAGAAGTAGAACTTGTTCAATTTGGGAAAACTAGGCAGAATTTTATAGCATCCTTAATTAATAAAGGCATTTTCAGTGAAAAATCACATATCAGTTGGTACTAAAATTAGGATTACAATTTCAATGTAAAGCACATTTGTGCCTTTCTATGCTTGAACATTTTCCCAGTTTTCTTTCATTTCACCTTTCTCTCAGATTCTCAGCACTATTACAGGTTTATGTCAGAATTTGCTTGCTCAAAAGTCACTTTCCAGTTCTCTTCTATTTAGCATATGTGGCATTTATAAATAGAATATATGGTATTTATGTTTTTAAAATATACAACAATTCAAACTAAGCCATGCATTCCATTCCTCAGTCTCCTTTCATTGGTTAGTTGGAATTTATCTCATTTGTGGTCCTGCAGGATGGTCATCTTGTATTACGTTCTACATGACAACAAAGTTGAACATTTGAGCCAGGTTAGGCCAATTATCACACTGCATCCCTGTGGAAAGAGTGGTGGATCTAAAGGTGGGCACTAGGAACCAGGGAGACCAATGAGAATTTTCCTGTGACTTCTCCTGCTGGGAATTGAGAGAGTCAATTCCTAGGCAGCTTGAGAAGAAGTCCAGGACCCCTGAGAAGGAGAAAGGGATCTGGGGCTCTCAAGGAGGAGACAGGGGTCTGGAAATCTAAAGGAAGAGGAAAAGACAACTTTTTTTTCCTACATTCCTTAGTAAGGATTATATAACAATAATGTATCCTGCTTGAGGACATGCTTCTCCTTCCTGAAAACCTTCTAACTAATCCTGCCACCTTAAAATGTATATTATGGGAGTGGGTATAATAAGATCTTTACAATATTGAGACATTCTTTTGATTTATTGTAATAAACAGTTAATAAGTATATAATTCCTTTGCTAAGACTAGGGATTAGGGCATTCTCCATCCCTTTCTGATGTCTATGTCAGAAGCTTTCTCTGTCTCTTTTATTACTTTAGTAAAACTCTATTACACAAAATTTCTGAGCTATCAAGCCTCATCACTGGCCCCAGATTGATTTCTTCTCTTCTAGAGGACAAGAATCCCAGCATATTTCACAATTCAGCAACAACCTTTCATCTTGAGGGGTTGTCTGGGATTCTTCAGGAAAAGGTAAGGACTCTTGGAGCTCTAGTTCTTTGCTCTCCTACCAAACATGTTTTCTGCTGTACTTTACTAACTCTATGGTGTGTTTGTATCTGTTATCAATTAAAAGAGACACATGTGTGAACCAAGGGCTGTGTCTAATGTATGGTTCTGAGGAGACCTCATATGGTTTATGGCAGAAACTCTGTTGGGGGATTATAACAACCTGCTAATGTCACAGGACAGTCAAAGTCTCCTTTGGGGATTGGCCAGAGATGGATGAAGAGTGTGGACCAAACTCTACTTTCTCACTCAAACTTTTTAGGTTCTTTGACCATTTCATCACTTCTTGGGAAATAGAGCAAAATCAAGACCAGGAGCTGACTGTGGCTTAGATCATGAAGTCTTTATTGCCAAATTTAGACTTAAATTGAAGAAAGTAGGGAAAACCACTAGACCATTCAGGTACGACCTAAATCAAATCCCTTATGATTATACAGTGGAAGTGAGAAATAGATTTAAGTGTCTAGATCTGATAGATAGAGTGCCTGATGAACTATAGATAGAGGTTCATAACACTGTACAGGAGACAGGAATCAAGACCATCCCCATGGAAAAGAAATGCAAAAAAGCAAAATGGCTGTCTGCAGAAGCCTTACAAATAGCTGTGAAAAGGTGAGAAACAAAAAGCAAAGGAGAACAGGAAAGATAAAACATCTGAATGCAGAGTTCCAAAGAATAGCAAGAAGAGATAAGAAAGCCTTCCTCAGGGATCAATGCAAAGAAATAGAGGAAAACAATAGAATGGTAAAGAATAGAGATCTCTTCAAGAAAATTAGAGATACAAAGGGAACACTTCATGCAAAGATGGGCTCAATAAAGGACAGAAGTGGTATGGACCTAACAGAAGCAGAAGATATTAAGAAGAGGTGGCAAGAACACACAGAAGAACTGTACAAAAAAGATCTTCATGACCAAGATAATCACGATGGTGTGATCACTGACCTAGAGCCAGACATCCTGGAATGTGAAGTCAAGTGGGCCTTAGAAAGCATCACTACAAACAAAGCTAGTGGAGGTGATGGAATTCTAGTTGAGCTATTTCAAATCCTGAAAGATGATGCTGTGAAAATGCTACACTCAATATGCCAGCAAATTTGGAAAACTCAGCCGTGGCCACAGAACTGGAAAAGGTCAGTTTTCATTCCAATCCCAAAGAAAGGCAATGCCAAAGATTGCTCAAAGTACTGCACAATTGCACTCATCTCACACACTAGTAAAGTAATGCTCAAAATTCTCCAAGCCAGGCTTCAGCAATACGTGAACATGAACTTCCTGATGTTCAAGCTAGTTTTAGAAAAGGTAGGCAGAGGAACCAGAGATCAAATTGCCAACATCCTCTGGATCATTGCAAAAGCAAGAGAGTTCCAGAAAAAAACATCTATTTCTGCTTTATTGACTATGCCAAAGCCTTTGACTGTGTGGACCGCAATAAACTGTGGAAAATTCTTAAAAAGATGGGAATACTGGACCACCTGACCTGTCTCTTGAGAAACCTATATGCAGGTCAGGAAGCAACCATTAGAACTGGACATGGAACAACAGACTGGTTCCAAATAGGAAAAGTAGTACATCAAGGCTGTATATTGTCACCCTGCTTATTTAA
>NW_011494760.1:623443-628554 GCF_000754665.1 Bison bison bison | reverse complement strand
TGATTATTTAACTGATATGCAGAGTACATCATGAGAAACACTGGGCTGGAAGAAGCATAAGCTGGAATCAAGATTGCCGGGAGAAATATCAATAACCTCAGATATGCAGATGACACCACCCTTATGGCAGAAAGTGAAGAGAAACTAAAAAGCCTCTTGATGAAAGAGAAAGAGGAGAGTGAAAATGTTGGCTTAAAGGTCAACATTCAGAAAATGAAGATCATGGCATCCAGTCCCATCACTTCATCGGAAATACATGAGGAAACCATGGAAACAGTGTCAGACTTTATTCTTTGGGCTCCAAAATCACTGCAGATGGTGACTGCAGCCATGAAATTAAAAGACATTTGCTCCTTGGAATGAGAGTTATGATTAACCTAGATAGCATTTTGAAAAGCAGAGACATTACTTTGCCAACAAAGGTCCAACTATGGTTTTTCCAGTGGTCATGTATGAACGTAAAAGTTGGACTGTGAAGAAGGCTGAGCACCGAAGAATTGATGCTTTTGAACTGTGGTGTTGGAAAAGACTCTTGAGTGTCTCTTGGACTGCATGGAGATCCAACCAGTCCATTCTAAAGGAGATCAGTCCTGGGTGTTCTTTGGAAGGACTGATGCTAAAGCTGAAACTCCAGTACTTTGGCCACCTCATGCGAAGAGTTGACTCATTGGAAAAGACTCTGATGCTGGGAGGGATTGGGGACAGGAGGAGAAGGGGACGACAGAGGATGAGATGGCTGGATTGCATCACTGACTTGATGGACGTGAGTCTGAGTGAACCCTGGGAGACGGTGATGGACAGGGAGCCTTGGGGTGCTGCAATTCATGGGATATCAAATAGTCGGACACGACTGAGTGACTGAACTGAACTGAACCTAATCTCTCGGATCATAGTCTTCCAAGCGACTTGTGATCTATGCTCTTACTGTGTACTGTTACTTAGGTCCAAAACTTAGATTGGTAGTCAGGAAGTGCCCAGCCTTGCTCAGAGCTGAAAGTTCGGAAGCTAGGTGGAGATCTAGCCCCAAGAACATTTCTCTGGTTAAATATCATTCAGATGGGAAGTACAGCAGTCTTCTTCCTTTGGTAATGTCAGCTCTTAGTGAACCAGAGGAGACTTTCCAGTGGCTTTTGTCCCAACTCCTTAGATATTCTTTCTGTGGAACCTGTTGGAATGAACTGGAAGGACTGGCCCTAATAACTCAAGGAAAAAAATCACTTTTTCCTCACCTGCCACCCCTTCTCCATCTCTTTTGCTATCTCTTATGCTGGTGTGGTGATCCTCAGAAGGAACATATTGGTTTTGTTTTACCGGTCTTACTGTGGCCAGGAATAGACTCAGAGTCATGAACAGGCAATCAGGAAAGAAACGATTCCACCAGCGGTCTTAGCTTAGGAGACATTCCAGAGAGTTACTCTGATTGCATCCTGGGTGGCATCAGAGGCAAGCATGGTTCTAACAATGAGGACCTGGGCATTAGTCTGGGATGTCATCAAGTCTCCCCTTGGTGCATCTCCACCCTGCCTCAGCAATAGAGCCAAGCAGGATGAGTAGGGCACCTACATTGGTAAGGGAAAGACTAAGTCTGACCAGGGAAGGAAAGCTTCGGTGTAAAGTCTGTCTAGACTTACACCCCATCTAGAGCAAGGAGGAACTCTTCTGGTAGAAAGATGGTGCTGGTCTCTTTTTTTCTTTCTTAAAGATAGGAACTAGCAATTCCAGCCTCACTCCTTTGAACTGTATCCTGAAAATCTGGGATATATTTGATCCCCAGAACTTAAAGAAGACACGCCTGATCTTCTTATGCAATACTGCATGACCACGACATCCATTGGAGGATGGCAAATGGTGGCCAGTTGAAGGGTCTCTTTGTTGTGATACTGTTTTACAACTATACCTGTTCTATAGAAAACAAGAGACATGGGTAGAAGTGACATAAGTGTTGTTCTTTATTTTTCTATGAGACATGCCAGACTTGTGTCCTAAGGGTACAGAATTGGATGTGAAACCTTCAGCTCCCTCTTGTCCTCTTACTTTGCCCTTGTATCTGGGGCTCCCAACTGAACAGGTTAAGAGTCAGGGCATCCTTCCAGGAAGGGTTGCCTCAGTCTTGGTAGAAATCCAAACAATACCAGTTGTGGTCAGGACTATCTAGAGGATCCAGAAAAAGTACATAGAAGCCATTATGGGACTAATTCTTTACTTCATGACCTTACTTGGAGAGATGTAATGCATGTCTTGAGATAGATGCTGAGTCCTGACTCAAGAGCTTGAGTTTTGGGGAAGCTACTACTTTCAGAGATGAATGGCTTGAACATGAGACAAGGGGAAAGAGGGAACATGAAATAGCCCTACTCCCTACTGGGAGCCAAGCAGTCCCCATAACAGAGCCACTTTGTCATATATATTCTTGAAGGACTCAAGCTAGTGCATGCTAAGGCTTTATGCTAAGTTGGCTAACATAGAACAGGGAGAGAAGGAAGCTCCTGGTAAATTCCTAGATAGACTGAGGGAAGCCCTTCACAGATTCACTGAGATTGATCCCAAAAGTGAAGAGGGAAGAGTGATTTTAAAATATACATTTCTCACTCAATTGGCTCCAGATATCTGGCATAAGCTATTAAAACAGGCATATGGACGAAATCAGTCTTTAGATAATCTGTTGCAACTGTCTCAGACAGTCTATCATGACAAGGAATATGAGGAAAAGAAAGAAAGGCAGAAAAAGACAAAGGGATAGGCAGAAGCCCTTGTAATGGCTGTCAGAACTGTTCTTAAACAGACTGAGAAAAATTCCTAGAGAGATCAAGGTGAAAAGGGATGGGCTTGTTATTACTGTGGAAAGGAGAGGCACCCCAAGCGAGATTGCCCTCAGGCACCTAAGCCACACCTGCCTCCATGTCTGGTCTGCAAGGGACCACACTGGAGGAGAGACTGCCCCAGAGGAATAGGTCAGGGGTCAGACTCTCAAGACTATCAGGACTGAAGGTGCCTGTGGATCCCCACACAAGCTCCCATCCTAATTACACCTGAGGAATTCCAGGTATTAATACTTGTCGGGGGCCAATCCTTTGATATCCTTTTAGACACTGGGACAACTTTGTGTTTATTGAAGCCCCTGGCCCATTTTATCCCTGAGCCACTTCTGTAATAGGACTATCTGGACAAGCCAAACTTTATTATTTCAGTCGTTCTCCAAGTTGCAACTGGGACTCTATGCTATTTTCATAGGAGTTTCTTTCTTTTTTTTTTTTTTAGGAGTTTCTGATCATGCCTGTTTCCCTCACCCCTTTTGGGGAGGGATATGCTGAGCAAGGTGTATGCCTGTGTTTTCAGGAATATGGAACCTTCTTTTTCTCTCCCTTTAATTGAACAAAATGTAAATCCTAAAGTTTGGGCTGATGGAAAAACTGGGTCAAGCACAAAATGCTATTCCTGTACTTACGAAGCTTAAAGACCCTCACCTATTTCCACATCAAAAACAGTATCCACTAAAGCCTGAGGTTAATGAATGGGCAAAATCTTACTGTACTGACTTCTCATGATGTAAATGTGATATTCAACTCTAAAGTTCAGAGCAATAGTGGCTCCACTTTTAAAGCTGCTGTAACTCAAGGGGTGTCAAAAGCTTCAGGAATAGAATAACATTTACACTGTTCCTGGAAACCCCAATCTTCAGGAAATTTGAAAAGACTAATGACATGAAGAGGCATCTGCATAAGCTAACTCAGAAACACAAGATAGTTGGTTTAAAGTTTTACCTATTTCTTTAAAGAGGGCTTGAACCGCTCCCCACCCCCCCACCCCCGCCTCAAATGGCATTATCTCAATGACAGAGCTTTTTTGTGCACAGATATTGTCATAGATCCTAAAGACTTAGAACTAGCTATGTGATTCAGCTTTTAGCTTTTCAATGGACATTGTGAGAAATCTGGGATATGACCCCTGACCCAGACTCCACAATCGACATAATTGCCTGGTCTGCACAGTGCTCCTTTTCCTCATCAGTTGAAGACTTCCCATGGTGGGTTACTCCAATTCAAGGAAAGGACTTTCTTCAACCCTGCGAATATCTTCACCAACAACAATTGTATGTGATACCTCTCCTTGATCTGATGGCATCTAACAATCCTAAGATGAAATGATTGTACCTTAACTATGAACATAATGTGACTTTTAATTTTGATTAGGTTTTAACTTGATTTAATAACGTAATAATTTAATAAATTTTGCTTACCTCCTTAACTGTAAAATGGGGTTTGTTTCTGTCTGAAAGCTATTAAATTACAGATGGTTGTCCAGGCTCCTACTAGTGCCACAGCCTCCTCCAACTGTCACTTGGGGGCCCTGGGTCAGAGACCCTCAATATGAAGGTTCAGTTCAGTTCAGTCACTAAGTCATGTCCAACTCTTGGCGACCCCATGAATCGCAGCATGTCAAGTCTCCCTGTCCATCACCAATTCCCAGAGTTCACTCAGACTCATGTCCATCAAGTCAGTGATGTCATCCAGCCATCTCATCCTGTGTCATCCCCTTCTCCTCCTGTCCCCAGTCCCTCCCAGCATCAGGGTCTTTTCCACTGAGTCAACTCTTCGCACGAGGTAGCCAAAGTACAGGAGTTTCAGCTTTAGCATCATTCCTTCCAAGGAACACCCAGGACTGATCTCCTTCAGAATGGTCTGGTTGGATCTCCTTACAGTCCAAGGGACTCTCAGGAGTCTTCTCCAACACTACAGTACAAAAACATCAATTCTTCGGCACTCAGCTTTCTTCACAGTCCAACTCTCACATCCATACATGACTACTGGAAAAACCATAGCCTTCATTAGAGGGACCTTTGTTGGCAAAGTAATGTCTCTGCTTTTCAATACACTATCTGGGTTGGTCATAACTTTTCTTCCAAGGGGTAAGCACTTTTTAATTTCATGGCTGCAGCCACCATCTGGAGTGATTTTGGAGCCCCCCCAAAAATAAAGTCTGATACTGTTTCCACTGTTTCCCCATCTATTTTCCATGAAATGATGGGACCAGATGCCATGATATTCGTTTTCTGAACGTTGAGCTTTAAGCCAACTTTTTCACTCTCCTCTTTCACTTTCATCAAGAGGCTT
>NW_011494760.1:622986-623343 GCF_000754665.1 Bison bison bison | reverse complement strand
TTCACATTTCCTGACTTCTTGTTTTGATTGGGATTGAGATATAAGAAGAACTTGGAAATGCAGTTATTAGGCAGGACAGTAGGAGAGTCCTGGCATATGATATCAAATGACAGATGATTGCATATGGTGGCCAAACCTCAGAAAGAAAAAGTTGAGCCATTTATAGTTAGAGTATTGGGAAAGATTTTAGAACATAATGATTCATTACAGGCTTTATTATTTAGGCTTCTTTGTGATCACTGACCTAGAGCCAGACATCCTGGAATGTGAAGTCAAGTGGGCCTTAGAAAGCATCACTACAAACAAAGCTAGTGGAGATGATGGAATTCCAGTTGAGCTATTCCAAATCCTGAAAAG
>NW_011494760.1:607425-622886 GCF_000754665.1 Bison bison bison | reverse complement strand
TAGTTCCTCTTCACTTTCTGCCATAAGGTGGTGTCATCTGCATATCTGAGGTTATTGATATTTCTCCTGATAATCTTGATTCCAGCTTGTGCTTCTTCCAGCCAGGGTTTCTCATGATGTACTCTGCATATAAGTTAAATAAGCAGGGTGAGAATATATAACCTTGACGTACCCCTTTTCCTATTTGGAACCAGTCTGTTGTTCCATGTCCAGTTCTAACTGTTGCTTCCTGACCTGCATATTGGTTTCTCAAGAGGCAGGTCAAGTGGTCTGATATTCATATCTCTTTAAGAAAATAGACGTTTTTCAGGAACTCTCTTGCTTTTTCCATGATCCAGCGGATGTTGGCAATTTGATCTCTGGTTCCTCTGCCTTTTTTAAAACCGGCTTTAACATCTGGAAGTTCATGGTTCACACATTGCTGAAGCCTGGCTTGGACAATTTTGAGCATTACTTTACTAGTGTGTGAGATGACTGCAATTGTGTGGTAGTTTGAGCATTCTTTGGCATTGCCTTTCTTTGGGATTGGAATGAAGACTGATCTTTTCCAGTCCTGTGGCCACTGCTGAGTTTTCCAAATTTGCTGACATATTGAGTGTAGCACTTTCACATGATCATCTTTCAGGATTTGAAATAACTCAACTGGAATTCCATCATCTCCACTAGCTTTGTTCGTAGTGATGCTTTCTAAGGCCCACTTGACTTCACATTCCAGATGTCTGGCTCTAGGTGAGTGATCATACCATCATGATTATCTTGGTCATGAAGCTCTTTTTTGTACAGTTCTGTGTATTCTTGCCACCTCCTCTTAATATCTTCTGCTTCTTTAGGTTCCTACCTTCTTTGTCCTTTATTGAGCCCATCTTTGCATGAAATGTTCCCTTGGTATCTCTAATTTTCTTGAAGAGATCTCTAGTCTTCCCCCTTCTGTTGTTTTCCTCTATTTCTTTGCATTGATCGCTGAGGAAGGCTTTCTTATCTCTTCTTGCTATTCTTTGGAACTCTGCATTCAGATGCTTATATCTTTCCTTTTCTCCTTTAGGAGAATATGTTGCCTCAACAATTTAGGGACAATGCCCCTTGACAGCAGAAAATCGTTACAGAATGAAAACGATGTCCCTTTCTCTTGGCAACATAATTCTTGTAAAAGAAAAGGGGGAAAGAGAGAGTCAACTCCTAGGTAGGCTGATAAGAAGTCAAGGGTCTCCAAGGAGGAGAAAGGGGTCTGGGACTCTCAAGGAGGAGATAGGGGTCTGAAATTCTCAAAGAGGAGGAAAGGACAAACTTTTTTTTTTCTACATTCCTTAATAAGGATTATATAACAATGTATCATGCTTGAGGACATGCTTCTCTTTCCTGAAAACCTTCTAACTAATCCTCTTACCTTAAAATGTATATTATAGGAGTGGGTCTAGTAAGATCTTTACAACCTTGAGACATTTTTTTGATTCATTGTAATAACAATTAAAAAGTATATAATTCCCTTTCCAAGACTATGGATTGGGGCACTCTCTGTCCCCTTCTGATTTCTATGCCAGAAGCTTTCACTGTCCCTTTTATTGGTTTAATAAAACTCTTTAAAAAAAAAAATAATAAAACTCTGTTACACAAAATCTCTGCATGATCAAGCCTTGCCACGGGCCCTGGATTGAATTCCTCTCCTCTGGAGGCCAAGAATCCCAGCGTCTTTCACTACTCAGCAACAACATTTCAGAATGATGGGGAATATTCTCTTCAATTTGTATTATTGGCTGTAAACACATATAGTATGATTTACAGGAATCCTCCTTCATGGTTGTGCAAGAAGTTTATTTGCAGTAGAATAAAAAATTAAATATGAAAATAGAAGCACAGATAATAATTTGAACTGAGAAACAGAGGCAGAGTCCTGGCAACATCTCTTTGCTGCTGCTACTGCTGCTGCTGCTGCTAAGTCGCTTCAGTCGTGTCCGACTCTGTGTGACCTCATAGACGGCAGCCCACCAGGCTCCCCCGTCCGTGGGATTCTCCAGGCAAGAACACTGGAGTGGGCTGCCGTTTCCTTCTCCAATGCATGAAAGTGAAAAGTGAAAGTGAAGTCGCTCAGACGTGTCCGACTCCTAGCGACCCCAGGGACTTCAGCCTACCAGGCTCCTCCGTCCATGGGATTTTCCAGGCAAAAGTATTGGAGTAGGGTGCCATTGCTTTCTCCGGGCAATATCTCTTTAACCCTGAATATATCCACACCTGAAACCAATCTCTTTGTTATATGAACTGAATATTTTAAGTGAGAGTTGCTATTTTATAATAAACATGAGTGAATGAGTTTACCCAAACTGAAACATTTATATTAGCCAAGTAATTAACTTTCATAATTTGTCAAAATTCAAATTTTTATATAAGTTTTCAGATATTTTGCAAGTATTTGTTCATTATATTGTCACAATTAGTTTTGGATTTAACACAAGTATTAACTAGTTTAGTTTTGACCACAGTCACACAGCTAGTAAATATTCAGGGAAGATTATAACTAAGGTGTATTAATGTCTACTTTGGGACTTGAGATTTTTCCTCAACACGAAATTCTTCTTTCCATTCTGTCACTCATTTTCTACTCTGACTTTTCTTAATTTTGACCACTCCTATTTCACTGATCTGCTAATATTCAATAATGTGAGGACATAAGATTCTGTTATATTCCCCAACCCCCTTTTCCAACTTATTCCCATGTAAACAAACCCATTGTTTTACATAGAATTACCTCTACCATAGAAAGTATGAGTCAGAGTCAGACAGGACTGAAGTAACTTGACATGCATGTACACATATGAAAGGAGCAGGATTATACAGCCATGCTAAACCTTCTTCTTTCCCACATACAGAGGCCAGAACTCTTTGTTATTCAATTACAACAATTGATTAAATAATCCAAAGTATCACTTCCCTTATGAAGATGCAGACATTTAAAGGATGAATGGAATCCAAAAATATCTGCTTTTTCTCTCTGTCCCCTACTGATTCAAAAACAGTACCAAAATTTTGGGAACATTCTGATTTCACTGGTAGTATCAAGGAGGAAGATATATTTCCTGGTATCACAGGATTGGAATATGGGATACCTTTTGGGACATGAGTAGAGAAATAGAAATAAAAGTTCAAGAAAAAAATGTAGGTATTTATATCTTGGTGAGAAATATCAGAACAGATTTCAAAGTGGATTTTAAGTTCTTTAAGAAAGGCAACACATTCAGTTGTTGACTCATTTGTTTTTCTGTATCATACCTAGAATATTCTCCTGATGACAAAGGAGAATGAGTTTCTCAAGTCTCCTGCTACAGAAGCAAAACTGACATATAGTCCTAACTGCTTCACTTTGAATTTCATTCCTAAAAGCGCCCCAAGGCATTTCCTGCCATGAGCTGTACCCTGTTAATAACTGTGTGTTGCAAGGCAGACCCTTTCCTGAGAAACATGAGATTTCGCTGTCAGCTGACCTCAGCTCAGAAAATCTTTGACGTATCTGCCGAACATTCATTAGACTACATGGCTATCTAGGCTATTTTTTAAAATTAATTTATTTTTAATTGAAGGATAATTGCTTTACAATATTGTGTTTGTTTCTGTCATACGTCAACACGAATCAACCATAGGTTTATGTATGTCCCCTACCTCTTGAGCATCCCTCCCACCTCTTTCCCCATCCCACCCCTCTAGCTTGGTACAGAGTCCTGGTTTGATTTCCCTGAGTCATACAGCAAATTCCCATTGGCTATCTGCTTTACATACAGTAGTATATATGTTTCCATGCTACTCTCTCCATTTGCCCTACCCTCTCCTTACTCTAGGATATTTTTGCCTGACTTTTGCTTTCTCTCTTCTTTGTTAGGGATCAGATTTGCTCTGGGGTCTGAGGTTCTCCCAACTTTTCCTAAGTCTTTATTTTCCTTCACACCATGATTTCCCTAAGAAAATTCTTACATGTTTAATCTCATATTAACATCTGCTTCTAAGAGGATTTGTAGTCACACACAGGGGTGCCCAGTAAATATTTGCTTCTGATTTTAGTATGTCCAAAATGTCAATATAGACCTCATCATATATTTAGCTTTGGAAATTTCAAGTCAGAATAATTTATTTTTTATGACCATGGCCCCTAAATTTTCATATGATTCGTATATAATTATTTTAATTCTCAATTTGAAGCAAAAATACTTTATGTTTCTTACTCTAATACCTGATGATAATTTGTCACAAGAGGTTTTTGATAATATAAATGTCAGAATGCATATTTCTTTCCTTAAAAAAAAAAACTTTATATGCATATGTTTTATTTCGTAAAAATGTCAGTGATTTCTAAGCTGGCAAAAAAATTCATCTACACCTAATGCCAGCATTTCAAAACACTTTCATTACTAAAGATTTGAAACCTGTGAATTTTGCAACTATAGGAAATGTTAAAGCTAAAATGAAACAAGCACTATAAATGTATAAATTAAAAAAGCCATGCTCTACTAAATGGAGTTCACATGAGAATGGAGTGGTTCATAATTAAAGGATTACAATTCTCTTTAATTGATAATGTGACTTTACCAGTAGGCCACAATTTTAGCCTCATAGATGTGCTCAATCAGAATGTTGTGATGAGATTCACAGCTTTAAATGTACTGCTAATTATCTTAGAAGATGAAAAAAACACATTTTTTTTTTTTTTTCCCCAACTTGCTTCCATGGGTTTTCATCACAGGCGATAGTCAATCTCCTAAGCAAAACTGTTTGGAAGCTTTAAAGCGTGCAACACTTGAATCACAATAGGAATATCTGAAGGTCAGTATGTTACCAAACTAGTTCTGCTTTTTGGTTGATGGGGTAGTACATGACGAATATAAGATGAAAGAAAAATTATGTATCAGTATTATCCCAAGCCATAAGCTTTCCTTACTAGAAACAGTACAATCATTCCTATTGGTTTTACACAACTGCTTTACCCCCTCTGTCAATGTCTACATGATTTCTCTTTTTGAAGCAGTTCTTTCTCCCAGTAGAGTTGACAACAATTTAATGAGGTGTAGGGTCAGGAGAAGGCAATGGCACCCCATTCCAGTACTTTTGTCTCAAAAATCCCATGGATGGAGGAGCCTGGTGGGCTGCAGTCCATGGGGTTGTGAAGAGTCGGACACAACTGAGGGACTTCACTTTCACTTTTTACTTTCATGCATTGGAGAAGGAAATGGCAACCCACTCCAGTATTCTTGCCTGGAGAATCCCAGGGATCAGGGAGCCTGGTGGGCTGTCGTCTCTGGGGTTGCACAGAGTCGGACACAACTGAAGCAACTTAGCAGTGGCAGCAGCAGCAGGGTCTGTTGGGGTTTCCCTGGTGACTCAGGTGGTGAAGAATCTGCTGCAACACAGGAGACCCAGGTTCAGTCCCTGGGTTGGAAAGATCCCCAGGAGCAGGGAATAGTTTACCCATTCCAGTATTCTTGCCTGGAGATTTCCATGGACAGAGGAGCCTTGTGGGCGATAGTCCATGGGGTCACAAAGAGTCAGACATGACTGAAATGACTTAGCAGCAGTAGGGTCTGTGGGGTAAAATGAGACAAGATAGCTGGTCTGACTTTGTCTCTTCCTTCAGCAGCAAAATCTTTGCAAATGGATAGATAAGACTTCCTGAAGCTCTGTCAAGTCACTCTTCAGAGAGCAACTAATGACAGTCTTTACATACACGACTGCACATAAACACTACAAAATAAGTTCCTCCAACTCTAATGCCATTTCTTGGTGTTTGAGGGCAGATACCCATAGGATTTAAAAAAAAAAAAAAGAAAAGATCTTTCACTTTGAAGTACAATTATAATAGGACAGCAAGGCCATCTCCTAAGGAGGCCACTATATGCAACTGAATACCTCTGCTGCTTTAGCAACCCCTTTTTATTCTGCTCAGAAAAGATTCCTGGATACTCATAGTTAATTAAAACCTATTTAAACAAGATAATTTTTTCCTTCCAGGATTCTGGAAAGTTACTTTTCAGAGATATTATAAGGTGTAATCGTCTTCTCAGACTTCCTTAGGCAATTTATGCTGGGCTCTGCACACCTTCTCTGATGAACATCCCTTTCTAATAGTCCTAGGCAAATTTCATGGCAGCCATTATGGGGCCTCTGCCTGAGTCATAAAACCCTTCTTGTTTCTGAAGAGCCAGTGTTTAATTTTAGGCAGTCCCCCTGGAAAGTGAGACATATTTATACAAACGTGGGAGGATGGTAATGAACATTTTTATGACCCATATAATCAGATCTCCTTCTCACCATTGCTTGCTATTTGCTTTCTCAGATTGAGGCCATCCAGGCTCCTTTTTTCTTTCCCCAAATCCATTAAATAACAAGCTACCCAGGCTATGGCACTGTTTGAAATGTAAAAATGCTGTACTGTTAGGAGATAATTAAGCTTTGCTTTTGTTTCAACAGGACACCAAATTGTTATTTCTGGGTTCTCATTACTTGCCTCTGCCCTTCTCCAATTCAAGAATTACAGAGTAAAATAATCATACTCTTTTCAGAAAAAAAAAAAAAAAACTAAGTGAACTAAGTGAGTAAAATGAGTCAACCATCAAGTATATGCCACATAAGCAATTAAGTGTTTAGTCACTTCAGTCATGTCCAACTCTTTGCAACCCTATGGACTGTAGATCGCCAGGCTCCTCTCTCCATGGGATTCTCCAGGAAAGAGTATTGGAGTGGGTTGTCATGCCCTTCTCAAATACAATTAAACATTTAAATTAAAAAAGAAAAAAAAAAAGAAAGAAAATGAAAGTCTAATGCATTAACATCTTAAAAACTATTTGTTATTATTTTTATTACTTGCATTTTTCTTTACACAAATCAGTAAAGGCATTTTTGTCCTTATAGTTTGTTTTGGCCTGGAATTATTCTATTATATCTGTCCATAGTGGAAAAAAAGAATGGAAATCTCCCATTCCTGAATATCTAAAGGCAACTATATTCTCCATAGTATTAGTGATTTTTTTTCTCCCTAAAAAAATGTAATTCAGCCTGACACTAACAAACTCTCATTAAGGAAGGAAATGAGTGTCTGGATTCCTAAGAAAAATAAATCCTACCAGTTGGCAAGATACCTCCATGAGGAGAGAAAGCTGACTCTTAGCTCATTTACTTTTTTTTTTTTTCAACCATATATCACTCATTTACTCATTTCTGTCTTCATGTTTTGTGTCCATGTGACTTGCTTTTTTTTTTATCAAACTCTTGGTAACTTGAACATAGATACTTAGATAAGTTCCTATGCCCTACTCCACCTACTCTTGTCACCTTTTAAAAAAATACCTCCTTGAGTAACCCTCTCTAAGCAATCTAACTCTGAAAATCTGACCATATGGTCTCTAATGAGTGAAAGTGTCTGTTTTTACTGCATCAGCAGATATGTGTGTTCAGAATTTTTGTTTTAGATTATTTTTGTTCCAGGGAAACACACTTTCTAAGCAATTGTTAATAACTACCTATTTTTTTTTTAAGATAGTGCATTGTTGCATCTGCATCTGTCTCCTCTCTTTTACTTTCTTCCCCTCTTCCTCTTCCTCCTCCTTCTGCTTTTAACCATACTTTCTTTTCTCTTTTTTAAAATCTATATTTGTTCCAAAGAGAATCTAAGATCTCTTTCATTCCTTTAAAAAACGATATGTCTAATTTTTAAGATATTCTCATATTAGTATATACAGATATGTGGATTATTCAATTCTATTAATGAAACATCATTAACTTAACTTGGTAAGTGCTTTAATTTAACTTGGTAGATGTTTAGGTGGCATACAATACTCAGCTGTTGAGATCAATGCAGAACTTAACATCCTGGTATATGCATATATATTTCTTGAGGTAGATTCATAGAAGTGTAGTCTCTGTGTTCAAGGGTATGTATATTTTGAATACTAATGAATATTTTCAGAAAATTAACTTTTTATCCCACAATATTGGATGTCTTTTCTTTTACTTTGAATTTTGTCACAAAAATGAATGTTTTGTCTATTTTCATGGTATAATACAAAATTACGTTTTGTTTTCATTTCCAAGTTATTATTGATTTTTTTTGCCTGGTAGGCTGCAGTCCATAGGGTCGATAAGAGTCAGACACAACTGAGCGACTTCACTTTCACTTTTCACTTTCATGCATTGGAGAAGGAAATGGCAACCCACTCCAGTGTTCTTGCCTTGGAGAATCCCAGGGACGGGAAGCCATGGTGGGCTGCCGTCTATGGGGTCACAGAGAGTCGGACACGACTGAAGCGACTTAGCAGCAGCAGCAGCAGCATATATTCATTTATTTATAGTTATTTATAATTCTTATCAAGTAAATTTCTACATTAACCATTTAAAACACATCTAATGGTTGACTTTTTTGTTGCCTTAGGAAACTATATAGTAAAAATAAGCTTTTATTTGTGGCATCTATAGTTTTCTGGGCTCCCCAGGTAACACTAGTGGTTACACTAGAACTCACCTGCAGATGCAGGTTTGATCCCTAGGTCAGGAAGATCTCCTGGAGGAGGGCATGGAAACCTACCCCAGTATTCTTGTCTGGAGAATCCCCTGGACATAGAAGGCTAACATGCCACAGTCCATAAGGTTACAAAGAGTGGGATATGACTGAAGTGACTTACACACACACACACACACACACACACACACACACTTGCCTAATCTGTGGCAAAGACAACTGTTCATTGTGCCTTTTGTTGTAAATGCTGAAATCATTTAGCTCTTTACTTGTACCTCTGTGTTTTGCTTCATGAATGTCACACATTCTTTTTTTTTGTATGTATTTTTCACTTTTCTTCAGTGCATTCTAAATAATTATTTTAGATAAATAAATTTGGAAGAAGAGACTTTAATTGAAAAAAAAAAAATGTCTGTCCTAACAACATTGTATTAACCAAACTTGAGGTTATAATGAAAGACTTTGCTTGTAAAGTTCAATCTTTCTGTGTCTTGGAAGAAAAGAAAGGGCTTGGCCAAGCAGTCTGTGTTGTGGAAGCACACAGTGGAAGGAAAGAGAATTTGCTAACAGATGTGACAGAGTTCGAAGACAGAGACAATATTGATATTGTCTTATGAGAGATACCCATGGATCAAAGTGTAGATAAGAATCAAGATTTTAGGTGCAAAGAGTAGAGGTAGTAATAAGACAAGAAGACAGGAACAATAGTAATAATTAGTGAGGTAGGCAGAATTCTGAGATGACTCCAAGATGTTCATTCTTCCAGTATACACATCTGTATAATCCTTAAGCTCAGTATGGTGAAATGCACTTGCATGATTAGTCTATATTAAGCTATTAGTATATTATAGGGCAAAGTTAACCTTAAGAGAGGAAGATTATGCAGGTGGATTCAACTTATTAAATAGCTTTCTAAAAGCATAGCCTTTTCTCCTGCTGGCTGCAGAAGTCAATGTTTGGAAGCAGGTAAAGGATTAGGCAAGCTATGGCTGGCTTGAAGATGAAGGGGATAACACATCATGATCTGTCAGTTGCCTCTAGGAGCTGAATGAAGCATGAAGTTTGCAGCAAGCATAGAAATGGACAATACAGGCCTATAACTTGCAAGGGATTGTATTCTGCTAACAAGAAGGAGCTTGGATGCACGTTTTCCCATGCAGCTTCCAAATGGAAATTCAGTCTGGCTGACACTTTGATTTTAATCTCATGACACCCTGAGCAGAAAACAAATTCATACAATGCTTAGACTTCTGACCTGTCCATGAACTAATAAATGGGTATTGTTTTCAGGTGCTAAGTTTGTGGTATATTTTTCTGTAGGAGCAGAAAACTAACACACATAGGTCAGAGAGTAACAGCGGCCAGCTCTCAAAGCTAGGCATGTGTTTAACTACAGCAGTATTTTTACATGAGTGAGAGTTCGGAGAAAATTCTAATTATGAGTTTATCCAAGATTCTTATTGTTTCCTAGACATTTTTATTTTGATGTAGAGTTATAATCTTAAACTCAGTCTGTTTGAAAGCTTCTCTGTCTCTTTTGCTACTCTTCATTGACTGCATTGTAAGTTGCCTGTGAAAGACAGAAGAATAGACTCTTCCATAATTGTGTCCACAAGCTAATCTCTTGAACTTTTTATTATGTCATGGTATGTCCTATGGGCCAATTTAAGGTTGCAAATGTAATTAAGACTGATAATCAGATTATCTTAAAATACAGAGACTCTGTTCTCACATCCATTACTTCCATTCCATTGACTATAACATTATTGGGATAGGTATTCATAATTTCTTAACTGGGTCATTAATTTTTTACCACCAGAGATCACTCCATCTGTCAAGTTGATATTAGTGTTATTTTCTAAAGCTGCAGATATGTTCAAGTCATGCCCCTGGGTCACAAACTTACAACAAAAATACCCTTGCAATGACTTTCATAATATGCAAGTTTCATACAGCTTCTTGTACAACCAGAAAAACTGTTCATATCTTGAAGAGCTTTTGGAAAATCTAAATGCTCATTTTTATAACACTTACCTTTTGAAATGCTAAATACAATGATTCTTTTTATTACAAATTTTAATAGTTTTATTATCCTAACTGTTCTTTATTCAAATAATACCATTTCTGCTCTCAAATGAAATTTTTGTGCCAGTTACAATTAGTTTTCCCAGTTAGTGTTGAGAAAATATTTTTATATTGTTTCAACATATTTGTTGAAATTCAAAGAAGGAACCATAAAATTTAGTCTCACTAAACCCATATTTATTGATATTTCTGAAAATATAAAAATTATCTGTACAGCATTAACTGGCATCATGACACTGAATTTTCTCTACCAAATATCACTATTAAATTGGTGAACCATCAGATTTTTAAAGATACTATATTAGTCTTTATTTTCACATTAACATTTACTTTGACATTATTAAAATATTCAAGTTTGTGAAGTTTTCTTGGAGATATGGATAATTCTATTTTTTCACCAGTATAGATGAATTAAAACAATCACAGGACTGAAACAGCCTTGACTGCGTTCTGGTTTCTGAACATCAAATATGTACATGCTCTACAGAAAATGGTGATGATGCTATTTCAGTGGTCTGGAGTATCCTCCACCCATGATCTCCACCAATATTTTGATTTGATTAAAAGTTATGTTGTATAAATGATTACTCCTGTCTTCGAGTAATTGTTATGTTTTATTATATTAACCCGAGCTATAGTTCTGAAATCTACTGATTCTATATTGAACTGTTTGAGGTAAAGATTAGAGTCGTATCTCCTTCCATTAATTTACTCGAATCATTTGAAATTGTTAGTATTTGATTATTTTTGACTGATAAGATTCTCTATTTCAGAATGTTAAATCTAACCTTTAGTTTACAAACTTGTCCTTATAATTGCAGATACTTACTTTCTAATATCCTAAAGTCTAAGCTCTTTAGTTTTCATAACCTTTTTGTACACTGTAGACTTTTTAATTGAGCAATCTAAATTAAATTAAATTCTGAATTTTCTATAGTGTTTCATCCTAAAGGAAATCAGTCCTGAATATTCATTGGAAGGACTGATACTGAAGCTGAAATTCCAGTACTTTGGCCACCTGATGCGAATAACTGACTCGTTGGAAAAGACCCTGATGCTGGGAAAGATTGAAGGTGGGCGGAGGAGGGGATGACAGAGGATGAGATGGTTGGATGACATCACCAACTTGATGGACATGCGTTTGAGCAAGTTCCAGCAGTTGGTGATGGACGGGGAAGCTTGACATGCTGCGATCCACAGGGTCGCAGAAGTCAGACACGACTGAGCAACTGAACTGAACAGATCATGTTTCATATTTTCAGATCAACATATAATACCTTGAGATAATATGAAGTAGAGGATGGATATTAGCACACATAGAAGAAAATTGAGGTCCCTCACACAAAACACTCAGACCTTTCCAGGTGGTGCTAGTGGTAAAGAACCCTCCTGTCAAGGCAGGAAACATGTAAGACACTGGTACTATTCCTGGGTTAGGAAGATCTTCTGGAGGAGGGCATGGCAACCCACTCCAGTATTCTTGCCTGAAAATCCCATGGACAGAGGAGCCTGGTAGGCTACAGTCCACAGGGTCACAAAGATTTGGACACAACTGAAGTGACTTAACACACATGCACACAAAACACTCAAAAATACACAGAAAATTATTATGTTTAAATCCCTGATCTTCACAGACTTCAAATATTCAGCATTCCTGAAGTCAAGGTATTCAGTTTCTTTGTTAATTCATTCCATTCCAACCATCTCTACCCAGTACTGATTGCTCAAACATCACACAAAGTCAACGATCTAAATAAATTGAAATCTCTTCCAGGGATTTGGGCAACCTTTGAAGAAACTGATTGGTAGAATGGAAATCTAAGACTGTGTAACAAAACCCACTTCAAATCATTAGGATCAGTCTTAAAAATTGAATTAAACAAAAAGTACACTGAAATCATGTAGCCAGAAAACAAAAGGCTGTTTTCTCTAAGAGATATGTGAAGATTGCTGGTCACGTGTTGCCACTTTGCATCTCATCCACACATATTTACTGATTCCTGGCAGTGATCTGTCTTTGAACATCTAAAATGATCACACAAACCAGTGGCCACACAAGAGTCAAGCTCTTTTTTTTTTTTTTTTAAAGAATAGAATGAAGCTGCCTTTAATTTTTCTTCTGTGGTTCTTATGGATAAGGACACTTCAATACATTGACACTCACTGACTTGTCTTTGTTTGTATTCTTTAGAAGAAATAATTCCTGTCCTGGGTTTTAAAACATGATTTCTGATGGAGAAGGAAATGGCAATCCACTCCAGTATTCATGCCTGGAAAATCCCATGGACTGAGGAGCCTAGTAGGCTATAGTCCTTGGGGTAGCAAAGAGTCAGACATGACTGAGCAACTTTCACTTTCACTTTCTGATGTGTTTCTGAAAATGCTACTAATCATAAAATGTAAATCTTATCCAGATATATTACTTAAGGAAAAAAAAAAATTTTAAAGTGACTTTAAAGATGCCTCTTGCAATCTTGTTCAGTTATAGAGATTTTTTACAATATTCTGTGTCCTTTTTTTTTTTTTTTTCTCTGCCTTTGAGAAAGTGGTAATGGGTGAAAGTTGTTTGACTTGAAAATACATTTTCCCAGATATCAAGGTACTGCAGATATATGTTTTCTTAGCTAAATAATGAATCTAAAATAATTGTTACTCTTGTTAGTTACATCTCTTGCCTTAAGTTTGAAATCTATGATCCACATGCAGATTAAAATATATACATATATATTGTCTGAAAATTATATTTAAAAAATATTCCTGTTTCTCTATCTTTTCTTCTAGTGAATAAGTGACTGGAGAAGTTTCCACTATCAAGCTTATATTTGCAAAGATGTAGATAAATGTGGAGTTTCATTAATGGTGTAAAAAGAGAAAACTGCTTATTTTTATTCCTAGGATACTAGTAACATATAATTGCTACAAACACTTGCCACCTGTTTCTGTCACTGTCACTTGTCTCATTCTGAATCCTTCCTTTTCTCTCCATTGTTTGAATGGATATTCAAAGGTTTTGGATAATTAATCACACAGAACTGTTTTAAACATGTCTTTGCCCCTAGAGGCCTCTCAAATAATTAGCCTCTTTGGAAGTGTTCAAAGATGTAGTGCATTATACCAAGATAGTAAAATCTCCAAATTATTTGCATCTTTTTTGCAGATTTATATTAACCCAATCTTTCAATTCTTTATACCCAGTTGTTGGAAAAAACATCAACAGAAGATGGCACTGTTTATTCATTGCTTTAAAAAATGTCAGTAAATAGTCTTTCCACGTTGAACAAAAATGAAGTTTTAAAAGCTACCTCAAAGAAAAAGAGAGAGTTTTATCAGAAAATGGAGGTGAGATGCATGGCATAAAGCATAATTTATTCAAAAATTGGAATAAAAAGCAATTAAAAATTAAACATGAAAAAATAAATCTTAAAATATAATTACTTTTTAAGAAAATTGCAAGAAAAGATCATACATAACACAGTGTTAGTTACATATGAAAAATATCATATGCCATATGTAATACAAAGGGATTGGAAGGCTGTGAAAATTTAGTTTGTAACTCATGTTCGATCTTTACTTTTATAAATCATGAGACCCTGGGTAAGTTACTTCTATCTGAATTAAATGGCCTTGATTTATAAATGAAAGTAATATCTATTCTATATTTGGAGGTTTAAGTTAAAATATGGAAGGTTCAATTGATATTGCTTTATCATCCCACAATATAAATATTGCGTAGGGCAAAGAAGATGTCTGCTTTTATCATTATATTATCAACACATAACACTATATCTGACATTTAGTACAAGTATGACAAATTTGCTTTCGTGGAAGAAATAACAGAGCTTCAATGGATTGGGTATTAGTTTTAAATGACTTTTCAAACAAGGGCTGTAAAAATGATACTCAAGTTTTCAGAAGCAATTATTATATAAAAACAAGTTTTTTAAGAGAGAAAAAAATTTTACCTTTTCTTTTTTCTTTTAAGTATGTAGCTCCTAACACTATTGCATATAAATAGATGAGTGTTTGAAAATAAAACAAAGAAGAAAACTTTGTCTGTATAAGATTACCCAAATTTAGAGGCAAGACAAGTTCCTTGAATTCAGTCTACACTGATTAAATTTCTGCATTTAAAATCATCACAGAGAGAAATGATGAGCTTACTTCTTATCTTTGAATTTAACTCCAGGCAAACTTAAACCTGAAAAACAAATATCACAAATACATGTTTAGAAAGAGTTGCATATTTAAAATGTTCATCCTCTTAATCCCCAACAAGCAGAAATTGCTAGTATTTAGTAAAAGAAAATAATTTTCTCTTCTTGGTATAGAGCTAGCCTGTATTTCCCAGTCTCTGGGTGTGTATACACAAAGGAATGTGAATCAAAATCCTACATGTTATTGTTATGTGAAGGTTTTTAGAAATAGATGTCCCTCTAATTGGGTACTAAGGGTAGGCTGGTTGGCTTCCCTGGTGCCTCAGTGGTAAAGAATCTGACTACAATGCAGAAGAATGGCATTGAAACATGTAAAATATCATGTATGAAACGAGATGCCAGTCCAGGTTCGATGCATGATACTGGATGCTTGGGGCTAGTGCACTGGGAAGACCCAGAGGGATGGTATGGGGAGGGAGGAGGGAGGAGGGTTCAGGATGGGAAACACATGTATACCTGTGGCAGATTCATTTTGATATTTGGCAAAACTAATACAATTATGTAAAGTTTAAAAATAAAATAAAATTTAAAAAAAAGAAAGAAAAGTAAAAAAAAAAAAGTAAAAAAAATTTAAAAAAAATAAAAATAAAATAAAATTTAAAAAAAATTAAAAAAAAAAAAAGAAGAAGACCCAGATTTGATTCCTGGGTCAGGAAGATCCTCTAGAGAAGGAG
>NW_011494760.1:603344-607325 GCF_000754665.1 Bison bison bison | reverse complement strand
ACAGAGGAGCCTGGCAGGCTACAATCCACGGGATCACAAAGAGTCTGACACAATAGACAACTAATACACTTTTAGAAACGCATGTCCCTGTAGTGGAATAATAAGGGTAGGCTGGTGGGCTACCCTTCCTGAGCTGGTGGGCTCAGTAGTAAAGAATCTGCCTACAATGCAGGAGATGCATGCAGGAGAGGCAGGTTCCATCCCTGCATCAGTAAGATTCTCTGGAAGGGGAAATGGCAATCCACTTCAATATTCTTGACTGGGAAATCCCATGGACAAAGCAGCCTGGTGGGCTACAGTCCATGGGGTTGCAAGAGTCAGACATGACTTAGTGACTAAACAACAACAGCCAAGAAGAATATATTTGATCACTAATATGTTTAGAATTGATAAACCTCTTTCATTCCTTTCAATATCAAGATGCAGATGAATGAAAGCTTCTTTCTCCATCTACGAGTCTAAATAAATGATCTTTGTCCATGATTCTAGCTCTCGCTAGTCTCTATTAACACCATCTCCTTCCCTCACTCATTTAGGTCTAAGGGTGGTTGATCATAACAACTGCCCAGCAGCTTCCCTAGAACCTGGTGATATCTATTCAGGTTACTAAATTCTTTCTCTTAAACTGAACATGTTCAAGTAGATTTCTGTTTCTTGCCAGGACATAACTAATATACCATGAGTGTTAGAGAACAGAGACAGAGTTCAGTGTTTGGTTTGATGTTTTTATTTGACAAGTCTCTAAAAGTAGCATTGAGATAAATCAAAGGGCTTAGTTCACTTAAAATGTTGATATCATTTTGAATATATAAAACATTAAGGGATCATTGAGTGCTTCTCTAGTATTACTTCCTTTTTGTTAAAATACATGAACATAATCAAAATTTGGATGGCTATACAAATTTGGTCAATGTTTTCAAATACTAGAAATAATCAAGATATTAATTATGCATTTATTTTTATCTCAAGTAGTTACTCAACTTTGGACATCTAACCTTCCCACCTCTGTCATGTTTGCATGTGAGGTTTCTTCAACAGAAAGGAGAAAATGAAAACAGCCACAAGTGCTTAAACCCAGATAAGATCAGTCATCCATCAGAAGAGAATTGAACTGCCTGAGAATTTTGAGAAAAATTAGGGCCATTCAATGACACTATGGGGGCAAAACTTTAAAATAAATCAAACATTAGGGAAAAAATAAAATAAAATGATAGGGAAATCTCACCAAAAATCTGAATAATACAATTCTAAAAATCAACTAGAATTTTAATTTATTGAAGATATTTTATTGAAAGAAACATTCATGAAGAGGCCTTGTTCCCTTATCATTATATCACCACCATGGCTGAGCCTCCTGACTGAATCATCTAGAAAAATACTGTAAGCATCTTGCAAGTGCAATGTATAGAGTAAAACATCCATTAAATTGAATTCCTCAGTAGTGTAAATGCATTAATATGCATACGGTGACAGATAAACAAAGGCAGTGCACAAAGACAGTGAGAGAAACATGAGTCATTTTAAGATTATAGCTGTGAGGAAAAGAAAGCTGACATGGAACAATGGTTTTGTGCTTAAAAAAAGCAAAATCAGGCACTCTTGTCAAACTACTTTTTTTAATGATGTGGTAATTAGCAATCACATATTCATCTTAAAGGAAAAATCATTTGTTCCACAGATATGTTTTATTTTTTGTAGAAATACCCAGAGGAGATAGTGCGTATTTGTTTACTCCTTCCCACTCCTGAAATCACCTTTTGATGTTTTCTGTGGCATTACCCCCATTCACATATCTTAATCACTGCCTTTTTATTTTATTTTTTTAGTTTTTACTCCCTTCCTGATAAATGCTAAACTCTTGTATCTTACATCTGACTCCTGATGATAGAGAATAGATCAAAGATTACCTCTTAGGATTGGGGACCAACTGGAAACTAGTGAATAGTATGAAGAAACTTTCCAAAATGAAAATATTTCATAACTTATTTTGGGTTGATATTTACATGGGGCATATAAGTCAACATTCATCACAATGTATATTTAAGATCTGGAGATTTTTTTCATATATTTTCTAAGCAAAAACATGTAAGATTACTTAGAAAGATATATAAAGAAAATATATCTCCCAGTTCTTTGTATATCTGAAGGTAAAAAATTAAACTTAAAGACTGAAAATAGTATAAAATGAACATTATTATTTTGAATGGAGAGAACTAAAAAGAGACCTTATGGTTTTTAAGATATTTAAACTCTTATTATATTTTGAAAAACGGTTAGGCAGTCTTTCTGGCCAAGATCAAGAAGGTAAAATTAATAGATGAGGATCAGTGTTCCACTTTAGGAAGATGTCTAAACATGGGAGGATTTTCATAATAGCAATGAGCTGAGTTAGAGAGTATTCTGATGCTGCAAGTTCTAACTAGAGTAGTGGCCAGGGATATTTGGAGATATTTCTACAGATAATGAGATTTGGCTAGAAGCCATTTGAAGCTTACCAGGTGGCACAGTGGCAAAGAATCTGCCTGCCAGTGCAGGAGACATGGGTTCGATCCCTGGATTGGGAAGATCCCCTGGAGGAGGAGGGCTTCCATGGCAGCTCAGTTGGTAAAGAATCCAGATGGAGTGCAGTGCAGGAGACCCCAGTTTGATTTCTGGGCCTGGAAGATCCCCTGGAGAAGGGATAGGCTACCCACTCCAGTAGTCTTGGGCTTCCCTCATGGCTCAGCTGGTAAAGAATCCACCTGCAATGCAGGATGTGTGGATTCAATCTCTGGATTGGGTAGATCCCCTGGAGAAGAGAGTGGACTACCTTTGCCAGTATTCTGACCTGGAGAATTCCACAGACTCTATAGTCCATGGGGTCACAAAGAGTTGGACACAACTAAGTGACTTTCACTTTCCTGGAAGAGGAAATTACTATCCACTCCAGTATCCTTGCCTGGGAAATCCTCATGGACAGAGGAGCCTACCAGACTATAGTCCATGGGGTTGCAAAGAGTCTGACATAATTGTGCACACACACACTCAGAGGGCCTTTGAGATTTTTACTAACAAAGATCTTAGGATTCTAAATTTTATATTTTAACATACAAAAATGATATCTTAATTTATTCGTGTGCAGCTATTGTATGTACTTGAAGGCTGCAGTTATACTGTTCACCATCCCTCACTGTCTATCACATTTAACATATTAGCTATCACGTTTAAAGCCATGTGCTTATAAATGCATATGGAGTGTGTCTCATTATATCTTGAGCTTCTTTTAACTGTATGAGTTTACTTCAATCTTGTTCCAAGCCTTATTTCCTGTTTCAAACTCTATGCATTATGAACTTTATAAAGGAACTGAACTAAATCACTTTTTCACATTTACTACTTAAGGCAGAATACTATTATAAGCATTATGTCAGTTGCTCAGTCATGTCTGACTCTCTACAACCCCTGTGGACTGTAGCCCACCAGACTCCTCTGTCCATGGGATTAACCAGGCAAGAATACTGGAGTGGGTTGCCATTACCTTCTCAAGGATATCTTCCCAACACAGGGAATGAACCCAGGTGTTCTAAAATGCAGGCAGATTCTTTACCATCTGAGTTATCAGAGGAGCTCTTTACCAGACACCAAAATGTTGTGTGTATATATATATATATATATACACACACACACACACACACACATATATATATATATATATATATATATATATAATCAGTTCAGTTCAGTTCAGTCACTCAGTTGTGTCCGACTCTTTGTGACCCCATCAATTGCAGCATGCCAGGCCTCCCTGTCCATCACCAACTCCTGGAGTTCACCCAAACCCATGTTCACTAAGTCGATGATGCCATCCATCCATCTAATCCTCTGTTGTCCCCTTCTCCTCCTTCCCCCAATCCCTCCCAGCATCAGAGTCTTTTCCAATGAGTCAACCCTTTGCATGAGGTGGCCAAAGTATTGGAGTTTCAGCTTTAGCATCAGTCCTTC
>NW_011494760.1:591306-603244 GCF_000754665.1 Bison bison bison | reverse complement strand
CTCAAGAGTCTTCTCCAAAACCACAGTTCAAAAGCATCAATTCTTCGGCGCTCAGCTTTCTTCACAGTCCAACTTTCACATCCATACATGAAAGGATTTCCAAGGCTATTGGAAAAACCATAGCCTTGACTAGACAGACCTTTGTTGCCAAAGTAATGTCTCTGCTTTTGAATATGCTATCTAGGTTGTTCATAACTTTCCTTACAAAGAGTAAGCATCTTTTAATTTAATGGCTGCAATCACCATCTGCAGTGATTTTGGAGCCCCAGAAAAATAAAGTCTGACACTGTTTCCACTGTTTCCCCATCTATTTCCCATGAAGTGATGGGACCAGATGCCATGATCTTCATTTTCTGAATGTTGAGCCTTAAGCCAACTTTTTCACTCTCCTCTTTCACTTTCATCAAGAGGCTTTTTAGTTCCTCTTCACTTTCTTCCCTAAAGGTGGTGTCATCTGCATATCTGAGGTTATTGATCTTTCTCCTGGAAATCTTGATTCCAGCTTGTGCTTCTTCCAGCCCAGCGTTTCTCATGATGTACTCTGCATATAAGTTAAATAAGCAGGGTGGCAATATACAGCCTTGTCGTACTCCTTTTCCTATTTACAACCAGTCTGGTGTTCCATGTCCAGTTCTAACTGCTGCTTCCTGATCTGCATAAAGGTTTCTCAAGAGGCAAGTCAGGTGGTCTGCTGTTCCCATCTCTTCCAGAGTTTTCCACAGTTTATTGTGATCTACACAGCCAAAGGCTTTGGCATAGTCATTAAAGCAGAAATAGATGTTTTTCTGGAACTTTCTTCCTTTTTCCATGATCAAGCAGATGTTAAGATTGTATCTATATAGATAGATATAATCTTTTAAAATAAGATAAATTGCTTTGCTTAGTAGATGAAAACCTCAGTTAACATTTTGTTGAGGAGAATCAGTTTGTGAAGTAACAAAATAATCTATTTGTCATCTGATTTTTGGATTTACTGAACTTAAGATTTTAATAAATGAAAATAAAAGCATAAATTCAGAATTAATGTATATTAATTAATTAACTTTTAGAGATAATTGACCTAATATTGTCAAATTCTTGTTATGATAACTATGCTGCATTAAAGAACTACAGAAAACAACTAAAATTCTAACATTTCAATTTTTTAGAGAAAACAAAAGGACCTTTATTGACTCCCAAAAGTATATCAAAGCTAGGAAGGATATTCACAATATTTATCTGTATGATGCAAACAACTGACTAGTCACAATAGACTTGGCTGATACGAATTATGGTTCACATTCAATTTGTGATTGGATGAGCATAATGTTAAAATGAAAGCAAAACAAGATTGTTAAATTTATTATATTTCATAAAAAATCATTACATTGGCCTTATGTTCTTCTGTTGTCTTGAATTATAAAATTTTTGTTACGTATGTGGAAGTGTTCTTAGAGAAAAAGTTTGGGAATGCTGACCTTCAAGCTTCCTAACCCCTAAGTTTACCATCACAAAGAGGGGGGTAGGTTTATTCTCTGTGTCACTGAACTACAAATATTAAATTCAAATATGCAGAAAAGCTCTCTAAGCTTTGTGGAGAAAGCAAGTGATCCTCCAGGACTGTCTTTTGTTGAGAATGGATATAAGTTATTGCAACAACAGACTACATACGATATGATCTTATTTTCTTAAGGGCTTTTCAATCCAGCTATAGTAGCAAGATGAATATACCTAAAATAAAATTATTTTAAATTGATGCATTTAAGTATACAATAATATTGCCTAGATGTATCCTAGTAAGATAACCCATGTGAGAGTACTAATTATACAGAAGAAAATTAAATCTCAAGGAGATTTTCAAATGAAATGGATTCTATTTTTATATGGGGATCTATAGGAATTTTAAATATCTCATAAATAACCAGCAAGGCTTGCCACTCTATAGTATAGACATTATATTCTGAAGAGTGAAAATGGACTAATTTAGGTGTGAAATACCCATGTGTATCCCTACTTCATCCTCCACAAGAAATCTAGAGCTCCCTACCTATTGTTGTTGCTGTTCCTTCGCTCAGTCACATCCAACTCTTTGTGACACCATGGACCTACACTTAGCCCCTTAATTCAATACACTAACTCTGTTCTCAAAATACTTTGTTAGGTACTGTAGATTGACAAAATTTAATTATTCCATGAAATACTGCTTCAGAAACTGAAGGCCATATAGACTGTAGTAATGATGACCCCTCAAGATATCCTGGTCCCAGGCCCTGGAAACTGTGAATGTTGTCTTAAGTATCCTAATAAGAGGAATCAGAGGAGTATGTGAGTAGAGAAGAGGAGGAAGACAATGTGAGATCAGTCCTGAGTGTTCATTGGAAGGACTGATGCTTAAGCTGAAACTCTTAAAGAGCTGAGATTGAAGTGAAGTGGCTAAAAGGGAAGGTATGCCAGGTTCCAGATAGCAGGGTGTGGGTACTTCCCTGGAGCCTCCAGAAAGGACCAGTCCTGTTGACACTTTGACTTTAGTTTGGACACATTTTGTACTTCTCACCCTAAGAACTAAATAAAATAAACTGTGTAAGACAATAAGTTTGTTGCAAATCCTTACAATGGCAACATGAAACTGATGAATATAATGTAGCTTTTCTTACATTTCTGATTTCATAGTCAGATGGTTCTCAGTACCTTCTTAACAGGCAGCTTCATTAACTCTGTACTGTTTTTTTGTTGTTGTTTTTTACATATTTTTTGTTTGTTTTAATGGTATTGTCCCATTGCCAAATTACTTATATTTAAAGAGAAGTCTTATTTAGTATTCTTTCTGAAGCAGCTTATTAGAAGCTGATTAAAAAATTGATTTATTTTATCCTCATGAGAAACCTGTATGCAGGTTAAGAAGCAACAGGTAGAACTGGACATGGAACAATGGACTGGTTTCAAATAGGAAAAAGAGTAGGTCAAGGCTGTTTATTGTCACCCTGCTTATTTAACTTCTATGCAGAGTACATCATGAGAAACACTGGGCTGGAAGAAGCACAAGCTGGAATCAAGATCTTGGGAGAAATATTAATAAACTCAGATATGCAGATGACACCACGCTTATGGCAGAAAGTGAAGAACTAAAGAGTCTCTTGATGAAAGTGAAAGACGAGAGTGAAAATGTTGGCTTAAAGCTCAGCAGTCAGAAAACGAAGATCATGGCATATGGTCCCATCACTTTATGGTAAATAGATGGGGAAACAGTAGAAACAGTGGCTGAATTTATGTTGGGGTCTCCAAAATCACTGCAGATGGTGATTACAGCCATGAAATTGAAAGATGCTTACTCTTTGGAAGGAAAGTTATGACCAACTTAGATAGTATATTAAAAAGCAAAGCCATTACTTTGCCAACAAATATCCGTCTAGTCAAGGCTATGTTTTTTCCAGTGGTAATGTATGGATGTGAGAGTTGGACTGTCAAGAAAGCTGAGTACTGAAGAACTGATGCTTTTGAACAGTGGTGTTGGAGAAGACTCTTGAGAGTCCCTTGGACTGCAAGGAGATCCATGCAGTCCATCCTAAAGGAGATCAGTCCTGGGTGTTCATTGGAAGGACTGATGCTTAAGCTGAAACTCCAATACTTTAGCCACCTAAAGCAAAGAGCTGACTCATTTGAAAAGACCCTGATGTTGGGAAAGATTGAGGGCAGGAGGAGAAGGGGACAACACAGGATGAGATGGTTGGATGGCATCACTGACTCGATGGACATGAGTTTGGGTAAACTCCGGGAGTTGGTGATGGACAGGGAGGCCTGGCATGCTGCGGTTCATGGGGTTGCAAAGAGTTGGACGCGACTGAGTGACCGAACTGAACTGAACTGCTCTTCTGTTGGAATCTACATAGCTCATAAAATTTCACATAACAAGGTTCTATTTGATTGATCAATACATTTTTTCTTTCAATCAAATAAATTAACTATGAAATATCATAATGAGACAGTTTACATGCTCTTTACAGTTTAAATGTGAAAAATATAGTATTCTATTTTATATATGTTCACAGTAGATTATTAATAATAAAATTATAAAGACACAAAATTTAATTATTTAAAAAATTCTAAGCTATAAATTCAAAGAAGGCAATGGCACCCCACTCCAGTACTCTTGCCTGGAAAATCCCATGGACGGAGGGGCCTGGTAGGCTGCACTCCATGGGGTCGCTAAGAGTCGGACACAACTGAGCGACTTCACTTTCACTTTTCACTTCATGCATTGGAGAAGGCAATGGCAACCCACTCCAGTGTTCTTGCCTGGAGAATCCCAGGGATGAGGGAGCCTAGTGGGCTACCGTCTACGGGGTCACACAGAGTCGGACACGACTGAAGTGACTTAGCATAGCATAGCATAGCAAGCTATAAATTAGGGCTTCTCAGGTGGCATTAGTGGTAAACAATCCATCTGCCAATGCAGGAGATAAAAGAGACGGAGGTTCAGCCCCTGGGTTGGGAATATCCCATGGAGGAAGGCACGGCAACCCACTCCAGTACTCTTGCTTGGAAAATCCCATGGACAGAGGAGCCTGGAGGTCTCCAGTCCATAGGGTCACAAAGAGTAAGTCACAGCTGAAGCAACTTATCATGCACACACACATGCAAGCTATACTTTGTAAGGTAAATCTTTCCCAGAGAACCAACTTTTCAATGAACTGTTTATCAAAATGTATAAATAATAGCATAAATGGGGAAATCACTATGGGAATAGTGGAATCTTAATACATGGAGGATGTGGCATGAATGTAAAACCAGTTGAAATGTGTTGTAGGAAAGTCAAACTAAAATGATGTTGGACACTTTCATGGACTCAATTGCTCTCCCTAAAGTTCAAGTAAAAAAGTCCTATCCCAGTACCACAGAATGTCATTGGATTGAGATAAAGGATTTTAAAGAGATAAATAGGGTAAAATGAGGTCTAAGTTGGGCTCCAATCCAGTATGATTGGCTTCCTTATAATAAGGGAGAATTTAGACATACAAATGTACTGAGGAAAAACCATGTAAAGACTCAGAGAGAAGACAGACACAATCCATCCACAAGTCAAAGAAAGAGGACTCAGAAGAAACCAGGCCTTCTGACGTCTTGTTCTTGGGCTTATGGCCTCAAGAAATGGAGTAAAATAAATTTACATTTAGCCAGCATTGTCCAGTTTGTGGTACTTTGTTATGACAGCCATCCCAAACTAATAAAGACTCAGCCGATACTAAGTACCTATTAGACTAGTCATATTAAAAGTAAGATTCTTAGTCATTAGTGAAAGTGAGTGAAAGTTGCTCAGTCTTGTCTGACTCTTTGCAATCCCATGGAGTATACAGCCTATGGAATTCTCCAAGCCAGAATACTGGAGTGGGTAGCCTTTTGCTTCTCCAGGAGATCTTCCCAACCCAGGGATCGCACCCAGGTTTCCCACATTGCAGGTGGATTCTTTACCAGCTGAGTCACAAGGGAAGCCCTCTTAGTCATTGGTTTAACAACAAAAAAAAATTTTGGGGGGCATCTTGACATTTAAATAAGCAAGACATGTAATTTTTTGAACTTCAGAAGCATTTTATCCATTGTATTTTATATGCCTATGTGATATGCACTGGGGATATTTGGTACAAAATTACATTTTTTTGTTTTCCTTTTTGAACCCCTTATTCAAACTTACATGAATCTCATATTCATGTAAGTTTCATTCATGTATTCATGCCACAAACAAGTATTTGATTCTAGCAAAAATAAAATTTAATGAATATATACAGACTCTTTATTTTGTATCTATGTGTTAGCCAAATATTTGGGGGGCATTTTAAAATTAAAGTGCTCAATTTTTTATTTTTGTGAAATAAAATTTATAAATGACAATTAAAAAAAAATGTTTGCCAAAATGGTGAATAAGAAAATTGCAATAAAAAAATATATAGCATTGCTTTGGGACTTATTTAATCCAAGCATTTTTGAGACAGTTACCCAATGAAAAGCATATAAGTATTTGTTTAATATTATGGTCATAATGAGAAATTTAACACATGGTTATATGTTTTAAGTGAAGAATAAAATTATATATAATAAGTTTAAAACTTTTTTTTAAAATTATTGGTAGCTAGGAAAGCTAAAGCAATTTAAGTATAGTTAATTTCAAATATCCAGGAGCTATAGCAAATGCTGACCATTTGTTAAAAGGTTTTCAATTGTGATGCTGGAGAAGGCTTTTGAGAGTCCCTTGGACAGGAAGTATATCAAACAAGCCAAACTTAAAGGAAATCAATCCAGAATATTCACTGGAAGGACTAATACTGAAGCTGAAGTTCCAATATTTTGGCCACCTGATGCAAAGAGCCAATTCATTGGAAAACACCCTAATTCTGGGAAAGATTGAAGGCAGGAGGAGAAGGGGACAACAGAGGATGAGATGGTTGGATGGCATCACAAACTATGGACATGAGTTTGAGCAAACTCTGGGAGATAGTGAAGCGCAGGGAAGCCGGGCGTGCTGCAGTTCACAGGGACAGAAAAAGTTAGACACAACTTAGTGACTGAACTGAACTGAACCAAAACTTAAAAACAAGTGATATTGAAAGCATACCTTTATTTTAGAATCAAAATGATAGAATAGAAAGAAAGGGTTGAATGACATTTAAATGCCTTGCTTAAGTCAAGTTTTCAGTATTTGTGTGAGCTTTCAGTTTGCTGTAGAATTTCTCCCATTTTCCTGTATTTCTGAAAAGGAGATTTTACTAGATGTGAAACTATTTTTGTTGTTACTGGTATTGTAGCTGTCATTTCAACTTTAATAGCTATAGCAATATTTTAAATTATTTCTGTTAATTAGTGATAACAACTACATTTTTAGTCTTTCTCCTCACATTTCAGAAATTCCAAATTTTATAAATGAGAAGAGTTTTATATTTCTGCTCCTAAATAAAGTGTGGTTTTCTCTAAATTCTCATGAGATTTCATGTTGCAATTTATAGTATGATTTCCCAAAAAAACTTCTTACCAGTTACAGTAACTCTGTAGTATTTATCCTAAATCTGTTGGTGATACTCTGTATCTTATTAGTGAAATAGTGCACCAAGCATCTCTATCAAGTTTATTAGTTAAAGTTTTTATTTTCATAGTTGTAGGTTTTCCCAGATTTCTAAGAAACAACACGGAGAGATTCCTTGCAGCTTTTACCCAATTTCTCCTAATTACTATACAATATCACAACCAAAAAATGGACATTGATATGATCCATCCGTCTTGTACAGATTTCCCAGTTTTACTTGTCTTCATACATGTATATGTATGTGTGTTTAGTTCTATGCAGCTTTTCTCATGGGCAGATACATTTGATTTCCACCACTTCTTTCGAGATACAGAACAGTTGCACAATCTCAAGGATTCCTTGTTGGTATTTTAGAATCACACCCAATTTCCTTTCTCTCCACCGCATGTCTACCAATAAGTATTGTGTTCACCACTTCTATATGAAATGGGGCTGTGTGAGCTGGGTTGAGGGCCCACGAGCTAGTATAATGGGATATCAAAGTGAAAGTTGGATGTTGGGAATAACTGCAAACCATAACCTCAGGAGGGTCTCCCTGGTGGCTCCAACAGTAAAGAATCCTCCTTCAATGCAGGAGAAACAGGTCCAATTCCTGGATCAGAAAGATTCCCTGTAGAAGGGAATGGCTACCCACTCCAGTATTCTTGCTGGAGAATTCCATGGACAGAGGAACCTGATGGGTTACAGTCCATGGGTTCTCAAAGAGTTGGACATGACTGACAGACTAACACAATAACATTAGGAAACATAACGTCAGGAAACAAACAGTAACTAAACGAAATGTGAACAATAATTGTCATTTTGAAGTAGGCAACTAAGCAGATCCTTTGGATATCCTTGATCCAGACTTAAAAAGCTTTTGACTTCAGATAAGATTAATAGTAAAATCGAGGTGTGGTTTAGAAGAAAGGAAGCACAATATTTTAATGTTGGAAGTGTATTTCCTCTAGACAATAAAACCAACAGTGATCTGTACTATGTCTATTTTGTTAAGATGGTCTCTCAAAATGCAACACACAGAAATTGTTTGCACTTCTTTTTTTCCAAAAGTAAAAATATCCTTTACTTCTTGATTTCATTGTGGAAAATACAGTCATGAGTAGTCCAATTTTTTGTTTTAATGTAAAAAAGTATTCATTACCCTGCATAGACATAAAAAAAAACTTTAAAATCCTATCTGCTGTTAATCTATATTAATTCAGATTGTGTAAATAATACTTAGGATTTTAGGCTCTTGAAAAGTAGAAACTTCCTCCTCACTGCCCAGAAAATTGCAAATCTGATTTCTTTCCTCAGACATAATGGTGAGTTCCATGAGGAGAAAAGATTAGAGTAACCCTATTCATGCAGGAATAAGTCAGGAAGCAGTTCATGGGTTGGTCTTAATGAAATTTCTGAAGAATTGTACTTTTCATAGACTCTATTGCAAGAAAAAATATCACAGTGGGATTTAATAGCATCAGAGGTTAGTAATAGAAGGAACATTATGGGAAAATAAAAATAAAATAAAATCTTCTACTCCATAAAGTGTACCCTTCCCACTAAAATTACTATCATATTATATATGAAGCTGCAGTAAAAGGGGGAAAGCACATAAAACTTATGATTATATTTTTGCCTTTAAAAATGAAATGTTTTTTTTCTTTACCTGTTAAGACCTGAGTTCAGGGATCAGTTCTACAAGTGATCATGGATTCTGAAATGATCAGAGGGCTGTGTTCTTCACTGTGCTTTCAATATTAGATAAAACCTGGAGACAGAGAAGAAACTTGCGGGAATAAAAAGTCTGAGCTTTCAACCATAAATTACTAGAAAATTATTTTGATGTAGTGGTTATACTTTTCTCTCTATAGACTTATTAGAATGAGACATTTTATGATCTCTTGCTGAAAAAATAATGTCTAGTTGGATTGTTGCTTCTCCTGTCAAAAGAAAAAACAAATAAAAAATATCCTGCAAGTGTGAATAAAAATAATATATGTTTGGAATAACACTGAAAAATAAAACAAAGCAGATTATTATGGGGTTTAAAACAGCAAAAGCTCAAGGAAATATTACAGAAGGCCTATTTTTAAAGTCTAAAAGTCAAGATAGGAGTTTAAAAAACATAGATAAGAATATATTCTGTCCTTTTGTTTTTGTGTGCATTTGTATTGGTGGAGAAGTGACAGTAAAATAAATAGCATCTGAGTGTTTACGGAAGGATAAGATTAGCTACACTGCAAAGGATTTGGAAAAAAAAAAAGGCGGGGGATGCTTCTGAAATAATATTGCAGCAAAATATTTCTCCTAACCCATCTGTTCATTAAGAATAAAAGGGATCTTTGAGCCAAGAGTGAATTATACTCAATTAGGATACCCCAAACAATCTGCTGCATGGTCATTTTTCCCCTATATTTTAATGTTTTGAGATGAAGAAACATCTTGAGAGGATATGGTTAGAGTTCTTATTGTTAGCATTCATGTTGAGAAACAAATAATATCCTCTCATCATTTTATGTCATCTATATGCTGTTTTGATGTAGCATTACAATTATTGTGATATTTCAGGAAGAATAAAAGGAGAGATCAGTACAGATATGAAGTGTCAGGGAAGCCATCGCAGAGAATAGAGAATAGATCTGATAGATCTGATAGATTTGGCAACAATAATAGTTCCATCAAAATGAGACAAGAGTTAGACCATGAAAGTGGAGATGAAATTGTGGGGAGATTAGCCTTATACTTTTGTTCAATATATTAAAACTTTGATTTAAATAGTTTCAAGGCAAAGGGATGCAAAGACCAAGTAACTAGTTTGGTAATTAAAAATTTAGCCAGTATGAAATTATGGTCACGCACCTAACACAAACAACATACATATATTTGAACATTTATAATTGATAAATCAGGAGGGAAATGCAGTAAATTGAGGAGAAGAAACAGAGGATTTAACTCTGAGATTATTCAGTGACATTAACAGGTTAAAAATTATTTTTAAAAATTGTATTCAGAATTAATTGAGGCTTTTAGGTAGATTACAATGGAAAATAGAAAGGCATTGAGAATCCTTTCTGATAGAAATGAGGTCCTGGAAAGTGCAGTTGATCTAAAAGTTCTGTTGTTGTTTTATCACTATGTTCTGTCTGACTCTTGCAACCCCATGGGCTATAGCCAGCCAGGCTCCCCTGTCCATGGAATTTTCCAGGCAAGAATACTAGAGTGGGCTGCCATTTCCTTCTGCAGTGTATCTTCTCCACCAAGGGATCCAACCTTCATCTCCTGCATTGGCAAGTTAATTATTTACCACTGAGCCACCTGGAAAGCCCTAACCAAGAAGTTTGTCAGCCCTTATTCTTCATCCTCTCCTGCAACAGAGGAGCTGCCATCTTACAGATCTTGTCATTATTACCTCTGAACTAACTCAGATATAATTTGAAATCTTGTGTGTGTGTGTGTGTGTGTGTGTGTGTGTGTGTGTGTGTGTGTATAAGAGGCTTGAATATTTTGTATAATTTTTAATGAAAATTTTTTCTGCTGAGAAAATGAAGTTTGTCATCCTCTAAATAATATTTAAAATTATTCTTTTAAACATTTAATTATGAATTATTATATATAAAAGAGTGATATGTATGTTATAAATTTGAGTGTGTATATTTGATTATGTCTATCTGTTAATTATACTTAATAAGTTTAAAAATTGAGCCAGGAAGGAAATGGGACCCCCAGGGTAAAGCTATTTGAGATTCACTACCTTGATCAGCAAAGAGATCAAAACAGTCAATCTTAAATGAAACCAACCCTGAATATTCACTGGAAGGACTGATGCTGAAGCTGAAACTCCAATACTTTGGCCACCTGATACGAAGAGCTGACTCGTTGTAACAGACCCTGATGCTGGGAAAGACTGGATGTAGGAGGGGAAGCAGACAACAGAAGGTGAGACATTTGGCTGGTATCACTGACTCAATGGACACAAGTTTGAGCAAACTCTGGCAAAGGACAGGGAAGCCTGGTGTACTGCAGTCCACACCATCACAAAGAGTCAGACATGACTGAGTGACTGAACAACAACAACTCTGTGGACCAAAACTCCAAAATATCAGCAGCAGGATGAAAGAGAGAAGAGATTGGGCTCCGCCCAGAAAGAAGATGAGAGATCACATATTTTTCATTCTTGAAGTCCAGTGACCTCCCTGACTACACATGTACAGAAAGGTTCCTTGGAGTTCAAAGAGGAGTAATGCTAAGTGATGTTCTACTTTTAGGCCTTTTCAGTAGAATCCATCTTGGCTAAGAGATGCATACTTACACATGAGAGGATCCTGAGATATACCAAATATGGACCCTGAACCCAGTAAATTAAAATGATTGGTCAAAGGAAACCCAGAAGAGAAATCCCACAAAAGTAATTCAAATTAACTTGAGGGAGTGATTCGGGGACTCTCTGAGCTTGCCCATGTGTCTATCCACATGTACTACACTCTTTTTTTCTTTTTTATCTATTTATTTTTAAATTTTATTAATGTATAGTTGATTTACAATGTTGTATTTTGACCATTTTATTTTATTTTTTTCAGGGAAATATTTTATTTTATTTTATTTTATTTTTCATATCGCATTTTATTTTATTTTTTTTAAACTTTATATAATTGTATTAGTTTTGCCAAATATCAAAATGAATCTGCCACAGGTATACATGTGTTCCCCATCCTAGACCCTCCTCCCTCCCCATACCATCCCTCTGGGTCATCCCAGTGCACTAGCCCCAAGCATCCAGTATCGTGCATCGAACCTGGACTGGCATCTCGTTTCTTACATGATATTTTACGTGTTTCAATGTCATTCTCCCAAATCTTCCCACCCTCTCCCTCTCCCACAGAGTCCATAAGACTGTTCTATACATCAGCT
>NW_011494760.1:580779-591206 GCF_000754665.1 Bison bison bison | reverse complement strand
GCTGTCTCGTACACAGGGTTATTGTTACCATCTTTCTAAATTCCATATATATGCGTTAGTATACTGTATTGGTGTTTTTCCTTCTGGCTTACTTCACTCTGTATAATAGGCTCCAGTTTCATCCACCTCATTAGAACTGATTCAAATGTATTCTTTTTAATGGCTGAGTAATACTCCATTGTGTATATGTACCACAGCTTTCTTAGCCATTCATCTGCTGATGGACATCTAGGTTGCTTCCATGTCCTGGCTATTATAATCAGTGCTGCGATGAACATTGGGGTACACGTGTCTCTTTCCCTTCTGGTTTCCTCAGTGTGTATGCCCAGCAGTGGGATTGCTGGATCATAAGGCAGTTCTATTTCCAGTTTTTTAAGGAATCTCCACACTGTTCTCCATAGTGCCTGTACTAGTTTGCATTCCCACCAACAGTGTAAGAGGGTTCCCTTTTCTCCACACCCTCTCCAGCATTTATTATTTGTAGACTTTTAGATCACAGCCATTCTGACTGGTGTGAAATGGTACCTCATAGTGGTTTTGATTTGCATTTCTCTGATAATGAGTGATGTTGAGCATCTTTTCATGTGTTTGTTAGCCATCTGTATGTCTTCTTTGCAGAAATGTCTATTTAGATCTTTGGCCCATTTTTTGATTGGGTCATTTATTTTTCTGGAGTTGAGCTGTAGGAGTTGCTTGTATATTTTTGAGATTAGTTGTTTGTCAGTTGCTTCATTTGCTATTATTTTCTCCCATTCTGATAGACATGTGTCTATCCACATGTACTACACTCTTTTTTCCCTTCTAACAAAGACATGTTTCACTATCTTCCATCTTTTCCTGAAAAGCCAAAGGGCCAGTGACTTTTCTCTGACCACTGGTCCAGTGCCTAGGATTTTGTGCTCTCACTGCCATGACTTGACCTCAATCTCTGGCCAGGAACTGAAGCCTTGCTTCAAGCCACAGCAGGCCAAGGCTACCCCAGATCAAAATAATGAAACTAACACTCATGAACAAACCAGTCACATAATAATTCTAACATTTTTAAATAGCTGAAGAAAATACAGCTTCCTAAAAATCATGTTTGACTATAAAAAATTATCTTGGATGATCTAGTGGGGAGGGGGATAAGACGATATTGGACGGGGGAAGAACTGATGGGTAAATGTCCTAACACCAGGCAACAGAGGATTGAAATTAGTGTCCAAACAGGTGTTGGACATAGGCATGAGTAGGAATGATTTATCTGTGATAACAGCAGATAAATGTGACATAAACGGTAAGACCAAAAGTGGTGAGCATGTGTGTGTTTGTGATGGTGGAAATCTGTGGTGTTTTCTGCTAGTTGCTTGACTTTTTCAGAGAAGTGGAATGAAGTTAATTAGCTAAAATTCAAAATGAAGAGGAGACTTGAGAAACGGGGAAAGGTATTAAGTGATTGAGTGAAAAAGTGAAGGAGATAAGGCAAAGGCAAGATATTCTAACAACACCAAGAGCATCCTTAAGTTTTGTGACTGTGGCTTTAGTGATTTGAATTACCATGGTGGTGTTTCTTTCTCCAGGTTTGCTGGCATATGTTAAGGTTCAAAATAAAAAACAAAGTGATTTTTCTAAGCAAATCAAGTAAAACAAGGAAGGAAAGGGGGTCCAGGGAATGGAGTAAGAATATCCCAGATAGTAAGGAACAGTGAAGGAGGTGGCAGGATCAGGAAACCAGAGCTTCTGATGAGGATGCAGAATTACAGAAATCCATGTTCTAGATGAAGTGAGCCAGAATACAGAAATTGGTGGACAGTGAATCCCCATCATTTGGAGCATAAAGGAATTGTAGAATTGGTCATTTTTAAATAAACACAGGAGGACTTCCCTGGTGGTCCAGTGGTTCGAACATCACCTTCCAATGCAGGGCTTGTGGGTTCAAACTCTGGTGGAGGAGCTATAATACTACATGCTTCGCAGCCAAAAAACTGAAACATAAAATATAAGCAATATTGTAAAAACTTCAAAAAAGACTTTGAAAATGGTCTACATAAAAACTTTTTTTTTTTAAATAAAAACACACTACTGCTAATACCAAAATTAATGATCAGAGGAGTGAGCAGATGGCATAATTTTGAGATTGAAATAAATCTTGGGGGAAAATCAAAAGATTCAGGAACACTGAAAACATTTTATAGGTGATTTCATAATGATTATAATTAAAACCAGTTATATTGGGTAGATTGCAGATTGGAGGCTGAAGTCGTCAAAAATAAAGGAAAACAATCGGATGTCAAGGGTCCAAGATGGTCGAGTAGAAAGGCGTGCACTCATCTTATCCTGTGAGAACTCCAGAATTACAACTTGCTGCTGAAAAACCATCGATAAGAGAATGTTGGAACACACCAAAAAAGATACCCTATGTTCAAGGGCAAAGAAGAAGCCCCAGCAAGACGGTAGGAGGGGTGAAACTGCATTTAGAATCAAACCCCATATTAGCCATAGATACTTGGTGGGCTCAAAAAAACCTTGTGCTCACCAGGACCCAGAGATTCCACAGAGACTGAATGAGAACTGTATTTGAGTGTCTCCTGCGGAGGTATGGGTCAGCAATGGACTGCTGCAGGGGCAGCGGCTCTGGGTGCAACAGACCCAGGTATGGGATATTAGCTCCACCATAGAGCTACCAGAATTTATGCAGGACTGGGGAAACGGACTCTTGAAGAGCACAAATAAAAGTTGTGTGCACCAGGATCCAGGAGAAAGGAGCAGTGACTCCACAAGAGACTGACCTAGACTTGACAGTGAGTGTCCAGGAGTCTCCCAGAGGAGGCGTGGGTCGGCAGTGGCCTGCTGCAGGGTTAGGGCACTGAGTGCACAGTGGGTGCAGAGAACCTTTTAAAGGAAGTCATCATTATCTTCATTACCTCCACTATAGTTTGGCCTCAGGTCAAAAAACAGGGAGGGAATACAGCCCCACCCATGAAGAGAAAATTGAATTAAAGATTTACTGAGCATGGCCCAGCCCATTAGAACAAGACCCAGTTTCCCCTTCAGTCAGTCTCTGCCATCAAGAAGCTTCCATAAGCCTCTTATCCTTCTCCATCAGAGGGCAGACAAAATGAAAACCACAATCACAGAAAACTAACCAATCTGATCCCATGGAAAACTGCCTTGTCTAACTCAATGAAACTATGAGCCATGCTGTGTAGGGGCACTGAAGAGGGATGGGTCATGGTGTAGAGTTCTGACAAAAGGTGGTCCATTGGAGAAGGGAATGGCAAACCACACCAGTATTTTGGCCTTGAAAACCCCATGAACAGTATGAAAAGGAGAAAGATATGACTCTGAAAGATGAACTCTTCAGTTCGGTAGGTGCCCACTATGCTAGTGGAGATCAGTGGAGAAATGACTCCAGAGAGAATGAAGGGATGGAGCCAAAGCAAAAATGACACTCAGTTGAGGATATGACACGTGATGGAAGTAAAGTCTGATGCTATAAAGAGTAATGCTACATAGGTACCTGGAATGTTAGGTCCATGAATCAAGACAAGTTGGAAGTGGTGAAACAGGAGATGGTAAGAGTGAACATGGACATTTTACAAATCAGTGAACTAAAAAGCATTGGAATGGGTAAATTTAGCTTAGATTACCATTATATCTACTACTGTGGACAAGAATCCCATAAAAGAAATGGAGTAACCATCATAGAGAACAAAAGAGTTTGAAAGGCAGTACTTGGATGCAATCTCAAAATCAACAGAAAGATCACTGTTTCCAAGGTAAGCTATTCAATACCACAGTAATCCAAGTCTATGACCAAATCAGTCATGCTGAAGAAGCTGAACTTGAATGGTTCTATGAAGACCTACAAGAACTTCTAGAACTAACATCCAGAAAAAAGATGTCCTTTTAATTATAGCGGAATGGAATGCAAAAGTAGGACGTCAAAAGATACCTGGAGTAACAGGCAAATTTGCCCTTGGAGTACAAAATGAAGCAGGGCAAAGGCTAACAGAGTTTTGCCAAGGAACACACTGGTCATAGAAAACACCCTCTTCCAATAACTCAAAAGAAGACTCTACACATGGACATCACCAAATGGTCAATACCAAAATCAGATTGATATACTCTTTGCAGCCAAAGATGGATAAGTTATATACAGTCAGCAAAAAAAAAAGACCAAGAGCTGACTGTGGCTCAGCTCATGAACTCCATATTTCCAAATTCAGACTTAAATTGAAGACAGTATGGAAAACCACTAGACCTCTCAGGTATTACCTAAATCAAATCCCTTAAGATGACACAGTGGAAGTGACAAATAGCTTCAAGGGATTAGATCTGATAGACAGAATGCCTGAAAAATTATAGACCGAGGTTCCTGACATTGTAAAGGAGACAAGGATCAAGATCATCCCCAAGAAAAAGAAATGCAAAAAGTCACAATAGTTGTCTGCAGAGGCCTTATAGAAAGCCGAGAAAAGAAAAGATGAAAAAGGCAAAGGAGAAAAAGAATGATATACTCATATGAATGCAGAGTTTCAAGAATAGCAAGGAGAGATAAGAAAACCTTCCTCAATGATCAATGCAAAGAAATAGAGGAAAACAATAGAATGGGAAAGACTAGAGCTAGAGCTCTCTTCAAGAAAATTAGAGATACCAAGGGAAAATTTCATGCAAAGATGGGTTCAATAAAGGACAGAAATTGTATGGACATATGAGAAGCAGAAGATATTAAGAAGAGGTGGCAAGAATACACAGAAGCACTGTACAAAAAAAGACGTTCACGACCCAGAATTACGATGGTGTGATCACTCACCTAGAGCCAGACATCCTGGAATGCAAAGTAAAGTGGACCTTAGGAAGCATCACTACTAAGAAAGCTAGTGGAAGTGATGGAATTCCAGCTGAGATATTTCAAATCCTAAAAGATAATACTATTAAAGTGCTGCACACAGTTCAGTTCAGTAGCTCAGTCATTTCTATGGACTGCAGCATGGCAGGCCTCCCTGTCCAACTCCCGGAGACTACTCAAACTGATGTCCATTGAATCGGTGATGCCATCCAACCATCTCATCCTTTGTCGTACCCTTCTTCTCTCACTTTCAATCTTTCCCAGCATCAGGGTATTTTCAAATGAGTCAGTTCTTTGCATCAGGTGGCCAAAGTATTGGAGTTTCAGCTACAACATGAGTCCCTCCAATGAATATTCAGAACCGATTTCCTTCAGATGGACTGTTTGGATCTCCTTGAAGTCCAAGGAACTCTCAACAGTCTTCTCCAACACCACAGTTCAAAAGCATCAATTCTTCAGCATTCTGCTTTCTTTATAGTCCAACCCTCACATCCATACATGACTATTGGAAAGACAATAGCTTTGACTAGATGGACCTTTGTTGGCAAATAATGTCTCTGCTTTTTAATATGCTGTTTAGGTTGGTCATAACCTTTCTTCTAAGGAATAAGCATCTTTTAATTTCACGGCTGCTGTCACCATCTGCAGTGATTTTGGAGCCCCCCAAAATAAAGTTTGTCTGTCTTTCCACTGTTTCCCCATCTATTTGCCATGAAGTGATGGGAACAGAACTTATCACCAAAGAACTGGTGCTTTTGAACTTCGGTGTTGGATAAGACTGTTGAGAGTCCCTTGCAGCAAGGGGCTGCAGGGACATCCAACCTGTCCATCCTAAAGGAAATTGTTCCTGATTATTCAATGGAAGGACAGACGGTGATGCTGGAACTCTAATGCTTTGGCCACCTATTTTGCAGAACTGTCATTTGAAAAGACCTTAATGCTGGAAAGATTGAAGGCAGGAGGAGAAGGGGATGGCATCACCGACTCAATGGACATGAGTTTGAGTAAACTCTGGGAGTTGGTGATGGACAGGGAGGCCTGACTTGCTGCAGTCCAAGAGGTCACAAATATTCAGACACAACTAATCAACTGAACTGAACTGAACAGAACTGATGGGACCAGATACCATACTCTTAGTTTTCTGAATGTTGAGCTTTAAGCAAAATTTTTCACTCTCTTTCACTTTCATCAAGAGGCTCTTTAGTTCTTTTCTTTCTGCTATATTGTTGGTGTCATCTGCATATCTGAGGTTATTGATATTTCTCCCAGCAATCTTGATTCCAGCTTGTGCTTCATCAATCCCAGCATTTCTCATGATGTATTCTGCATATAATTTAAATAAGCAGGATGACAATATACAGCCTTGACGTACTCCTTTCCCTATTAGGAACCAGTCGGTTGTTTCATGTCCAGTTCTAACTGTTGCTTCCTGACCTGCATACAGGTTTCTCAAGAGGCAGGTCAGGTGGTCTGGTATTCCCATCTCTTTCAGAATTTTCCACAGTTTATTGTGATCCACACAGTCAAAACTTTGGCATAGTCAATAAAACAGAAATAAATGTTTTTTTCTGTACCTCTCTTACTCTTTCAATAATCCAACGGATGTTGGCAATTTGATCTCTACTTCCTATGCCTTTTCTAAAACCAGCTTGAACAACTAGAAGTTCAGGGTTCATGCACTGTTGAAGTCTTGCTTGGAGAATTTTGAGCATTAATTTGCTAGTGTGTGAGATGAGTGCAATTGTGCACTAATTTGAGCATTCTTTGGCTTTGACTTTCTTGGGATTGGAATGAAAACACATTTTCCAGCCCTGTGGCCACTACTGAGCATTCCAAATTTGCTGGAATATTGAATAAAGTGCTTTCACAGCATCATCTTTTAGGATTTGAAATAACTCTACTGGATTTCTATCACCTCCCCTAGCTTTGTTTGTATTGATGCTTTCTAAGGCCCACTTGACTTCGCATTCCAGGATGTCTGGCTCTAAGTGAGTGACCACACCATTGTGATTATCTGGGTCATGAAGGTCTGTTTTATATAGGTCTTCTGTGTATTCTTACCACCTCCTCTTAATATCGTCTGCTTCTATTAGGTCCATCCCATTTCTGTCCTTTATTGAGCCCATCTTTGCATGAAATGTCCCCTTGGTATCTCTGATGTCCTTGAAGAGATCTCTGGTCTTTCCCATTCTATTGTTTTCCTCTGTTTCTTTGTATTGATCATGGAGGAACACTTTCTTATCTTTCTTTGTGATTCTTTGGAACTCTTCATTCAAATGGGTATATCTTTCCTTTTCTCCTTTGCGTTTCACTTCTTTTCTTTTCACAGCTACATGTAAGGCCTCCTCTGACGACCATTTTGCTCTTTTGTATTTCCTTTTCTTGGGGATAATCTTGATGCCTGTCTCCTATACAATGTCACGAATCTCTGTCCATAGTTCATCAGACAGTCTGTCTATCAGATCTAATCCCTTGAATCTATTGCTGCGCTCACTATGCCAGCATATTTGGAAAACTCAGCAGTGGCCACAGGACTGGAAAAGGTCTGTTTTCATTCCAATCCCAAAGAAAGGCAATGCCAAAGAGTGTTCAAACTACCACACAATTGTACCCATCTCACACACTAGCAAGTAATGCTCAACATTTTCCAAGTCAGACTTCAACAGTACATGAACCATGAAATTCCACTTTTTCAAGACGGTTTTAGAAAAGGCAGAGGAACCAGAGATCAAATTGCCAATATCTGCTGGATTATTGAAAAAGCAGGAGTTCTAGAAAAACATTTACTTCTGCTTTATTGACTTTGCCAAAGCCTTTGACTGTTTGGATCACAGCAAACTGTGGAAAATTATTAACTAAATGGGTTACCAGTCCACCTGACCTTACTCCTGAGAAAATTGTATGCAAGTCAAAAAGCAACAGTTAGAACTTGACATGAAACAACAGATGTTTCCAAATCGGAAAAGGAGTACCTCAAGGCTGTGTATTTTCTCCCTGCTTATAATGTTGGGAGGGATTGGGGGCAGGAAGAAAAGGGGACAATAGAGGATGAGATGGCTGGATGGCATAACTGACTTGATGCACATGAGTTTGAGTAAGCTCCAGGAGCTGGTGATGAACAAGGAAGCCTGGCATGCTTCATTCCATGGGGTCTCAAATATTTGGACACAACTGAGCAACTGAAATGACCTGAATTGAATGTCAGCCAATGACAGCAATAATGAAGTATTCCTGGTGGCATGGTCTGATAAAGTGTGATTTAATGCTGAGATTGTATGGAGCCAGGAAGGAGTTATTAGAATCGGGTAGTAAGGAACAATGATGCTTCTAGCTCAAGTCCTAGGGGAATTGAACCATGGTGGCATAAAGTAGCCATCTGTTTAGAGATGCAGCGAAGTTAACATCTTCAGGCAAAAGTCAAATTTCAATCAGATGAAAAAAATTAAAAGTTAGAAAAGTTTGAAGATATACGACATTTTGCTGAAGACTGATTATGGAGTAAAATGCTGGAGGAATCAGTCATTGTAACTTTTATTCCACATTCCTGAGAACATCCCCTGAAAATATAACAGGTGGAAGCAATTGGGTTTCTCAAGAATAAGGAACATAAGGTGAGCACCAGCTGTAACATCGGTACCAATGGTCATGACAATGAAATTAAAATAGGATAATGTAATGGACACTTAGCATGAGGTAGAAGAAAAAAACATTTTGCCTTTTCTCTGCTTGTAATTTGTTCAAGAAACATTAAAATATTTAGTGCCAAGTTTGTATTTTAACTGCATTCTTCGGCCTATAGATAAACAGCCCTTTTTTTTTTTAAATCATTTTTTCCCATATTCCATACAAGTCTTAGTATTATAGTTTTAATTATATAAAGATCATATAGCTTTTTCCCAACTTAATTAGAATGGACCATTATGTCACTTATCATAGATAACTACACAATTTAATCTTTTAAATTATTTTAAAAGATTGTTATTTAAGGAAATCAGATGTTATACTGTGTTTATAAAATAGATGAGAGATATAAATGATGAGAGAGTTAATATAACTTAGCAGGTTTTATTGTATTGAGCTGAATCTTCTGTTCTCTTATTATTATTCAAAAGAAGCAAGGGTGAATTCATCTAAGACAGTTCATAAACTGGATGCTTTTAGCCCTCTATAATCTTTCAGATCTGTTTCAATATAAAACAAATCTACCATGCAGGTAAAATCAGGTTGAAGAAGGAAAATATAGGAGACAATAAGCTTCAGGACTGAAACACATAGTTTTAAGTACTGCTTTATATTGGTTAGTGCTGCAATGAAAAGGGATGAACCATTTCTCAAATATGCTTCCTGCTGTTTAGAAACACCCGGGGGTGGATCCACAGGACATATGGATATCATGGGGAATGGCTGAGTGTGCTTTACCTACACTACTCTACAGATGGTTTATTACATAAATAATAGGGTAGCTTTAATTTTGTTGCTCTAACGGGATTGGTTTGATTTAAAAAAAAATAGTTTATGGCCTAAACTCTTGGATTATTGTAGCTAAATGTCTGCTGTACTTATCTCTTACTTTCTATGCACAATGATTCTGATCTGATTATAGGGTGCCTTCTAAGTAGACGACTGGCTTTGATTGTGTGTTGGAAGCTTGTTGATTTTCAGGGTAACCACTGTTTATACTAATTAATCACTTGCTTGCTTTATTCAGGAAGAGACTGCTGATGTGTCTAGGAATAGGAAATTAAAAAAAAAAAAAAAAAGAAAACTGAACATTCTTTATTTTCTCAGCCTGTTTATAGACTGTTATTTCAAGTGTCATTATCAATTTTTGAGGAATGAATTTGTTGTAGAAAATAAATGAAGAAGGAAAACAGAAGATAAAAAGAAAGTAAATTAAATTTATTTTCACTCTTATTCTCATATTTTCCTTTAACTTACATTTTATTTACTTTCTTAAATATGTAAAGGTGCATATTAATCAGATCAGATCAGATCAGTCGCTCAGTCGTGTCGGACTCTTTGAAACCCCATGAATCGCAGCATGCCAGGCCTCACTGTCCATCACCAACTCCCGGAGTTCACTCAGACTCACGTCCATCGAGTCAGTGATGCCATCCAGCCATCTCATCCTCTGTCATCCCCTTCTCCTCTTGCCCCCAATCCCTCCCAGCATCAGAGACTTTTCCAATGAGTCAACTTTCGCGTGAGGTGGCCAAAGTACTGGAGTTTCAGCTTTAGCATCATTCCTTCCAAAGAAATCCCAGGGCTGATCTCCTTCAGAATGGACTGGTTGAATCTCCTTGCAGTCCAAGGGACTCTCAAGAGTCTTCTCCAACACCACAGTTCAAAAGCATCAATTCTTCAGCGCTCAGCCTTCTTCACAGTCCAACTCTCAAATCCATACATGACCACAGGAAAAACCATAGCCTTGACTAGACGAACCTTTTTTGGCAAAGTAATGTCTCTGCTTTTGGATATGCTATCTAGGTTGGTCACAACGTTCCTTCCAAGGAGGAAGCGTCTTTTAATTTCATGGCTGCAGTCACCATCTGCAGTGATTTTGGAGCCCAGAAAAATAAAGTCTGACACTGTTTCC
>NW_011494760.1:568656-580590 GCF_000754665.1 Bison bison bison | reverse complement strand
TTCATCAAGAGGCTTTTTAGTTCCTCTTCACTTTCTGCCATAAGGGTGGTGTCATCTGCATATCTGAGGTTATTGAGATTTCTCCCAGCAATCTTGAGTCCAGCTTGTGTTTCTTCCAGTCCATCGTTTCTCATGATGTACTCTGCATATAAGTTAAATATACTGGGTGACTGTATACAGACTTGATGAACTCCTTTTCCTATTTACAACCAGTCTGTTGTTCCATGTCCAGTTCTAACGGTTGCTTCCTGACCTTCATACAAATTTCTTAAGAGGCAGATCAGGTGGTCTGGTATTCTCATCTCTTTCAGAAGTTTCCACAGTTTATTGTGATCCATACAGTCAAAGGCTTTGGCATAGTCAATAAAGCAGAAATAGATGTTTTTCTGGAAGTCTTTTGCTTTTTCCATGATCCAGCGGATGTTGGCAATTTGATCTCTGGTTCCTCTGCCTTTTCTAAAACCAGCTTGAACATCAGGAAGGTCATGGTTCGCATATTGCTGAAGCCTGGCTTGGAGAATTTTGAGCATTACTTTACTAGCATGTGAGATGAGTGCAATTGTGTGGTAGTTTGAGCATTCTTTGGCATTGCCTTTCTTTGGGATTGAAATGAAAACTGACCTTTTCCAGTCCTGTGGCCACTGCTGAGTTTTCCAAATTTGCTGGCATATTTTGTGCAGCACTTTCACAGCATCATCTTTCAAGATTTGAAACAGCTCAACTGGAATTCTATCACCTCCACTAGCTTTGTTCGTAGTGATGCTTTCTAAGGCCCACTTGACTTCACATTCCAGGATGTCTGGCTCTAGGTCAGTGATTACACCATCATAATTATCTGGGTTGTGAAGATCTTTTTTGTACAGTTCTTCTGTGTATTCTTGCCATCTCTTCTTAATATCTTCTGCTTCTGTTAGGTCCATACCATTTCTGTCCTTTATCAAGCCCATATTTGCATGAAATATTCCTTTGGTATCTCTGATTTTCTTGAAGAGATCTCTAGTCTTTCCCATTCTGTTGTTTTCCTCTATTTCTTTGCATTGATCATTGAAGAAGGCTTTCTTATCTCTTCTTGCTATTCTTTGGAATTCTGTATTCAGATGTTTATATCTTTCCTTTTCTCCTTTGCTTTTCGCTTCTCTTCTTTTCACAGCTATTTTTAAGGCTTCCCCAGACAGCCATTTTGCTTTTTTTGCATTTATTTTCCATGGGGATGGTCTTGATCCCTGTCTCCTGTACAATGTCATGAACCTCATTCCATAGGTTCTGTGTATTAATAAGGTAAGGTAAAAGAATTATGCTCTTATCTTCTGTAAAAACAAAGTGCTAAACTGTGACTTCTCTCATTAGGGATTTTCTTTACAAAAAACAGAGATTGTGTGGAGAATCCAAAGAAATAAGAGGCTAGAGGTACTGGTTAGCAGACAACAATTTTACTGCTTTCAAAGAAAGGCTAAAATTACAGTTCTCTGAAGCTAATTTTCCTCTAATGCTTTTCAAAAAATATAATAAAAGTATATAAACCATGATCATTAAATGAACTATAAGAGAAATAATAAATTAAAAGAAAATTAATTCACTTTAATATTCTAGCAGTATGCAACTTTTTTCTTCCACGTAAAAAATGCTTAAGCAAAGTTAGTCATGAATAAAAGACATTTAATAAAGAAATTTGTTCACAGTTGCATATAAATGAAGGAAATAAACAGTCAAAGGATGAATTTCCTAGGGAGGTAACTAATCTGTTGATAATGCCGACCACAATCATTTATTATACCCTGACTCCAGCTGGATTTTTTGTTTGTTTGTTTGTTTACAATGTAACAGTCATTGAAGCAGAGGCTGAATATAAAATAATGAACAAAACCCGATGTTTTCCTCAAATAAATAAAATGTTTTTCTTCAAATAAAAACAAAATTTTTACACATTCTACAGATAAAAATTATTTATGTTTAAATTAATTTTTTATTTATAAAATATATCTGAATTGGTTTAATTTAGTATGATTTCATATAAATCTTAATTCTTATTTGTGAATTGTATTTTCTATGGTTTGTTTTTTTAGTAACCATTATTCAAATTTGAAGTAATTCATCAATTTTGTTTTTGTTATTGCTAATGATGCTGATATTAAACAGTGATAAAGTTCAATGCACTTGATTTTTTAAAATAAAGTAAAAATTTTTGGAAACATGGTTTTTAGAACAAACAGTTTGTTATCCCATAGTAAGAGTTCCATAGATGTCTACAGAAGTTTAATACTATATTAATAAAATTCAATAAAAAGTCAATAAACATAAAAATTTAATAAATCTGGATCTCTGTAAAATTCAAAATGAAGAGGAGCAAGAATAAAATTATAGCCATAGTGCACCATTTATTAGAATGAAAATAAAAGAAAAATTAGATAAATTACAGAATTGAAAGACAAAAGTCTAAAAGTCTTATAGAAAATTGTACACAGCATTATGTAAACTAATAGAGATTAATAATATATTTTACATTTTACATCTTCCAAATTCCTGTTCATCATTATGAGTCAACAAATAAGTTATTCATTTAATCAATCATTTCTTTATTCTTTAACAGATATTGAATTTTTAATTATGCTTGTTACAAAGAACTAATTAGACACAATCTCTAGCACTGAATAGATAGTTATTTCTGAAACACAAATGAAAACGTCTAATGTAAAAAAATAGAAAAACTGATATAAGATCACACAAAGAAGGATAACATATTCTGTCCATTTCTGACTGTAGACTTAACTTTGTCATGCAATACTGTAGCTCTACATTAAGAGATAGATTATGGTGTATAATTTGTTTTAGCCAATATGATATTAACAAATATTATATAAGAAAAGGGTTAAGAAATTCTTGAACACTGGGACTTACCCTGCTTGTGCTATTGAAACATTGAAACAATCATGTGAAAAAATGCCTGAGCTACCTTACTTATTGGAAAAGACCCCGAGGCTGGGAAAGATTGAAAGAAAAGGGAGAAAAGGACAGCAGAGGATGAGATGGTTAGATAGCATCACAAACTCAATGGACATTAATCTGAACAAACTCTGGGCGATAATGAAAGTTCAGGGAAGCCTGGTGTGTTGCAGTCCATGGGTTTGTAAAGAGTTGGGACACGACTCAGACTGAAAAACAGCAACAAAGCTTCCTGGAGGATGAGAGGATACTTGGCAGAAAACTAAGATTCCCCAGCCATAAGATATAATCATCTAACTGCTAGATAACACTTCAGTTGACATGAGAAATTCCAACAGAAAGATCGGCTAGGCAGGGCCATACCATCAAACAACTGATCCAAAGAATTATAAAAAAGTAAACAGTTTAAGGCAATGTATTTTGGATTGCTTGTTATATGACAGTAATATTTTTATGAAAGTATTCAAATTTTGTTTATTAAAATTTATAGCATTAAGAAAGGAAAGATTCATCCAATACAAATTATTCTTTTTAATTCTAAATTGAGTTCAAATTTATTGAAAAGTTCTCAAAACTGATCACAGTGTATGTGTATCCTTCATTCAGCTTACTATAGCAATAACAACTTAGGTATGCATAGTACTATTAACAAAACCATAAAATTAGAATGGGCACAATACTACTAACTGTTTATATAGATTTCTTTCATAATTTTCTCTGAACTCCCTTTTAAAATTTTAGATCAGTATTTCCTTGTCTTTCCCCAGCATGATAATTTAAAAGAGTTCTGATCAGTAATATGGATCTTAATTTGGGGTTTGTCTGATGTCTTTTTTAGGGTTATATTGAGATTATGCATTTTTTCAGTAATGTCAAAATATTATTGTGATCTACTTGGTACCTCATCAAATGGGAGCATTGATATGTCTTATTATTTATGTTGTTAACTTGGAATATTTTATTACATGGGTGTATCCATACTACTCCACTTGTTAAGCTCTAAGTAAAATAAAATATTGAATTTTAAATATACCAAACTTATGTTGGTATTAGAATACATTTTATAGGGGTGAATTGCAATGAAATACCCAGGGAATTCTCAGTTGTTCAAAGTTCATTGGAAAAGTTATAGTTTTAATGAGAAAATGTGGTGACAAAGCAGTATGTATTTTCAAAAGGATATCTGTGATCATGCCATTCTATCACATTAATGCATTTAATATTTTGAGTATATCAGTTACTTGCTTGTTAAAAAAAAAACACACTTTTCTTGTGGGGATTTAGTAAGCAGTAGTTAAAGTTGGTAAGTTAAGCTTCATTAAATAAACCTCTTGGGACAGCCACTCTAAAATCCCATTGTCTACAATAATGTTTCTCAACCTTTTATTCCTTATCGTTCTCATAAGAAGAAACATTAAATTAAATTTAAATTATTTATATCCATAATGAATGTGATACAAACACACATTTATTTTTCCTTTAGCAGCATTGTGTTTCTACTCAAGTGACTTATTCTGGAGCCCAAATTGAAGGAGTAGACCTTATTTGTTACAACCTGTTGTTGAATCAAAAAGGATGAGAAGTTGTAAAGGTACTTAATGATTCTTAAACTGTATGCTTAGGCTATTGAAAGTCACTTGGCCAGAGCAAGTTAAATGGCCAAGCACGAACAGATGAGATGGGGAAAAATCTCCTTCCTATAGAAAATCTACACAAGTCATGATGATGGGATGAGGGTAAGGAATCATGACAAGGATGATGGGCAAGTGAAAAAAATGGAAACATGAGTACCATCCACATGAAAGCAGGGATGTTGAAAGCAGGCCAACAATGTTTGATTTCTGTTTCCTTAACTAGCTGGATGACCTATAAAAACACTTCACTCCTTTATAATTCATTTCCCTCCTCTGCAAAAAGGGAAAACTGAAGGTTCTTATACAATAGGAGAGTTGGAAATACACAGAAGAACTTCAAAAAAGATCTTCACGACCCAGATAATCATGATGATGTGATCACTCACCTAGAGCCAGACATCCTGGAATGTGAAGCCAAGTGGGCCTTAGGAAGCATCACTATGAAAAAAATAAGTGGAGGTAATAGAATTGCAGTTGAGCCATTTCAAATCCTTAAAGATGATACTGTAAAGGTGCTGCACTCAATATGCTAGCAAATTTGGAAAACTCAGCAGTGGCCACAGGACTGGAAAAGGTCAGTTTACATTCCAATCGTAAAGAAAGGCAATGCCAAAGAATGCTCAAACTACTGCATATTTGCACTGATCTCACATGCTAGTAAAATAATGCTCAAAATTCTCCAAGCCAGACTTCAGCAATAAATGAACCGTGAACTTCCAGATGTTCAAACTGGTTTTAGAAAGGGCAGAGGAACCAGAGATCAAATTGCCAACATCCACTGGATCATGGAAAAAGCAAGAGAGTTCCAGAAAAAAACATCTATTTCTGCTTTATTGACTATGCCAAAGCCTTTTGATTGTGTGGATCACAATAACTGTGGAAAATTCTGAAAGAGATGGGAATATCAGACCACCTGACCTGCCTCTTGAGAAATCTGTATGCAGGTCAAGAAACAACAGTTAGAATTGAACATGGAACAACAGACTGGCTCCAAATAGGAAAAGGAGTTTGTCAGGGCTGTATATTGTCACCCTGTTTATTTAACATATACTCAGAGTACATCATGAGAAATGCAGGGGTGGATGAAGCACAAGCTGGGAGAAATATCAATAACTTCAGATATTCAGATGACACCACCCCTATGGCAGAAAGTGAAGAAGAGCTACAGAGCCTCTTGATGAAAGTGAAAAAGGAGAGTGAAAAAGTTGGCTTAAAGCTCAACATTCAGAAAATTAGGATCATGGCATCCATCCCATCATTTCATGGCAAATAAATGGGGAAACAGTGGAAACAGTGGCTGACTTTATTTTGGGGGGCTCCAAAATCACTGCAGATATTGACTGCAGCCATGAAATGAAAAGACACTTACTCCTTGGAAGAAAAGTTATGACCGATCTAGACAGCGTATTAAAAAGCAGAGACATTACTTTGCCAACAAAGGTCCATCTAGTCAAGGCTATGGTTTTTCCAGTAGTCATGTGTTGATGTGAGAGTTGGACTATAATGAAAGCTGAGTGCAGAGGAATTGATGCTTTTGAACTGTGATGTTGGAGAGAACTCTTGAGAGTCCCTTGGTCTGAAAGGAGATTCAAGCAGTCCATCCTCAAGGAGATCAGTAATGAATATTCATTGGAAGGACTGATGTTGAAGCTGAAACTCCAATACTGTGGCCACCTGATGTGAAGAGCTGACTTATTTGAAAAGGTCCTGATGCTGGGAAAGACTGCAAGCAGGGGGACAAGGGAATGACAGAGGATGAGATGGTTGGATGGCATTTCCAACTCAATGGACATGAGTTTGGGTAAAATCTAGGAATTGGTGATGGACAGGGAAGCCTGGCAGGCTGTGGTCCATGGGGTCACAAACAGATGAACAGGACTGAGTGACTGTACTGAACTGAACTGATACCATCGAGGGTTTCTTGAGAATTAACTAGTTAAATTAAATAAAGCGAGTAGATTACTTTCTTGAATAGTAGAATTCTATATGCAAGTGTTTGTTAGATAAATCATATAGACACACAAATACACACTAAATACACAGTTGAGTAGCTTCTTTTAGCAAGAATTTCAATTCTTTTAGTGGAACTGTCAGCCTCTCAATTTTGTGCATTGACTTATAAAAATAATTTGTTCTCTGGTTTTATCTGATTGAAGTATCCATAAAACCAACCCCATATTAATTTCAAAAGCTCTAAGTTAATTTATTTTCCAAAGTTTCATACAGTTACTACTCTTTGCAAGAAAATTGCAAAATTGAATTTCACATTATTTCCATATTCTTTCATCAAAGCATTATGCCCACATTTCCGTACATAAGTTTCTATAGAAAGCAAAACTTACATTAGGCTGTTGACAGATAAGGATATTATTCTGGCTATGATCTCTCTTCTGAACACAGTCAACTACCCACATGATATCTCCCCTTGGGTGTCTGCCAGCCACTCCACACTGAATGTGACCAAGATTGAACATTCAATATTCTTCCCCAAACATGATCATGATTCAAAGCTCTCTAATTCAGTGAAGAATACAATCATCCTTCTAGCTGTGTAAGAGTTAACTTGTCCTAGATTTTTATAAACATGAAAATGTTTTATATGTCCCTTTTTCTGCTGTTTTCTAGGCTTTCCTTGTGGCTAAGCTTGTGGTAAAGAATCTTTGCTTGTGGTAAAGAATCTGCCTGCAATGCAGGAGACTCGGGTTTGATCCATGGGTTGGGAAGATTCCCCTGGAGAAAGGAAAGACTACCAATTCCAGTATTCTGGGCTGGAGAATTCCATGGACTGTATAGTCCATGGAGTTGCAAAGAGTCAGACAAGACTGAACGGCTTTCACTTTCACTTTTCTGCTGCTAGATCTCTCTTACTTCTAGGCCCTATCATTTTTTTTTTTTTTTCCTTTATAGCATCTAAAGTCTATCCATTCTCAGTTGTATTTAGGCCTTGTCAAGCTAAGCATCATCTCAAGCTTCAGTTCAGTTCAATTGCTCAGTCATGTAGAACTGCACTCTAATGTTAACTAACTGGCTTTGTGATAGCCTCAGTTCAGTTCAGTTCAGTTCAGTCACTCAGTAGTATCTGACTCTTTGCGATCCCATGGACTGTCACACACCAGGCTTCCCTGTCCATCACCAACTCCCGGAGCTTGCTAAAACGCTTGTCCATCCAATTATCTCATCCTCTCCTGTCCCCTTCTCCTCCTGCCTTTAATCTTTCCCAGCATCAGGGTTTTTCCCAAGGAGTCAGTTCTTCACATCAGGTGGCCAAATACTGGAGTTTCAGCCTCAGCATCAGTTCTTCCAATGAATATTAAGGACTGATTTCCTTTAGGATTGATTGATTGGATCTCCTTGCAGTCCAAGGGACTCTCAAAAGTATTCTCCAACACCATAGTTAAAAGGCATCAGTTCTTCAGCACTCAGCTTTCTTTATAGTCCAACTCTCACATCCATATATAGTCCAATCTCACACATAGGTGACTGTGATATTTAATGACTGGTATTCCCACTTCACTACTAGATATCCATGTATACAATATGCACAAATAATTCAAACACTAAATCCAGCCTATTTTTTTTCAAATTTGTATTTAGTTATCTGTTCTAATTTCAAATCACTGTTAGCATGGCCAATAAAGATATGGCCTATATCTCCACATTGATTTCCTATCATGTTCCTTCCAAATCAATGGCAACCAGACCAACCTTATTTACCTCACTACAAGTGCCAAGCCAGGTACTACACCCCACCTCCATTCTCTACTTCCCATCAACCTTACACCTCAATTCCATTGTACTTATCTCAGACTTTTAAGACCTGCATGATTAGGTCAGATCCCTAATTATCATCTTTTATATGGTCATTAATTTCACAGCACTTGTCAAGGTGATGACTTTATTAGTACCTGTATTTAGTGCCAATTTCAAGCTTTGCAAGCATAGGAGTTTGGCTTGTATGTTGTTGTTGACCTTTATTCGCCCACATCAAGCATAAGGACTATTGCATTATAGGCAGTTAATGAATATTTAATCAGTTACTAATCAATAGCCAAATTTTAAGAGTGTCATTTAAATTAGAAAATATACAGAAAAAAACAGTAAAAAGCTACATGTAGGCTGGCCATTAGTAGTGCAATTTATTATTGAGGATACTTGAAATTCATAAGATCATGCATTCATGAATAATGAATCATGCATCCAGTTCTAGAAGAGAATATAAGTGAAAAATGTCAAGAGAATGTGCAGCAACAGGCTACCTAGATATGTTTAAGCTACCCCATTTATTACTCCTTGCTACATTCATCCAAAGGGGCAACCTATTCATAAAGCAGGAAATAAAATTACTGGAGTTGATAGAGACCCAATCTATATGCTACTTACAAAGATGAAAATCAAGTGTAAGAAGATTTAAGATTTCTAGTTTCAAGCTCTAAAAATCATGGTGAGGTTAATCTAAAAGGAAATTTTACTCTTTGCTATGAATTTTACCAAACTATTTACCACATGTCTTCTTTGAAGTATTTACTCAAAGAAGATATTTGTGAGACACTTTAGCATCACGAAAAAAATCTGTTTCTCTATATATAATATGAAAATAAACAGTACACAGTTATTTTATTAAAATGGTGTGTTAGATAGTTAATAATATGTTCTTGATTTTTAATTGATTTCCACATCCTTACTTAGACTCTCAGCTCACTAAAAATCTAATATTAGGTTTCTCCTCCCACACAGCCCTTTTCACCTGAAAAAAAATCTCATATAGTATGCTATATCTTTGATTTATGCTTTTGAGTCATTTACTCTCTTCTTGCACTGAAAATGTATTAAGTTTTGACTGCTTGTCAAAATATATGAATTTTATTCTAACAGAAATTTATATAGATATTTTCCATGAATGTGCTGAAAATTATACTAGAATAATTATTAGAACTGTTGACTTAGATTATTTAATGTAGGCAATGTATGATACCACTATTATTTCGTAATAGAAATACTAGATAGTAGCAACAATAAATCACCTTTGGAAAGATATGTATTGTCAAAAGTATGTGTCTGGAAAAACAAATAACATGCTTGTTTATACATATCAATATATGGTGAGATGTAGGCATTTTCATCATTATTTAGTGAGTGAAATTACAAGAAAATATCTTAACAAGGATAGCACTGAATATGGGGTATGCAGTTTTTAGAAAGGACTTCTCCATGTTTGTCTTTTTAGGCATTTAGGAAGAGTGGTTGAATATTTTTACCAAGTCAAAAAGAATGTGCTACAAATAAAGACAAAAATTTAAAACACAAAACTGGTGAGCTACCTTTGAATGAAAAGAGATAAACTGCCTAATCATTTCTGTAGAACTGCATTCTAATCTTATCTAACTGGTATTGTGATAGCCTCAGTTCAGTTCATTACAGTGGCTCAGTCGTGTCTACTCATTGTGACCTCATGGACTGCAGCACACCAGGCTTCCCTGTACATCACCAAATCCTTGCTTAAACTCATGTCCATTGAGTTGGTGATGCCATCCAATCATCTCATCCCGTCATACCTTCTCCTCCTGACTTCGATTATTTTCCCTAGCATCAGAGTCCTTTCCAATGAGTTGGTTCTCACACAAGGTGGCCAAAGTATAGGAGGTTCAGCTTCAGCATCAGTCCTTCCAATGAACATCATCGATTTCCTTTAGGATTGATTGGTTTGACTCCTTGCTGTCCAAGGGACTCTCACGAGCCTTTTCCAACACCATAGTTCAAAAGCATCAATTCTTCAGTGCTCAGCTTTCTTTATAGTCCAATTTTCACATCCATGCATGACTACTGGAAAAACCATAGCTCTGAGTAGATGGACCTTTGTCAGCAAAGTAATGTCTCTGCTTTTTAATATGCTGTCTAGGTTGGTCATAGCTTTTATTTCAAGGAACATCTTTTAATTTTATGGCTTTACTCACCATCTGCAGTGATATTCGATCTCAAGATAATAAAGTCTGTCACTGTTCCCCATCTATTTTCCATGAAGTGACTGGACAGGATGCCATGATCTCAGTTTATTGAATGTTGAGTTTTAAGCCAACTTTTTCACTCTCATCTCACTTTCATGAAGAGGCTCTACATTTCCTCTTCATTTTCTGCCATAAGGGTGGTATCATCTGTGTATCTGAGTTTATTGATATTTCTTCTGGCAATTCTGATTTCAACTTATGCTTTATCCAGCCCAGCATTTTGCATGATGTACTCTGCATATAAGTCAAATAAGCAGGATGACATTTTACAACCTTGATGTTCTTCTTTCCCAATTTGGAAACAAAGTGTTATTCCATGGTCAGTTCTAACTGTTGTTTCTTGCCCTGCATACAACTTTCTCAGAAGGCAGGTAAGGTGCTCTTGTGTTCCCATCTCTTTAAAATTTTTCCACAACTTGTTGTTATCTACACAGTCAAAGGCTTTGGAATAATAAAAAAAAAGCAGGAGATATTTTTCTGAAACTATCGTACTTTTTCAATGATCCAACAGATGTTGGCAATTTGACCTCTGGTTGCTCTGCCTTTTCTAAATACAGCTTGAACCTCTGGAAATTCATGGTTCATATATTGCTGAAGCCTGGCTTGGAGAATTTTGAGCATTACTTTACTAGAGTATATAGCATATTTAAAGCGTATTTCTGCTTTATTGACTATGCCAAAGCCTTTGACTGTGTGGATCACAATAAACTGTGGAAAATTCTTAAAGAGATGGGAATACCAGACCACCTGACCTGCCTCTTGAGAAATCTGTATGCAGGTCAGGAAGCAACAGTTAGAACTGGACATGGAACAACAGACTGGCTCCAAAGAGGAAAAGGAGTCAGCAAGGCTCTATACTGTCACCCTGCTTATTTAACTTATATGCAGAGTACATCATGAGAAATGCTGGACTGGAAGAAACACAAGCTGGAATCAAGATTGCCTGGAGAAATCTCAATAACCTCAGATATGCAGATGACACCACCCTTATGGCAGAAAGTGAAGAGGAACTAAAAAGCCTCTTGATGAAGGTGAAAGTGAAGAGTGAAAAAGTTGGCTTAAAGCTCAACATTCAGAAAATGAAGATTATGGCATCCGGTCCCATCACTTCCTGAGAAATAGATGGGGAAGCAGTGGAAACAGTGTCAGACTTTATTTTTTGCGGCTCCAAAATCACTGTGGATGATGACTGCAGCCATGAAATTAAAAGACACTTACTCCTTGGAAGGAAAGTTATGACCAACCTAGATAGCATATTCAAAAGCAGAGACGTTACTTTGCCAACAAAGATCCGTCTAGTCAAGGCTATGGTTTTTCCTGTGGTCATGTATGGATGTGAGAGTTGGACTGTGAAGAAG
>NW_011494760.1:555926-568556 GCF_000754665.1 Bison bison bison | reverse complement strand
TGAAACTCCAGTACTTTGGCCACCTCATGTGAAGAGTTGACTCACTGGAAAAGTCTCTGATGCTGGGAGGGATTGGGGGCAGGAGGAGAAGGGGATGACAGAGGATGAGTTGGCTGGATGGCATCACTGACTTGATGGACGTGAATCTGAGTGAACTCCAGGAGTCGGTGATGAACAGGTATGCCTGGCATGCTGCAATTCATGGGGTTGCAAAGAGTCGGACATGACTGAGTGACTGAACTAACTTACTAGCGTGTGAGATGAATGCAACTATGCAGTAGTTTGAACATTCTTTGGAGATGGAAATGGCAACCCACTCCAGTACTCATGTCTTGAAAATCCGATGGACTGAGGAACTTGTTGCAGGCTACTGTCCATGGGGTCTCAAAGAGTCGGACGTGACTGAGGGACTTCACTTTCACTTTCACTTTGAGCATTCTTTGGCATTGCCCTTCTTTGGGATTGGAATGAAAACCGACGTTTTCCAGTCTTATGGCCACTGCTAAGTTTTCCAATTTTTTTCCAGGAGAAAAGAGCAGTGATCCACAAGAGACTGACCCAGATTCACCTGTGAGTGTCCAGGAGTCTCCAGCAGAGGCATGGGTTAAAAGTTGCCTGCTACATGGTCGGAGGTCCTGAATGCAGCTGTGTGTACACAGGACATTTTAAGGAGGCCTCCACTATCTTCATTACCTCCACCATAGTTTGATCTCAGGTCAAACAACATAGAGAGAACACAGCCACAAAGATCAACAAAAAATTGGATTTACTGAGCATGGCCCCACCCATCAGAACAAGACCTAGTTTCTCTCACAGTCAGTATCTCCCATCAAGAAGCTTCCATAAGTCTGTTATCCTTCAGAGGGTAGACAGAATGAAAACCATGATCACAGAAAAGTAATCTTGTAACAAGGACCACAGCCTTGTCTAACTGAATGAAAGAAACTATGAGCCATGCCATGCAGGGCCCTTAAGAAGGATGGGTCTTAGTGGAGAATTCTGACAAATGTGGACCACTGGAGAAGAGAATGGCAAACCACTTTAGTACTCTTGCCTTGAGAACCCATGAACATTATGAAAAGGTTAAAAGATATGACACTGAAAGATGAACTCCTGGTAAGTGCCCAATATGCTACTGGAGATCAGTGGAGAAATAACTTCAGAATGAATGAAGAGACAGAGCCAAAGGGAAAACAATGTCCAGTTGCGGATGTAACAGGTGATGGAAGTAAAGTCCAATATTGTAACAGGTAATAGTGCATAGGAACCTGGATTGATAGATCCATGAATCAAGGTAAATTAGAAGTGGTCAACCAGGAGATGGCAAGAGTAAACATCAACACCACAGTTCAAAAGCATCAATTCTTTGGTGCTGAGCTTTCTTTAACCCAGCTCTCACATCCATACATGACTACTGGAGAAGCTCTATAAAGTTAGCAAAAAAAAAAAAGACTGAGAGCTGACTATGGCTCAGCTCATGAACTCCTTATTGCCAAATTCAGACTTAAATTGAAGAAAGTAGGGGACACCACTAGACCATTCAGGTATGATGTAAATCAAATCCCTTAGGATTACTCAGTGAAAGTGAGAAATAGATTCACGGGATTAGATCTGATAGACAGAGTGAGTGCCTGAAGAACTATGGACAGAGGTTCATGATATTGTACAGGAGGCTGTGATCAAGACCATCTCCAAGACAAAGAAACACAAAAAGGGAAAATGATTGTCTGAAGAAGCCTTACAAACAGCTGAGAAAAGAAGAAATGGTAAAGGCAACGGAAAAAAGGAAAAATATATCCATTTGAATACAGAGTTCCAAAGAATAGCAAGGAGAGATAGGAAAGCCTTCCTCAGTGATCAGTGCAAAGAAATAGAGGAAAACAATAAAGTGGGAAAGACTAGAGATTTCTTCAAGAAAATTAGAGATACCAAGGGAACATTTCATGTACAGATGGGCACAATAAAAGGCAGAAATGTTATGGACCTGACAGAAGCAGATGATGTTAAGAAGAGGTGTCAAGAATACACAGAATAACTAAAAAAAAAAAAATCTTCATAACTGGATAACCACGATGGTGTGATCACTCCCCTAGAGCCATACATCCTGGAATGTGGAGTCACGGTGGTCTTAGGAAGCACACTACAAACAAAGTTAGTGCAGGTGATGGAATTCTAGGTGAGCTGTTTCAGATCCTAAAAGGTGATGTAATAAACTACCATCAAACATTCAAAGACATGCATGTGGGATATCTCTGTGAAGTTCAAATGGAACCCCCAGCATTTTAAAGTATAATAAATGCAATATTTGGAGACATAAATCTCAAGTTTAAGCCCTCTGCTAGTTATTCCCAGTCTAATTTTAGAGAATTTCACATCATAGGTTATTTTTCTTTCTCTTCGAAATGAAAACTAATCAGCATTTGACATACAGAACTATGAAAAACTAAACTGACATGACATGTACATATGAACTATGAAAACTGTGAGAAGGTTTGCAAATTATCTCAAGTGGTCATTGCCTTTTTTTTTTTTTTTTCATTAAAAAAAATTTACTATCACTATTTGCTTTATTATCTTTCTAGGGTAAAAATGGGCATACCTGGGATATATTATCAGTTTTATTTCAGACCACCACAATAAAGTATTATAATTAAGTGAATCACACAATTTTTGTTTTTCTAATGCATATAAAAGTTATTTTTAGGCTAATTCATACTCTGTTAAATGTGCAAAAGCATTATGCCAAGAAGAAAGCACATTAAATATTTTAAAATATTTTGGTGGCTTTTCGGGCAGTTCAGTGGTTAAGCCTCTGCAGGGGGCATGGGTTCAACCCCTGTTCAGGAAACTAAGACTCCACATGCCATATTGCACTGAAAATACATAAATAAATAAAATGAGTTTCTTATAAAAAAGTTTTTTTTAAGTTAAAATAAAGTATAAAATTAAAATACAAAATAAAAATGCTAAAATACTTCATTGCTAAAAGATATTAAATATTATTTGAGCCTTCAGGGAGATGGAATCTTTCTGCTGGTGGAGGGTCTTGCCTCCATGTCCATGTCTGCCGAATAATCAGGGTGGTGGCTGTAGAAACATGGGTAGCAATTTTTAAATACGATAACATTGATAATTGCTCAATCTATTGTCTCTTTCAGGGATGATTTCTTTGTAGCATGCACTGCTGTCAGCATTTTACTCATAGTAGAAATTCTTTCAAAATTGGAATCATTCTGTCAAATCCTGCCACTGGTTTATCAACTAAGTGTATATAATATTCTGAATCCTTTGCTGTGATTTCAATAACGTTCATAGCATCTTCACCAGGAGTAGCTTCCAAGTCAAAAAACTACTTTCTTTGCCCATCCATGAGAAACAAGTCCTCACTTGTTAAATTTGACAGCGAATCAGTCACATCTTCAGCTCCACTTCTCATTCCAGCTCTTTAGCTTTTTCCGTCATGTCTTCAGTTATTTCCTCCACTGTAATCTTGAGTTTTTCAAAGTCATCCATTAGGATTGAAATTGACTTCTTCTGAACTCCTGTGAATATTTGGTTTTGACCTCCTCCTTTGTTTTATGAACATTCTTAATGACATCTAGAATGGCAAATTCCTTCCAGAAACTTTTCAATTCACTCTGTCAAGATCTATCAGAGGAATGCCTCTCTATGGCACATATAGCCTTACAAAATGTATTTCTTGAACAACAAAACTTGAAAGTCACAATTACTCCTCTACTAATGGGCTGTGGAATGAACATTGTGTTAGCATGCATGGAAACAGCATTAATCTCATTGTGCATCTCCCTTAGAGCTTTTGGTTGACTAGGTACATTCTCAGTAAGAAATAACATTTGGAAAAGAATCTTTTTCAGAGCAGTGAGTTTTAAAGTGAAAGTGTTAGTCCCTCAGTCATGTCCAACTTTTTGTGACCCCCATGGTCTGTAGCCCACCAGGTTCCTTTGTCCATGGAATTCTCCAGGCAAGAATACTGGAGTGGGTTGTCGTTCTCTTCTCAAGGGGATTTTCCCTATCTAGGAACTGAGCCCAGGTCTCCTGCATTACAAGCAGATTCTTTATAGTCTGAGCCACCAGGGAGACACAATAGATTTTCAGAGTGAGCTTAAAATATTCAGTAAACCATCTTATAAACAAATGTACTGTCATCTAGGTTTTGTTGTTCCGTATATGCAGCACAGGCATGGTAGAGTTAGAATAACTCTTAAGGACCCTAGGATTTTCAGAATGGTAAATAAGTATTGACTTCAGCTTGAAATCATCACCTGCATAAGTCCCTAACAAGAGAGTATGCCTGTCCTTTGACGCTTTGAAATCAGACGTTGATTTTTTTTTTTTTTTCCCCTCTTCTGGAAATTCTAGGTGGCATCTTCTTCCAATATAAGGTTGTTTCATCTACACTGAAAATCTCTTGTTTAGGCTATATGCATGTGTGCTGAGTTGTTTCAGTCATGTTTGACTCTTTGCAACCTTATGGACTGTAGCCCACCAGGCTCCTCTGTCCATGGGATCTTCCAGGCAAGAATACTGGAGTGGGTTGCCATGTCCTTCTCCAGGTTTAGTGTAGCCACCCTCATTAATTTGTCTTCCCTGGTGGCTCAGGTGGTAAATAATCTGCCTGCAGTGTGGGAGACCTGGGTTTTACTCCTGGGTTGGGAAAATCCTGTCTTATTAATAGCTCAGTATTCCAGATAACTTGTTGCAGTTTCTACATTAACCTTTGCTGTTTCACCTTGTAATTTTCTTTTTTAAACCTTATGAACCCACCTCTGCTGGCTTCAATCTTTTCTTCTGTAGCTTCCTCACCTATCTCAGCCTTCATAGAACTAAAGAGATTTAGGGCCTTGCTCTGATTTAGACTTTGGCTCGAGACAGTGTTATGTCATGGCTAGTTTGATCCTCTATCCAGGTCACTAAAACATCCTCCACATCTGTCGTAAGGCTGTTTCCCATTTCTGTGTTCATTGGGCTAGTGCTTCTAATTTCCTTCATGAACTTTTGCTTCCCATTCACAAATAGGTGAACTGATACAGGATGCTTAGCTTTCAGCCTATGTTGATTTTGAACATGTCTTCCTCACTGTGCATAATCTAGCTTTTGATGTAAACTGAGCAATGTGCAACTATTCCTTTCCCTTGAACACTTAGAAGCCATTGAAGAATTATTTGTTATTGTTGTTCAGTCGGTAAGTCATGTCTGACTCTTTGTAAGCTCATGTACTGCAGCAGGCAAGACTCCTCTGTCCTTCACTATCTCCCAGAGTTTGCTCAAAGTCATGGCCATTGAGTCCATGATGCTATCTAACCATCTCATCCTCTGTCATTCCCTTCTCATTTTTCCTTCAATCTTTCCATTGAGTCAGCTCTTTACATCAGGTGGCCAAAGTATTGGAGCTTTAGCTTCAGAATCAGTCTTTCCAATGAATATTCAGCAATGGCTTACTTTAGGACTGACTGGCTTGATCTCCTTGCTATCCAAGGGACTGTCAAGAGTCTTCTCCAACACCACAATTTGAAAATATCAATTCTTCAGCACTCAGCTTTCTTTATGGTCCAACTCTAATATCTGTACATGAATACTGGAAAAACCATAGCTTTGACTATATGGACTTTGGTTCACAAAGTGATGTCTCTACTTTTCAATATGCTGTCTAGCATTGTTGTAGCATTCCTTCCAAGGAGCAGGTTTCTTTTAATTTCATGGCTTCAATCTCCATCCGCAGTGAATTTGGAGCCTTAGAAAAGAAAATATTTCACTATTTCCACTTTTTCCCCTTCTATTTGTCATGAAATGGTGGGACTGTATACCATGATCTTAGGTTTATTTATTTATTTGTAATGTTGAGTTTTAAGCCAGTTCTTTCACTCTCTTTACCCTCTTCAAGAGGCTCTTTAGTTACTCCTCACTTTCTACCATTAGGATAGTACTGCATATCTGAGGTTATTGGTATTCTCCCAGCAGTCTTTATTCCAGCTTGTGACTCATCCATGAGGTCTAATTTCAATATCGCTGTGTTTCAGGGAATAAAGAGGCTTGAGGTGATGGAGAGAGACAGGGAATGGACTATCAGTGGAGCAGTCAGAACACACACAATGTTTATTGATTAAGATTATGTCTTTTTACATGGGCACAAATTGTGCCTCCCTAATAGAAACATGAAACTCAAGATTCCCTGGATTTGATAAATTTGATTGATCTTATATTTGCACATTTTGCAAAAACAATTTTTTAAGAAATTACAGTTTCTTGCAGAAAGCAAAGAAGAACTAAAGAGCCTATTGATGAAAGTGAAAGAGGAGAGTGAAAAAGTTGACTTAAAACTCAACACTCAGAAAACTAAGATTGTGGCATCTGGTCCCATCACTTCATGGCAAATAGATGGGGAAACAATGAAAACAGTGACAGGCTTTATTTTGGGGGGCTCCAAAATGACTGCAGATGGTGACTGCAACCATGAAATTAAAAGACGCTTCTTCCTTGGAAGAAAAGCTTTGACCAACCTAGACAGCATATTAAAAAGCAAAGACATTACTTTGCCAACAAAGGTCCATCTAGTCAAAGCTATGGTTTTTCCACTAGTCATGTAAGGATGTGAGAGTTGGGCCATAAAAAAGTCTGATCACTGAAGAATTTATACTTTTGAACTGTGATGGTGAAGAAGACTCTTGAGGGTCTCTTGGACTGCAAGGAGATCCAACCAGTCAATCCTAAAGGAAATCAGTTCTGAATATCCATTGTAAGGACTGATGCTGAAGCTGAAAGGCCAATAGTTCAGCCACCTGATGGGAAGAACCGACTCATTGGAAAAGACCTTGATGCTGGGAAAGATTGAAAACAAAAGGAGAAGGTGACAACAGAGAATGGGATGGTTGGATGGCATCACTGACTTGAGGGACATGAGTTTGAGTAAGCTCCAGGAGTTGGTGATGAACAGGTAAGCCTGGCATACTGCAGTCCATGGGGTCGTGAAGAATTGGACATGACAATGATTGAACTGACTGAACCCAGAATGCAAATCCCAGTAATGCAAAAAATAAGCAAAGATTACTATCATGAGAGCAAATATGAAGTCCATCGTTACAATAAGGCATTACTAGTCTGAAGAGACTAGAAAATGCATTGCTGTGAATAATCACTGTCTCCTTGAGGAAGTACATTGTCCATATTATAAGAATTAATGAATTTGACATATGCATGCTACTGAATAATAAAAGAGCAACTGAACTTTCAAGAAAGATATACTTATTACACAGTGGAACATTGAATGCTCTAATTTTTTCCTGCAGAACTGCTAGCAAATAATCATCTACCAACTAACACTGTTGTCAGATATTTTGATTTTTAATGTTACAGTCTAATGAAAATATAACTAGTTTTAACTTTCAGCTTTTAAGTATTCTTCATAAGTAAGATTAGATCACTAAATGGCTATTAATGACTTGCTTCATCATGGGCTTGTAATATGTATCTGAAGCGGTTAAAATTATCCTAGCATCTCACTATGTTAAAAAATTGGCAAGTATTATTTTATCTGAGAAATGATATAGAACAACAATATGATTTCTTTTATTCATTCTATAAACAAAGTATCCATAATTGATAGAGATTTCTCTCTTAGAATCTTTATACAAGTGTTCACTTATTACTGACATATGCTGGTATTTTGCCAGGTTTTCTCTGTTTGGTGTTTATTCCTAAGGCATCAGAATTGCTTAGCTATATGATATGTGAGTGTTTAAATATTATATAACTGGATACCTTGGCTTATGTACAGTCACACTTGCCAAATTTTATAGCAGCTTCTCCACTATTTTTACTTAATCATCAAGAAAAATGGCTGTTGCTCTATTCACTTTTGAACTGATATCACTGGTCATTGTTTTCCAACACTTTCACTCATTTGGTTCCTGTACTATCTTTCTTATTCTCTTTCTTGGCAATTTTATTTTGAAAGACCAGGATTTATTATACGGAGAAATAAATTAAAATCCTGAGATTTAGGTTTAAATAATTGCAATTTCAATAAAGGAAGGTTGATTTTCTTAATTATATGTTGATCAACTAGAATTATGTTCTTTTGGGTAGACTGACAGTGGACACAATTGTATAAGAATAAGCCATGTGAATTAATATAATACTGTGATTAAAAATAGAAGGCAGGCATCACGCAGAACTGATAATATTAATGGAAAAACAGGTTGGCTAAGTTTGGAGAGGTCTAAAAGCAATATTCTAAGACACTCAGGTCTTTGAAACTCTGTTGTCTAAATCTTATATTCTAAATCTTTCCATCAAATTTAACATATTTTTATATTTTCTTGTTAATTGAAAAAACATATTATGACATTAACAAATCTTATTGACAGGAGCTTTCATAAGTGTGATATCAACAGTATTAGTATATTACTGTTTCCACTGTTTCCCCACCTATTTGCCATGAAGTGATGGGACCAGATGTCATGATCTTAGTTTTCTGAATGTTGAGCTTTAGCTGAACTTTTTACTCTCCTCTTTCACTTTCATCAAGAGGCTTTTTAGTTCCTCTTCAGTTTCTGCCTTAAGGGTGGTGTCATCTGCATATCTGAGGTTATTGATATTTCTCCTGGCAATCTTGATTCCAGCTTGTGCTTCTTCCAGCCCAGCATTTCTCATGATGCAGTCTGCATATAAGTTAAATAAGCAGGGTGACAATACACAGCCTTGACATACTCCTTTTCCTATTTGGAACCAGTCTGTTGTTCCATGTCCAGTTCTAGCTGTTGCTTCCTGACCTGCATATAGGTTTCTCAAGAGGCAGGTCAGGTGGTCTGGTATGCCGATCTCTTTCAGAATTTTCCACAGTCTATTGTGATCCACACAGTCAAAGGCTTTGGCATAGTCAAGAAAGCAGAAAAATATGTTTTTCTGGTACTCTCTTGCTTTTTTGATGATCCAGAGGATGTTGGCAATTTGATCTCTGGTTCCTTTGCCTTTTCCAAAACCAGCTTGAACATCTGGAAGTTCACGGTTCACGTACTGCTGAAGCCTGGCTTGGAGAATTTTGAGCATTACTTTACTAGCATGTGAGATGAGTGCAATTGTGCAGTAGTTTGAGCATTCTTTGGCATTGCCTTTCTTTGGAATTGAAATGAAAACTGACCTTTTCCAGTAATGTGGCCACTGCTGTGTTTTCCAAATTTGGTGGCATGTTGAGTGCAACACTTTCAGAGCATCATCTTTCAGGATTTGAAATAGCTCAACTTCATGGCAAATAGATAGGGAAATGGTGTAAACAGTGTCTGACTTTATTTTTGGGGGGCTCCAGAATCACTGTACATGGTGATTGCAGCCATGAAATTAAAAGATGCTTACTCCTTGGAAGGAAAGTTGTGACCAACCTAGACAGCATATTAAAAAGCAGAGAAATTACTTTGCCAACAAATGTCCGTCTAGTCAAGGCTATGGTTTTTCCGGTGGTCATGTATGGACATGAGAGTTGGACTGTGAAGAAAGCTGAGTGATGAAGAATTGATGCTTTTGAAATGTGGTGTAGGAGAAGACTCTTGAGAGTCCTTTGGACTGCAAGGAGATCCAACTAGTCCATTCTAAAGGAGATCAGTCCTGGGTGTTCATTGGAAGAACTGATGCTGAAGCTGAAACTCCAATACTTTACCCACCTCATGTGAAGAGTTGACTCATTAGAGAAGCCTGTAATGTTGGGAGGGATTGGGGACAGGAGGAAAAGGGGATGGCAGCGGATGAGATGGCTGGATGGCATCACTGACTCGATAGACATGAGTTTGAGTAAACTCTGGGAGTTGGTGATGGACAGGGAGGCCTGGCTTGCTGTGATTCATGGGCTCACAAGAGTCAGACATGCCTGAGCGACTGAACTGAACTGAACTGAATATATTGTTATGCAGACCAAATATGCCAGAATATCTGGAAAACTCAGCAGTGACAACAGGACTAGAAAAGGCCAGGATGGTACTGGAAGGGAAGAGGGTGGAGGGTTCAGGATGAGGAACATGTGTATACCTGTGGCGGATTCATGTTGATATATTGCAAAAACCAATACAATATTGTAAAGTTAAAAAACAAAATAATAATTAAAAAAAAAGAAAAGGTCAGTTTTCACTCCAATGCACAAGAAAGGCAAAGCCAAAGAATGTTCAAATTACCACCCAGTTCCATTCATCTCACATGCTAGCAAAATAATCCTCAAAATTCTCCAAGCCATGCTTCAACAGTAGGTGAACTGTGAACTTCCAGATGTTCAAGTTGGATTTAGAAAAGGCAGAGGAAGCAGAGATCAAATTGCCAACATCTGTTGGATCATCAAAAAAGCAAGAGAGGTCCAGAAAAAAATCTACTTCTGCTTTATTCACTACACCAAAGCCTTTGACTCTGGATCACAACAAACTATGGAAAATTCTTAAAGATATGGAAATACCAGGTCACCTGACCTGTCTCCTGAGAAATCTGTATGCAGATCAAGAAGCAACAGTTAGAACTGGACATCAAATAACAAACTGGTTCCAAATTAGGAAAGGAGTACATCAAGGCTGTATATTGTCACCTTGCTTATTTAACTTGTATGCAGAGTACACTTTGTGAAATGCTGGGCTGGATGAAGCACAAGCTAGAATCAAGATTGCCAGAATAAATATTAATAACCTCAGATATGCAGATGACATCATCCTTATGGCAGAAAGCAAAGAAAAACTAAAGAGTCTATTGATGAAAGTGAAAGAAGACAGTGAAATATTTGGCTTAAAACTCAACATTCAGAAAAGTAAGGTCATGGCATCCGGTCCCATCACTTCACGGCAAATAGATAGGGAAACAATGGAAACAGTGAGAGACTTTTGACGGGAGCTCCAAAATCACTGCAGATCTTGATTGCATCCATGAAATTAAAAGATGCCTGATCCTTGGAAGAAAAACTTTGACCAACCTGAAGTGAAGTGAAGTGAAGAGAAGTCACTCAGTTGTGTCTGACTCTTTGTGACTCCATGGCTGTAGCCTACCAGGCTCCTCCATCCTTGGGATTTTCCAGGCAAGTGTGCTGGAGTGGAGTGCTATTTCCTTCTCCAGGGGATCTTCCCAACCCATGGATTGAACCCAGGACTCCTGCATTGTAGGCAGATGCTTTACCATCTGAGCCACCAGGAAAGCCCTAGACAGCATATTAAAAAGCAAAGACATTACTTTGCCAACAAAGTTCTGTCTTGTCAAAGCTATGGTGTTTCCAGTGTTCATGTATGGAAATGAGAGTTGGATTATAAAGAAAGCGGAGCACTGAAGAATTGATGCTTTTGAACTTTAGTGTTGAAGTAGAGTCTTGAGAGTCCCTTGGACTGCAAGGAGAACTGACCAGTCAATCCTAAAGAAAATCAGAAACTCCAATTCTTTGGCTACCTGATGAGAAGAACTTACTCATTGGAAAGGAACTTGATGCTGGGAAAGACTGAAAGCAGGAGGAGAAAGGGACAACAGAGGATGAGATGGTTGGATGGCATCACTGACTGGATTTATATGAGTTTAAGTAAGCTCTGGGTTTGGTGATGGATAGGGAAGCCTGGCATGTTGCAGTCCATGGGGTTGCAAGGATTTGGACAGGACTGAGTGACTGAATTGCCTGAATGATGCAGACCAAAAATCATTAAGGCAAGCATATACTAATTGTCTGTTAAATGTATCAATTATTTGTTTTTTTTTTCCTCACAATTATTGAAACATTTTGGGGTTTACAACAAAGATTCAGAATATAAGTTTTGACAAAGCATACAATTTAAATTTTTATTTCTTTGAAGAGGGAACAAAATATTGAATGTGCCTTTACTTTTGATTTTCTTCATACGTATGTAATGTGTGATCTTGATATTAATATGGTGGTGATGGTTTAGTTGTTAAGTCATGTCCAACTATTTGAGATCAAACAAAGTGTTGCCCACCAGGCTCCTCTGTCCATGAGATTTCCTAGGCAAGAATACTGATTCCTTCTCCAGGGGATATTTCTGACCCAGGTGTTGAACCTGCATCTCCTGCATTGGCAAGCAGGTTCATTACCAATGAGCCACCGGGAAGTCCACTGGTATTAAAATAAAAGCCAAAGTTGTAGCTTGAAGTTGAAATAAGAAGTAATATAAATAAATGTTAAAAGAAAGTTAGAAGTAGATAAAACCTTTAAAGTCAATAAGATAGATAAGATATTCATAAAAGCACAGGGAGATAAGGACAGAATGTCCATATGATCACAGACAAAATACAGACACACAAACACACACATCATGACACTTTTAAGCGTTCAGTTCAGTTCAGTTTAGTCACACAGTCGTGTCTGACTCTTTGCAACTCCATGAACCGCAGCACACCAGGCCTCCCTGTCCATCACCAACTCCCGGAGTTCACCCAAACTCGTATCCATTGAGTCGGTGATGCCATCCAGCCATCTCATTCTCTGTCGCTCCCTTCTCCTCCTGCCTTCAATCTTTCCTAGCATCAGGGTCTTTTCCAATGAATCAGCTCTTTGCATCAGGTGGCCAAAGTATTGGAGTTTTCGCTTCAGCATCAGTCCTTCCAATGAACACTCAGGACTGATCTCTTTTAGGATGGACTGGTTGGATCTCC
>NW_011494760.1:551202-555826 GCF_000754665.1 Bison bison bison | reverse complement strand
CCATCTCATTCTCTGTCGCTCCCTTCTCCTCCTGCCTTCAATCTTTCCTAGCATCAGGGTCTTTTCCAATGAATCAGCTCTTTGCATCAGGTGGCCAAAGTATTGGAGTTTTCGCTTCAGCATCAGTCCTTCCAATGAACACTCAGGACTGATCTCTTTTAGGATGGACTGGTTGGATCTCCTTGCAGTCCAAGGGACACTCAAGAGTCTTCTCCAACACCACAGTTCAAAAAAGCATCAATTCTTCGGCGCTCAGCTTTCTTCACAGTCCAACTCTCACAATCATACATGATTACTGGAAAAACCATAGCCTTGACTAGATGGACCTTTGTTGACAAAGTAATGTCTCTGCTTTTGAATATGCTGTCTAGGTTTGTCATAACTTTCCTTCCAAGGAGTAAGCAGCAGCCTCTCACAAAGAGAGAGGAGAAGTGAGAAGTGGAAGTAAATATTTTCTTGATGTAGTGAAATTGTTTCATGTTAGAGAATATGTCCACTAGCCTTGAGACAAGGCTCATGTTTATTACATTTTTAATCTTGCTATGCTTTGGGAGAGGATGAAAAGAAGGATGAGATTTGTTGGGCTTCATTAGAAGAAACTACTCTGTAAAGGCATATTTACTTCAACTACTTAGAAGGACAAAGTCTACAGTTTTAGTGTGCTATAGGTATGATTATTTCAATATAATAAACATGTTCAAATTCTCCTCTTTCCTCCCCCGTCACTGACTTTCCTGCTCTACTACCATCTCCTAACTTCCTAGGATTCGGATAGTCACTTCTGAACTTGAATCATAAATGGGTCATTGCATGTTTGATACAATTCAGAGTGGCAGGAGAAACCCCAATGTTCAAAATAATTCCCTCATAATCAGACTTTCAAACAAACTAAATTTCATTAAATGAGGTAATTTGTTATTTCTCCTTTTGCTATTGTCAGATGAAGTTAATTCTAAGAGGGTAACTTATAAAACAACTTTATATACAAGATGGATCCTGACAGAGAATATATCTAGGCAGGGATGCTCTAAACAAGGGTTTCTGGGGAGAAATGCGGAAGAAGAGGAAATATTGGCTTCTTTATTTGGGTTGGTTTTTCTACCACTTCTCTAGAACCAAATAAAATAATAAATTATCTTTTAAAAATATGAACCTTAACCAAGTATGATGTATTAATATAAACAGAAGCATCAGAATTCTGGCTATGCTTCATCAGTACTTCAAGCACTGTGAGGAGTTCAGCAAAGGAGTCAATTTTTTAAGAGAAACTTTTCATCCAGTTGGTTCCCAGTTTTGTAAATTAAGGATGTTCATTAATCAAAACAACAATTCAGGCACAGGATACATTAAAACAAATTTCCAAAGTTAAAATTTTGATCTTTCTAAATATACTTGGTACCCTCTCCCTTTCAGATCTCTGAGTCAAATTTGTATTTTTCTCCGCATGTTTTCATCCTCCACCAGGAGAAAATAATACAAAATGTGAATCTCTAACCCCAAGAAGCTCATTCAGTTCTGTTTTCCCTTGGCCGTGAGATTTCCCCACTCACTTTTAGGAATAAAAAGCTTTAGAAGGGACTCTTGTAGCTTTAATGGCTCCTGGCTTTCACAGTCTCTCAAGATCAAACCCCTCTTTAAAGTTTCCTTGTTCAAACACTTGAGGATTCCAGATTCTGTCATTCAGCGTTTTCAAGCCTCCTGGGTTTCCTGCCACCTTTTTACCTTATTATGGTTTCCTTTAACTGGATTCCCTTGAACCTGCCCTATGTTAATCTTTTGAGCAAAATAAGCACCTGAAATATTTTCAATATAGTTTTGGAATGTATGAATAATTTTTACAGTTCTCATAAAAGACTTCTTTTTTTTTTTTTTTTGCCTGAACATTGGTTTGCAATATGTGTATCTGTATATAATATATTATGCATTTAAAATCTTAAGTCAAAAGTTTTCTTTTGATAAAGGGAGCTGAGATGTCCTTTATACTTTCTTAGAAGGTATGCCTTTTTTCTTTTTTTTTAAGAGAATTCTGTTATAGGAGCAATTTAAAGTGATTTCCTGAAATCACTCCAGAGCTGTGATGTCTAATATAGTATCCACTGGACACGTACGGTTAATGAATATTTGAAACATTGCTAATCCTAAGAGAGATGTGCTCTAAGTATAAAGTAGAAAACATATTTTGATTTCCAAGGCTTAGTTTGCAAACATAATGTAAAGTATGTCCTAATACCTTTTATAGTAATCACACATTGAAATAATATTTGGCTAACGACAGAATGATCTCTGTTCCTTTCCAAGGCAAACAACTCAATATCACAGTAATCCAAGTCTATGTCCCAACCAGTAATGCTGAAGAAGCTGAACGGTTCTATGAAGACCTACAAGACCTTTTAGAACTAACACCCAAGAAAGATGTCCTTTTCATTATAGGGGACTGGAATGCAAAAGTAGGAAGTCAAGAAACACCTGGAGTAACAGGCAAATTTGGCCTTGGAATACGGAATGAGGCAGGGCAAAGGCTAATAGAGTTTTGCCAAGAGAATGCACTGGTCATAACAAACACCCTCTTTCAACAACACAAGAGAAGACTCTACACATGGACATCACCAGATGGTCAACACCGAAATCAGATTGATTATATTCTTTGCAGCCAAAGATGGAGAAGCTCTATACAGTCAGCAAAAACAAGACGAGGAGCTGACTGTGGCTCAGACCATGAACTCCTTATTGCCAAATTCAGACTGAAATTGAAGAAAGTAGGGAAAGCCACTAGACCATTCAGGTATGACCTAAATCAAATCCCTTATGATTATACAGTGGAAGTGAGAAATAGATTTAAGGGCCTAGATCTGATAGATAGAGTGCCTGATGAACTATGGAATGAGGTTCATGATATTGTACAGGAGACAGAGATCAAGACCATTCACATAGAAAAGAAATGCAAAAAAGCAAAATGGCTGTCTGGGGAGGCCTTACAAATAGCTGTGAAAAGAAGAGAAGCGAAAAGCAAAGGAGAAAAGGAAAGATATAAACATCTGAATGCAGAGTTCCAAAGAATAGCAAGAAGAGATAAGAAAGCCTTCTTCAATGATCAATGCAAAGAAATAGAGGAAAACAACAGAATGGGGAAGACTAGGGATCTCTTCAAGAAAATCAGAGATAGCAAAGGAAAATTTCATGCAAAGATGAGCTCGATAAAGGACAGAAATGGTATGGACCTAACAGAAGCAGAAGATATTAAGAAGAGATGGCAAGAATACACAGAAGAACTGTACAAAAAAGATCTTCACGATGCAGATAATCACGAAGGTGTAATCACTGACCTAGAACCAGACATCCTGGAATGTGAAGTCAAATGGGCCTCAGAAAGCATCACTATGAACAAAGCTAGTGGAGGTGATGGAATTCCAGTTGAGCTATTTCAAATCCTGAAAGATGATGCTGTGAAAGTGCTGAGCCCAATATGCCAGCAAATTTGGAAAACTCAGCAGTGGCCACAGGACTGGAAAAGGTCAGTTTTCATTCTAATCCTAAAGAAAGGCAATGCTAAAGAATGCTCAAACTACCGCACAATTGTACTCATCTCACACGCTAGTAAAGTACTGCTCAAAATTGTCCAAGCCAGGCTTCAGCAATATGTGAACCATGAACTTCCTGATGTTCAAGCTGGTTTTAGAAAAGGCAGAGGAACCAGAGATCAAATTGCCAACATCCGATGGATCATAGAAAAAGCAAGAGAGTTCCAGAAAAACATCTATTTCTGCTTTATTGACTATGCCAAAGCCTTTGACTGTGTGGATCACAATAAAATGTGGAAAGTTCTGAAAGAGATGGGAATACCAGACCACCTGATCTGCTTCTTGAGAAATTTGTATGCAGGTCAGGAAGCAACCATTAGAACTAGACATGGAACAACAGACTGGTTCCAAATAGGAAAAGGAGTTCGTCAAGGCTGTATACTGTCACCCTGTTTATTTAACTTATATGAAGAGTACATCATGAGAAACGCTGGACTGGAAAAAACACAAGCTGGAATCAAGATTGCCGGGAGAAATATCAATAACCTCAGATAACGCAGATGACACCACCCTTATGGCAGAAAGTGAAGAGGAACTCAAAAGCCTCTTGGTGAAAGTGAAAGAGGAGAGTGAAAAAGTTGGCTTAAAGCTCCACATTCAGAAAACGAAGATCATGGCATCCGGTCCCATCACTTCATGGGAAATAGATGGGGATACAGTGGAAATAGTGTCAGACTTTATTTCTGGGGGCTCCAAAATCACTACAGGTGGTGACGCAGCCATGAAATTAAAAGATGCTTACTCCTTGAAAGGAAAGTTATGACCAACCTAGATAGCATATACAAAAGCAGAGACATTACTTTGCCAACAAAGGTTCGTCTAGTCAAGGCTATGGTTTTTCCTGTGGTCATGTATGGATGTGAGAGTTGGACTGTGAAGAAGGCTGAGTGCCGAAGAATTGATGCTTTTGAAGTGTGGTGTTGGAGAAGACTGTTGAGAGTCCCTTGGACTGCAAGGAGATCCAACCAGTCCATTCTGAAGGAGATCAGCCCTGGGATTTCTTTAGGAAGGAATGATGCTAAAGCTGAAACTCCAGTAGTTTGGCC
>NW_011494760.1:515987-551102 GCF_000754665.1 Bison bison bison | reverse complement strand
GTAGTTTGGCCACCTCATGCGAAGATTTGACTCATTGGAAAAGACTCTGATGCTGGGAGGGATTGGGGGCAAGAGGAGAAGGGGATGACAGAGGATGAGATGGCTGAATGGCATCACTGACTCGATGGACGTGAGTCTGAGTGAACTCCGGGAGTTGGTGATGGACCGGGAGGCCTGGCGTGCTGCGGTTCATGGGGTGGCAAAGAGTCGGACATGACTGAGCGACTGATCTGATCTGATAGTGAATTTAAAGAAAATATGGTGATGCTCCATTTTTAATTTCACCTTTTACTTTTTATATTTGAGTGTGACTACTGGAAACATTTTAATTTGTTAATGTGATTTGCATTTACTATTTGCATTATACACTGGTAGAATAATGAAAGATGACATTTAGGCAGAATAAGTTAGCTAATAATTTGGGCTATGTGTAAATAAATGAAAGACAAATATATATGTATACACACAAATATATTTTCACATATATACATTAATATTCATACAGACATATGCAGGCTTTTATGCATGCTCTGTGGAAAAGAGCACACAGTTTCATTATGACTACTACAACACTTGCTCTGGAAATTGTATTTATGTGCTTTTTTTATTTTTTATCATGTCATGGTATTCTTCCTAATTATTGCTTCAGCTATGTAGAACATGTGAGTGAGTGCTTACAATCTATTTATATTTTTACTGAAAAATATAGATCTAGACTGGTTAATAGGAAGATAGATACATAAGTTACATACATCTTTTTGTTATTTTCTAATCATTTGCTTAGAAAATATTTATATAAATCACTCCTTTGCTTGAAATAAATTAGAATTACCTTAATAAGGTTTGAGATTGCCATTTGGAAGTATACTCTTTGCTATTCTAGAAATATAGTCACATATTTTATATGGACTACACAATGATATCATGAGCATGAAAGCATTTTTTGGTCATGTTGTTGCTTACTCGCTAAGTCACATCCAACTTTTTTGAGACTTGTGGACTGTAGCCCACCATGCTTCTCTGTCCATTGGATTTCCCAGTCAAGAATTCTGGAGTGGCCTGTCATTTCCTTTTCCAGGAGATCTTCCTGACCCAAGGATTAAACCTGTTTCTCCTAAACTGCAGATAGATTCTTTACCACTAAGCCACCAGGAAGAACCCTTGTTTGGTACATACAGAGATCAAAATCAGAAAGGAACTATAGAAGTTTGATAATATAAACCTTTAAGCACATTGTCTAAAGCATAGTATTTTTGTGATTTACATGCTGTTATATCACCATTTAACATAAAATAGTTGATATTTCTTTACAACTCTTTTATTGCTATATCTTATTAGACATTGTTCTTAACAAAATTATCTATACCTGTCTTATCAAAGAAATAGAGGAAAACAAAATTGGAAAGACTAGAGATCTCCTCAAGAAAATTAGAGATATCATTTCAGTTCAGTCACTCAGTTGTATCAGACTTTTTGTGACCCCATGAATCACAGCACGCCAGACTTCCCTGTCCATAACCAACTCCTGGAGTTTACTCAAACTCATGTCCATTGAGTCAGTGATGCCATCCAACCATCTCATACTCTGTTGTCCCCTTCTCCTCCTGCCCCCAATCCCTCCCAGCATCAGGGCCTTTTCCAGTGAGTCAACTCTTCACATCAGGTGGCCAAAGTACTGGAGTTTCAGCTTCAGCATCAGTCCTTGCAATGAACACCCAGGACTGATCTCCTTTAGGATGGACTGTTTGGATCTCCTTGCAGTCCAAGGGACTCTTGCAGTCCAAGAGTCTTCTCCAACACCACAATTCAAAAGCATCAATATTTCGGCACTCAGCTTTCTTCATAGACCAACTCTCACGTCCATACATGACTACTGGAAAAACCATAGCCTTGACTAGACAGACCTTTGCTGACAAAGTAATGTCTCTGCTTTTTAATATGCTGTCTAGGTTGGTCATAACTTTCCTTCCAAGGAGTAAGCATCTTTTAATTTTATGGCTGCAGTGACCATCTGCAGTGATTTTGGAGCCCCAAAAAATAAAGTCGGACACTGTTTCCACTGTTTCCCCATCTATTTCTCATGAAGTGATGGGGTCAGATGCCATGATCTTCGTTTTCTGAATGTTGAGCTTTAGGTCAACTTTTTCACTCTCTTCTTTCACTTTCATCAAGAGGCATTTTAGTTCCTCTTCACTTTTGGCCATAAGAGTGGTGTCATGTGCATATCTGAGGTTATTGATATTTCTCCTGGCAATCTTGATTTCAGCTTGTGCTTCTTCCAGCCCAATTTTTCTCATGATGTACTCTGCATGTAAGTTAAATAAGCAGGGTGACAATATACAGACTTGACAAACTCCTTTTCCTGTTTGGAACCGATGTGTTGTTCCATGTGCAGTTCTAACTGTTGCTTCCAAGGGAACATTTTATGCAAAGATGAGCTCAATAAAGGACAGAAATGAATGGACCTAACAGAAGCAGAAGGTTTAAGAAGAGGTGATAAGAATACACAGAACTAAACAAAAAAGATCTTCATGACCCAGATAACCACGATGGTGTGAAAATTCACCTAAAACCTGGACATCCTGGAGTACAAAGCCAAGTGGGCCTTAGGAAGCATCACTATGAACAAAGCTAGTGGAGGTAATGGAATTCCAGGTGAGCTGCTTCAAGGCCTAAAAGATGATGTCGTTAAAGAGCTATACTCAGTATGCTAGCAAATTTGGAAAACTCAACAATGAAAAGGTCAGTTTTCATTCCAATCCCAAAGAAAGACAATGTCAAAGAATATTCAAACTACCACATAGCTGCACTCATATCACACGCTGGCAAAGTAATGCTCAAAATTCTCCAAGGAAGACTTCAACAATACGTGAACTTAGAACTTCCAAATGTTCAAACTGTATTTACAAAAAGCAGAGGAACAGAGATCAAATTGCCAGCATCCATCGGATCATACAAAATGCAAGAGAATTCCTGAAAAAAAAAAAAAAGAAAGAAAAGAAAAAAACTACGTATGCTTTATTCACTACACCAAAGCCTTTGACTGTGTGGATCACAATAAACTGTGGAAAATTCTTCAACTGATGGAAATACCAGACCACCTTACCTGCCTCCTGAGAAATCTATAAGTACATTAAGAAGCAACAGTTAAAAATGGACATGAAACAACAGACTGGTTCCAAATTGGAAAAGGAGTATATCAAGGCTGCATATTGTCACCCTGCATATTTAACTTATATGCAGAATACGTGATGAGGATTTCCTGTCTGGATGAAGCACAAGGTGGAATCAGGATTGCTGGGAGAACTGTCAATAACCTCAAATACGCAGATGGCATCACCCTTATGGCAGAAAACAAATAGAAATTAAAGAGCCTCTTGATGAAAGTGAAAGTGGACACTAAAAATGTTGGCTTAAAAGTCACGTGTACCCCAGTGTTCATCACAGCACTGTTTATAATAGCCAGGACATGGAAGCAACCTAGATGTCCATCAGCAGATGAATGGATAAGAAAGCTATGGTACATATACACAATGGAGTATTACTCAGCCATTAAAAAGAATACATTTGAATCAGTTCTAATGAGGTGGATGAAACTGGAGCCTATTATACAGTGAAGTAAGCCAGAAGGAAAAACACCAATACAGTATACTAATGCATATATATGGAATTTAGAAAGAGGTAACAATAACCCTGTATATGAGACAGCAAAAGAGACACAGATGTATAGAACAGTCTTATGGACTCTGTGGGAGAGGGAGAGGGTGGGAAGATTTGGGAGAATGACATTGAAACATGTAAAATATCATGTATGAAATGAGATGCCAGTCCAGGTTCGATGCACGATACTGGATGCTTGGGGCTAGTGCACTGGGACGATCCAGAGGGATGGTATGGGGAGGAAGGAGGGAGGAGGGTTCAGGATGGGGAACACATGTGTACCTGTGGTGGATTCATTTTGATATTTGGCAAAACTAATACAATTATGTAAAGTTTAAAAATAAAATAAAATTTTAAAAAAAGTCAACATTCAAAAAATTGAAATCATGGCATCCTATCCCATCACTTCATGGCATCCTATCCCATCACTTCATGGCAAAGTGATGGGGAAATACTGGAAATACTAACACAATTTATTTTCTTGGGCTCCAAAATTATGGCAGATGGTGACTGCAGCCGTGAAATTAAAAGACACTTGCTCCTTGGAAGAAAATCTATGACTAACCTAGACAGCATATTAAAAAGCACAGACATTACTTTGCCAAAAAAGGTCGATGTAGTCAAGGCTATGGTTTTTCTTGTAGTCATATATGGATGTGAAACTTGGACCATAAAGAAAGCTGAGCACAGAAGAAATAATGCTTTTGAACTGTGGTGTTGGAGAATACTCTTGAGGGTCCCTTGGACTGCAAGGAGGTCCAACCAGTCAATCCTGAAGGAAATGAGTTCTGAATATCCATTGAAAAGATTGTTGCTGAAACTCCAAAACCTTGACCACCTAATGGGAAGAACTGACTCATTGGAATAGACCCTGATGCTAGGAAAGATTGAGGCAAGAAGAGAAGGGGATGACAGAGGATGAGATGTTTGGATGGCATCACCGCCTAGATGGACATGACTTTGAGCAAGCTTCAGATGTTGGTGATGGACAGGAAAGCCTGGTGTTCTTCGGTCCATGGGGTCTCCAAGAGTCAGACTTAGTGACAGAACTAACTTCTACTCAAAATCTCTGCAATGTAATTATACAAGGCAAACTGTTTCAAATGAGTTTTACTTAAGTTTTAAACATTTTAATGTGTATAATATTTCATTTCCTTTCTTAATACTAATAGTTCTGTTTTATTCCTACCAATTCCTCTCGATTTTTACAGACTAGTACTTATTTTGATGAAAATTGTTGTCACAAGATCTTCATAACTTAGCAGAAACTTTATGAGTTCAAAAATAATTCAAGGAAAACTAGATAAAAATTTAGAAACAGATACTCATTTTTAATACATTTAATATAAGTGAAACGAAGAGCAAGCAATCTAAGGAAGTAGATATAATTAATATATCTAAGTGCAGAAAAGTTTGAAAAACTGTATTAATGGTAGTTTATACAAATGAGAAGATAATGAATGAAAAAATTGCAATTTTTGAATATAGGAATTGTTGTCTCTGTTATATTGAAATATAAAGATATATATTAGTGTGTGCTAAGTTGCTTCAGTCATGTTTGACTCTTTGCAATCCTATGGACTATAGCCTGCCAGGCTCTTCTGTCCATAAGATTTTCCTGGCAAGAATACTGAAGTGGGTAGCCGTTTCCTCCTCCTGGTATCTTTCCATCCCAGGTATCAAACCTACCCCTCTTATGTCTCCAGTGTTGGCAGTTTTTTTTTTTTTTTTTTTTACCAAAGTCTCCTAAAAAAGAGATTTAAACAAAATTAATTTCTTGGTACTGCATACAAGGATGAAAATCAGTGAGAGTTCCAAAAATATGGAGGCCATGTTAGCTTTTAGAAATATGGATTTCTTTAATGGACTACTAAAATTTTACTTTTTCATATAAAGACTATAATTTCATTTCAGATTTCTTACAGCAAGTACTGTAGTGACTGTATTTGGTCTTTCTGCTTTCCCTCTCATTCTCTATGATCTAATGTTACTCAGACATCAAAGTAATCTTTGAATAACTTGTCATGTTATCTCACTCTATTAATCAAACCACTTTGATGGACTTCCATTTCACATAGATTAAGCACCAATGTTTGTATAATAGGTACGAGTTGCTAAGTGATCTGTCCTCTACAAAGAGCCAATTCACAAAGTTATAATGAGAACTCTTGGGGTCCATTCTATTAGGAAATTCAAAGCATATGCACAAGTGCTAAGTCACTTCAGTCCTGCCAAACTCTTTGCAACACTATGGAACACAGCCTTCCAGGCTCCTCTGTCCATGGGATTCTCCAGACCAGAATACTGGAGTGGTTTGCTATGCCCTCCTCTGAGGAATTTTCCTGACCCAGTCTCCTGCATTGGCAGGCGTATTTTATACCACTATTGCCAGCTGGGACGTCCTCAAAGTACATCACTTCAGTTCAGTCACTCAGTCGTGTCCAACACTTTGCGACTTCATGAACTGCAGCATGCCAGGCTTCCCTGTCCATCATCAACTCCCAGAGCTTGCTCAGACTCATGTCCATTGCGTTGAGGATACCATCCAACCGAATCACCCTCTGTTGTCCCCTTTTCCTCCTGCCTTCAATCTTTCCCATCATTAGGGACTTTTCAAATGAATCAGTTCTTCACATCAGATGGCCAAAGTATTGGAATTTCAGCTTCAATGTCAGTCCTTCCAATGTATGTTCAGGACTGACTTCCTCTAGGATTGACTGTTTGATCTCCTTGCCATCCAAGGGACTCTCAAGAGTCTTCTCCAACACCATAATTCAAAATCATCAATTCTTCAGAGCTCAGCTTTCTTTGTAGTCCAACTCCCACATCCATACATGACTACTGGAAAGAAAAAAAAAAAAAACATAGCTTTGACTAGATGGACCTTTGTCGGCAAAGTAACGTCTCTGCTTTTTAATATACTGTCTAGGTTGGTAAAAGCTTTTCTTCCAAGGAGCAAGCATCTTTTGATTTCATGGCTGCAGTCACCATCTGCAGTGATTTTGGAGCCCAAGAAAATAAAATCTGTCACTGTTTTCATTGAAGTTTCCCTATTTGCCGTGAAGTGGTGGGACTGGATGCCATAATCTTAGTTTTTGGAATGTTGAATTTTAAACCAACTTTTTCACTCCTCTGTTTCATTCTCATCAATAGCTTCTTTATTCTCAAATTACATACTATATTATTATTTACTGTAGTCACCTTGCTGTATATTGTCTATTTATTTTATAACTGAAAGTCTGAAACCTCTGAACAACAGTTTCACCTTTTCCCCAAAAAACTTTTTGTATGCTATGCATATTTATACACATATTAAAGAATACAATGGATATTGTTTTCTTTCTAGATTAGAGTTTGTCTCAACAAATAATTTTAATTATACTTATGATTTTCAAGTTAGACAGTTTTTCCAAATGTTTATGTGTGCATAAACATTTTATTGAGCATGCTCTCACAGTCATACCATTTTTCTTTGTTTGGAATACATTTACACTTATTAATTTTATCTCTGAATGTATGCTAATTCAGAATTTTTAAGGAAATAGATATGGTGATATAATTTCAGTTTTAATAGTAAAAATTTCACAAATAAGCAGTGATTCCTAATGCAAACCAAAATTTGATGGAAAGCTTATATATGCATATTTATATGGGCTTCCCTGGTGGCTCTGATGGTAAAGAATCGAATTGCAATGCAGAAGTCTCAGGTTCAATTCCTGGGTCAGGAAGATATTCTGGAGAAGAGAGTGGCAACCCACTCCACTATTCTTGCATGGAGAACCCCTATGGACAGAGGAGCGTGGTGGGCTATAGTCCATGGAGTCACAAAGAGTCACATACAACTGAGTGTCTAACACTTCACTTCATTTATATATATATACTTATCAGCAGTCATACCATAAAACTCTGGATTGCTTCCCCAGGCTGAATCCAATGATGATTATAAACATTCCTTCCTTCCTTTTTTATTTATTTTTTTATGAAATTATACATATTTTAATGCCATTCTCCCAAATCATCCCCCCCCGTACCTCTCCCACAGAGTCTAAAAGACTCTTCTATACATCTGTGTCTCTTTTGCTGTCTCGTATACAGGGTTGTCGTTACCATCTTTCTAAATTCCATATATATGTGTTACTATACTGTATTGGTGTTTTTCTTTTTGGCTTACTTCACATTCCTTCCTTTAAATGAAAAGGAAATCTTCATAGAACAGAAAGAAAAAAAAAAGTTGTTTGTTACTAGCTCAGCAGTTAGCATTCAGTTATTTTGATTTTTTTTTCTTGTAATTAGACCTAGAATTGAGTGTCTGATTACTAATCATGGAACAAGAATCATGTAACTTCATGATAAAAGGTTAATGGTACCTGTTAACTTCCTTTCTCACATAAACCTGCTGTGTTTGAAACCTATTGGAAAAAAAAGAATTTACTATTTGCCATATTAAGTATTTTTCTTGATCATGTTAGATAATATATATATAATTGAAACAGTAAGAACAGAATGTTCTTATGTGTGTTGTTAAAATTTGAGTTTATTTCCCTCTCCTTCTTTCTACTTAGATTTCTTCAGACAACTGAAACCTGATGTTTGAATTATAGTTGACAAAACGTTATTTTATAAAGCTAAAAGATTGTTGTTAGAGTAAAAAAATAACAAAGCTCAGCATCTTAACTAGTTAATAAACATTCATTTCAACAAATGGCTATACATTTGTCCAAAGCTCTCAATTCAATAGTATGTCTCAAGCACAGATGTATCAAAATAATTTATGTAAATTCCCCTTTTTCCTTTAAGTTATAAATGACTATAGGAAGTCAAATTATAATTTTAAAACTTGTAAAGAGTGAATACGCTGAACGCCAACTTAAACATGTAGCAGTGCAAAACTAGTCCACTATCAAATTATTAAACATAAGTACTTTAAAAGAAAATTTCTTCTTCCAATATATCAAAAGAAATACTTATTCTTCCAGAACTTATGCTTCTCAAAAAAAAAACAAACAAACAAAACAAAACCAGAAATAAAAATTGATCAAATAACTGTATAAATAACAAAATATGCTTCAAAAGGATGTTTGCAGATAGCACAATATCCCAAAATAGCTTTCAAGTTAGGAATTACTGTGTTGTGCCATGCTTAGTTACTCAGTTGTGTCTGACTCTGCAACCCTCTGGACAGTAGCCTGCTAGGCTTCCTCTGTCCATGGGATTCTCCAGGCTAGAATCCTTAGTGGATTGCCATGTCTTTCTCCAGGGATTCTTTCAGGGATCAAACTTGCATCCCCTGCATTAGCAGGCAGATCCTTTACCACTGATCCACCAGGGAAGACCACGCAGAGAATGTCAGGCATGTGTAAGTCAATAAGTCATTTTAGTCCTCTTTAGCATCATGCTCCATCCCCAATCACCATGTTCATTATTGAACTTTGATCACAACTCTTTGATATTTTCAAAAGCTAATATTTTTATGGTACCCAGTTTTATCTTTTTTCTTAAAAGGCTTCCTCTAGACCAAGCTACCAATTCAAACTCAGTACCAGAAGTCAGATTTATACTTACATGAAAGATGATTAGTCTTCAGAAAATAAATAAATAAATAAATAAACCTGAGAAAGTAAGCATTTGGAATAGTTATGAAAAGAAACTATCCTCAGGTTTTGTAACCCATAGGAAAATGCAGTATCTTCAAAAAAAGAGTGAGATACTGCTTTCAGAATAAGTTTGTAAAAGTATTAGGCCTCTCAGAGAAAAGGCACAGGAACCAGAGATGAAATTGCTAACATCCACTGGATCATCAAAAAAGCAAGAGAGTTCCAGAAAAATATCTATTTCTGCTTTATTGATTATGCCAAAGCCTTTGACTATGTGGATCACAATAAACTCTGGAAAATTCTGAAAGAGATGGGAATACCAGACCACCTGACCTGCCTCTTGAGAAATCTGTATGCAGGTCAGGAAGCAACAGTTAGAACTGGACATGAAAAAACAGACTGGTTCCAAATAGGAAAAGGAGTACATCAAGGCTGTATGTTGTTGCCCTGCTTATTTAACTTATATGCAGAGTACATCATGAGAAATGTCGGGCTGGGTGAAGCACAAGCTGGAATCAAGATTGCTGGTAGAAATATCAATAGCCTCAAATATGCAAATGACACCACCCTTATGGCAGAAAGTGAAGAAGAACTAAAGAGCCTCTGGGTGAAAGTGAAAGAGGAGAGTGAAAATGTTGGCTTACAGCTCAACATTCAGAAAACTAAGATCATGGTATCCAGTCTATCACTTCATGGAAAATAGATGAGGAAACAGTGTCAGACTTTATTTTTTTGGGCTCCAAAATCACTGCAGGTTGCAACTGCAGCCATGAAATTAAGAGACGCTTGCTCCTTGGGAGAAAAGCTATGACCAACCTAGACAGCATATTAAAAAGTGGAGACTTTACTTTGCTAAAAAAGTTCTGTCTAGTCAAGGCTATGGTTGTTCCAGCAGTCATGCATGTATGTGAGAGTTGGACTATAAAGAAAGCTGAGCACTGAAGAGTTGGAGAAGACTCTTGAGAGTCCCTTGGACTGCAAGTTTGATCTAACTAGTCCATCCTAAAGGAAATCTGTCCTGAATATTCCTTCCAAGGATATCCTTCCAAGGATAATGTTGAAGCTGAAACTCAAAAACTTTGGCCACCTGATGTGAAGAACTGACTCATTTGAAAAGACCCTTATGCTGATAAAGATTGAAGATGAGTCGAGAAAGGGATGACAGAAGATGAGATGGTTGGATGGCATCACTGACTCAATGGACATGAGTTTGCGTGAACTCCGGGAGTTGGGGATGGACGAGGAGGCCTGCTGCAGTCCGTGGGGCTGCAAAGAGTCAGACATGACTGAGTGACTGAACTGAACTGAACTGAGAGGAGGAAGTTTGAATTCAACATTTCTCAGTTTTATCCTATGATGTTTTTGATGAGATTATATCTATTTTTTTCTTAAGGAGATTTATGTGACACAATTTTTTTTTTATATCCATTGAAAATAAATATTTCCTTCCCCCATAGTTTTTTATATTGCCTGGCTACTTTGTTAAACCAAAGGACATAAAATCTATTAAGTATTAAAAGTCATGACTTATGAACTATATTTCAATAAAATAGAATCATGCTTATAACTTCTACATTATAATGAATGTAAACTGAAAATTTTTCACAGTTATGAGGAAAAGAAGGAAAGTTATAGATTTATGAAGTCACAAAGCTCATAATTTCTGGGAAATGTATCATCAGTTAAAAAAAAAAAGGCAAACTTTTTGTTTAGCAGTTTGTATCTGTCTGGGAAAATAATATATTTTCACATATTTCCCATGTGAAAATTGTCATAAAAATACTAAAGAAGAATTCATCTCATCGTCTTTTTTAGTTATTCCTTAAAATCATTTTATTTGCATTGAGTTATGCAACATGTTACTTTTACATACAAACTTTTTTATTCTTTTCATTATGTGTCACCTTATACTTTTTACATTGTTTCATCATTATCCCTCACCCATCCAAGTAATATAAGTTAAAAGTTATTTTTTAACAAAAACAATCCAGTCAGTAAATGGACAGAAGACCTAAACAGATGTTTCTCCAAAGACATACAGATGCCCAGTTGGTATATGACATGAAATTCAACATTAATAATTATTAGAGAAATGCAAAACAAAACTATAAAAAGCTATCACCTGATACCACCAATCATATGGCCACATCAGTAAAATATCTATACACAATAAATACTTTTGAGAGAATGTGGAGAAAAGGGAATCTTCCTACACTGTTGGTGGAATGTAAATTAGTGCAACCACTATGGAGAATAATATAGAGGTCTCTTAAAAAATAAAAATAGAATTATCATATAATTATGCAGATCCATTTTGGCATTTTATACAGAAAAGATTAAAACTCTCATTTGAAAAGATACATGCACCCCAATGTTCATAGTAGCTGTATTTACAATAAGCAAGACATGAAGCAACCTAAAAGTCCATAGACAGATGAATGCATAAAAAAGAGATGGCTTATGTATAAGGATTGTTGTTGTTCAGTTGTGTCTGGTTCTTTGTGACCCCATGGACTGCAGCATGCCAGACTTCCCTGTCCTTAACTATTTCCCAGAGTTTGCTCAAACTCATGTCCATTGAGTCAGTGATGCCAAACAACTATCTTATCCTCTGTCTCTTCCTTTTCCTCCTGCCTTCAATCTTTCCCTTCATCAGAGTCTTTTCCATTTAATCAGGTTTTCACATCAGGTATCCAAAGTATTGGAGCTTCAACATCAGTCCTTCCAAAGAATATTCAGGGTAATTTCCTTTAAGATTAATTAGTTTGATCACTTTGCTGTCCAAGGGACCCTCAGGAATCTTGTCCAGCGCCACAATTCAGAAGCACCAATTCTTCAGCATTCAACCTTCATTATGGTCCAACTCTGACATCCATACACGAATATTGGGAAAAAAACCATAACTTTTACTATACAGACCTTTGTTGGCAAAATTATGTCTCTGATTTTTAATACACTGTCTAGGTTTGTCATAACTTTTCTTCCAAGCAGAAAGCATCTTTATTTTCATGGCTACAGTCACCATCCACAGTGATTTCACAGCCCAAGAAAATAAAGACTATCACTGTTTCTCTTTTTCCCCATATATTTGCCATGAAGTGATGGGACCAGATGCCATGATCTTAGTTTTTTGAAAGTTGAGTTTTAAGCCAAGTTTTTCACTCTCCTCTTTCACCTTCATCAAGAGGTTGTTTAGTTTTTCTTTGCTTTCTGCCATAAGAATAGTATCATCTGCATATCTGACTTCATTGCTATTTATCCCAGAAATCTTGACTCCAGCTTTAGCTTCATCCAGCCAGGCATTTGGCATGATGTACTCTGCATAGAAGTTAAATAAACAGAGTGACAATATACAGCCTTGTAATACTCGTTTCCCAATTTTGAACCAGTTTGTTGTCCCATGACCAGTTCTAACCATTGCTTCTTGACCTGCATATAGATTTCTCAGAAGGCAGGTAAGGTGGCCTGGTATTCCCATCTCTTTAAGAATTTTCCACATTTTTTTTGTGATTCACATGGTCAAAGGCTTTAGTGTAGTCAATGAAGCAGAAGTGGATGTTTTTCTGGAATTCCCTTGCTTTTTCTATGATTCAATGGATGTTGGCAATTTCATCTCTGATTCCCCTGCCTATTCTAAACCCAGATTTTTCATCTGGAAGTTCTTGGTTCACATACTGTTGAAACCTGACTTGCACGATTTCAAGTGTGACCTTGCTAGCATGTAAATTGAGGGCAACATTCTTTGGCATTGCCTTCTTTGGGATTGGAATGAAAATTGATCTTTTCCAGTCCTGTAGTCGCTGCTGAGTTTTCCAAATATGCTGTTATTCTGAGTGCAGGACTTTAACAGTATCACCTTTTAGGATGGAAATAGCTCTGCTGGAAATCCATTACCTCTGCTAGCTTTGTTTGAAGTCATGCTTCCTAAGGCCTACTTGATTTCACACTCCAGGATGTCTGGCTATAGGTGAGTAATCAAGGATGTACCCATCGATGATAACATTAAGTGAAGTAAGTCAGAGGGAGAAAGAGAAAAATCATATGATGCCATTGATATGTGGACTCTAAAAAATGATAATGCACTTGTTTACAAAACAGGAATAGACTCACAGACATAGAAAACAAGCTTATGGTTATCAAAGGAGAAATGGAGTGGAGCCTGCAGGCAGTTGGGTGGAGCTGGGTTTTGGTGTCCAGAGGATGCTTGCTCAGGCCTGGGAGAAGTATGACAGCCACAACTGGTATGTACATGAAGTGCCTGTGGTGGCAGACACCAGCAGGCAGAGGCCCGTTCTGGTGCCACATTTTTTTTTTTAAATTTTGTTGCTTACTGGGACTGCTTGTCAGTGTATAAAAATGGCTTTGTACATAAATAATATTATCATATAAATGCCATCTATTTCTAGATTATTTCTTCTGTCTCACTGATCAAATTATTTATTTCTATTGAAATATAACATTGAATTGATTTTAGCATCTTTATAGCCCTTCTGCATGTGAAATTTTTCCCATTAGTAGTCTTCTTTTTAAATATCCTGCAGATATCTCTCTTTCTATAAAAATTTCAGGTAATTTGTTCAAATAAAAAATGCTGGTGTGATTCTAGTTAAATTTCAATATTTTCATATCAGAGATAATTATTAATTTCAGAGGACTGATATTTTTATCATTTTAAAATTTACATGCCAAATTTTTACATGTCATGTTTCTTTTTTTGTTTTATTCCAGTTTTACACATCAGATCACTCTGTTACTACCACTTTTTTTTTTTTTTTCTGTCTCATTTTCATTGTTTGTTCACCCAGCTTAAAATCCATAGCTAATCATTTTAATCACTCTAATGCATTTAATTTCTGTTCTATCTCTGTCTACTCTGCCATTATCTCATTTCCTTATTCCCCTTGGCATAACCTCCAGCCTGATTGCATCTATCTCTCCACTTTATCTGACCCTGTATGGTTACTGTTGTCTGGTACAGGAAGAAAAAGGACATTCATACCAATGGTTCTCTATATAAATTTGATGACCTCCATGAATAACAAGAAGGCTTTTGATATTCTCAGGCAATCATATACCATACTCTTTTTTTTTTTTTTTCCTGAGTCATTCCTTGCAATTCTGAGTAAAAATGTCTTCCCACTTACTCAGAGTAAATGAGTGCAAAGTCCTTGCAATAGCCTCCAAGATTCTGCTTCATTTCTGAACTCATCCTCTAAAGCGTTCCCTCTTTACACACTCTGATCCAGAAAATCAGACCTCTCTATTGTTCCTCAAACACACTGCTCCATGCATACTTGATTATTCTGTCAAGCTTGAGTAGCATTCATCAAGACATGTGCTTGATTAGCCTCTTCAATCAGAGAAGGCAATGGCACCCCACTCCAGTACTCTTGCCTGGCAAATCCCATGGATGGAAGAGCCTGATAGGCTGCAGTCCATGGGGTCGCTAGGAGTCGGACATGACTGAGGGACTTCACTTGCACTTTTCACTTTCATGCATTGGAGAAGGAAGTGGCAAGCCACTCCAGTGTTCTTGCCTGGAGAATCCCAGGGACGAGGGAGCCTGGTGGGCTGCCCTCTCTGGGGTCGCACAGAGTCGGACATGACTGAAGTGACTTAGCAGCAGCAGCAGCAGCCTCTTCAATTGTGCTGACATTTTGAACACATTTAAGCCTGATCTTGCTATTCAGTTTTGAAAAGTATTCTCTACAGCTAATATGCAGAATTCTAAGATGGTTCCCCAGAGTTCTTTCACCCTTATGTACATTGCCTGTATTATCTCTTCACCTTAAGTGTAGACCAGACTTTTTAATATGATTTTTCTCCTGTGATTGAAGTGAAGCATTAGTAGCTCAGTCTTGTCCAACTCTTTGCGACCCTATGGACTGTAACCAACCAGGCTCCTCTGTCCATGGGGTTAAGTAGATTAAACAGCAGTGGTAAAGGAATTTTGTAGATGTAATTAAATTTCATATCCAGCTAGCATCAGATGAATCACTGGTGGGATTATAGTGTATAGAACCAATCTAATCTTGTGAGCTCTTTAAACCGAGTCTTATCTTTCTTTTTGGGGCTTCCCTGGTGACTCAGGTGGTAAAGAATTTGCCTGCCATCCAGGAGACTTGGGTTTGATCCCTGGGTCTGATCCCTGGGTCATGAAGTTCACCTGGAGTAGAAAATGGAAACCCGTTCCAGTATTCTTGCCTGGAAAATCCCATGGACAGAGAAGACTGGCAAGCTACAGTCCATGGGGTCCCAAAGAGTCAGACACAATTAGCAACTAATGCTTTCATTTTCAATCTTTCTTTGAAGAGAGAGATTTGAAACCATAGATAATTTAGTGAAACTAAAGAACACTTCCACGTTGTAGAAAAAGATATTTGGACCTAAAGTCCTCACTCTTAAAAATTGCGAGAACTGAACTAGGCCAATAATTAATGAGCTTGGAAGAGAAACTAAGTTTCAAATGACACTGCAGTCCAACCAACACCTTGGATGTAGTCTTCTATGACTGAGATCAGATGACCCAGCTAAGCCATATTCACAATCAAAATGTTTGTGCTGTTTTTAGCCACTAAATTTATGGTATTTTGTTATTTGTCAACAGAAAACTAATACAGTATCACTTCCATTTCTCCTTAATTTCATATAGTCTTCCATAGCACTTAACACATTTACCACACTGAGTTTTGACTTCTTGAATAATTTGGCCCAAAATTATTTCTAAGTAGAATGAATTTCTAAGTAGATGAAAGTTCTATAATAACTTAATTATTTTCCAATTATATTGGATTATGATAACAGAATATAGTACACACCATCTTTAAATATTTGGTTTAAGTTTTTTTTTTTTTTTCTCCTAGCAAAGGGTATCACTAATTTTTGTAAGTATATCATGCACAGTGAGAAAATATAACATATGGATGGTAGATTTTTGTGTTTTTTTGTTTGTTTGTTTGTTTTTTGGATTGGCTTGTTTTATTTCTCCTCTGTACTGAAGCCTTTTTTGTGTGTTAATGTAAGATGATAAAATAGCTTTTTCTTTGATTTTTTGTGTATGTGAAATCAAATTAGTAAGATTTTTTTCAACTATAATTACTAATCACTTAAACCTACTTTTCTCTGAGGTAATTCTCTGTTACTATTGCGAACTGAGTCAGGCTATACACCCATATAGAAAAATTTAAGCTTATGGAATCAGGAGACAACTAAGATTATTTGTCCAATAACTTCCCAATTGTGGCTGCACATTGAAGTAACCATCTGAATCATATCTCTGTGTGTGCGTCAATTCAGGATTTGCTCCAGATAACTCTGGGTGAAGATTGAGAATCAGTGAAATAACCAACCTCCTATATATAACAGTTCAGGAAACTGAGATATTTAGAGATTAAAATTTCACTCACTGTTACCCAATAAGTAAAAAGCATATCTATAACTAAAGCTAAATTTCTCTGAAATCACAATAAAATCTGAAGAAATAAAACATGAATATAAAGCTTGACGGTACAGTTCAAGTCTGAAAAGATTTCACTTTACAAGCTAACCTTCTGAAGTTTTTTGTTTCCAAATTAACTGAGTAATATAAATATGCTGGTCCTTGTTCAGCAAGGAGTTAAAATTATTTTCTAGAATTGGCAGGGTGCAAATGAGTGGGTGTGTGTAATTATGCAACATATGGAATTACTGAATCCATTCTTGACTGTGTTACTTTGTATTCCTTGTAATGCTACTCATTACTCTATGTGATTTTAATTGTGTTCTTAGGTGGATATATTAAAGATTAATGATGCATTTAGCTTAAGTCAAGACTTACAGAGATGTGAAAAAAAAATAGGGTAGAAGCTATAATATTTAAAGATTTTTCGCTTTCCCTTTGGAGGGACTATATCCTGAGTATTTTATGTGAAAAAATTAAGTGGTTATAGTCAGTCTCTTAGTGGTGTGTTATTATCCCATATTCTTGCCATATAACTGACATTATAACTCTGCCATCCTACTTGGAAATATATAGTGAGCTGGTGTGCAATGAGAGCCATTACCCAACTCAATAGGTTGGGTTTAATTGAGTAGGGTGTGCACATAATATTTTCATTGCCTTAGTAGGAAAAAATACAGCTCCCTATTTCATATCAAATAAGATGTTAATCTTTTCATAAAGAAATATGAACTTAAGTCACAAGAATTTTTTACATAACTGATTAAAATATATTGACAGGCTTTAGATAAACATGTGGCTACAATTTAACTAATGAAGGGAATCGCTAAATTACTGAATGGAGATCAGATACTATTTTCATGGGTTAAACAAATTAGGTTGGACTTATAACACCAATAATTATAATGATGATAAATACTTTTATTGCACTGCTTGTAGTGCTGCTAAAATAATGACACCAGCAGCAGAAGCAAATATACCTGGCAAGAATATGCCAGGCATTCTTGTCAGTTCTTTATATACACTTATCAATTTATTTAAATGTTCAATATAATCCTATATAGTAAGTCATCACTATTTTTTATACCCATTTTACAAGATTATGAAAATGTGACACAGGAGATTAAATAACTTTGAAACTGAAAGTGAAGTCACTCAGTGGTGTCCAACTCTTTAGGACCCCATGGACTGTATGTAGCCTACCAGGCTCCTCAGTCCATGGAATTTTCCAGGCAAGAGTACTGGAGTACGTTGCCATTTCCTTCTCCGGGGGATCTTCCCAACCCAGGGACTGAACCGGGGTCTCCTGCATTGCACGCAAATGCTTTACCATCTGAGCCACCAGGGAATCAAGATCATAATCTGGTAAATTGAACATTTGGGACTTAAATAACACATTGAGGCTAAAGAATCTTTAGCAGTGTGTGTGTGTTTACAGTTTAACTGAACTATAATTCATATACCAAAGAGCTCACTCATTTAATTTGTACAAATTCATGTTTTTAGATTATTTACAAAATTTACATATATTGCCACAATTAATTTTAGAACATTTTCATCACCCCCCCAAAAGTAACTCCACACCATTTAATAGTCATCTCTCCTTTTCCCCAAACTGTTAGGCTATAAACCATCTCTAATCTAATTTCTGACTCTTAAAACTTTGCTTATTTTGAAATTTCAAATAAATGTTATAATATGTGGTCTTTTTCAACTGTTTTATTTTACTTAGCATAACGTTAACAAGACCCATATATATTGTAGAATAAGTTGGTACTTCACTAATTTTTATTCATGCGTAATATTCCATTGGGCTTCCCAGAAGGGGCTAATGGTAAAGAAACTGCTTACCAATGCAGGGACCGTAAGAAACACAGATTCGATCCCTGGGTCAGGGAGATTTCCTGGAGGAGAACATGAAAATCCACTCCAGTATTCTTGCCTGGAGAATCCCATGGACAGAGGGGCCTGGCAGGCTACAGTCCATGGAGTTGCAAAGAGTTAGGTATGACTGAAGTGACTGAGCACAATATATTCCATTGTATGAATGTACTATGTTGTATTTATCCATCCATCAGTGTAAAAACATTTGGTTTATTTGCACTTTGACTATGACAAATAATGTTGCTATGAATTAATATTCATAATGCCATAGTCTTTAAAGCCCTAATAATATTGTCTAGCATTTATATACCATTTAAGTTAGACAGGAGGATTACTTTTCTGAATCATTGTTTTATGGGAAAAAAATGCAATTCAAAGTTGTGGGTGTGACTACAATATGAGACAAGTCACCAAAATTTTGCTATTAACTTTCTTATCTGAAAAGGGGAGATTCTACTTAACAATTCTATTCAGAATGGTTCCATATGTGGGTAAAGAAGCAACAGTTAGAACTAAACAAGGAAAAACTGACTGCTTCAAAGTTGGGAAAAGAGTACAACAAGGCTATATTTTGTCATTCTGCTTATTTTCCTTCAATGCAGAGTACATCATGGGAAATGCTAGACTGGATGAATCACAAGCTAGAATCAAGAATGTGGGGAGAAATATCAACAACCTCAGATATGCAGATGATACCACTCTAAAAGCAGAAAGTAAAGACGAACTAAACAGTTTCTTGATGAAGGTGAAAGAGGAAAGTGTAAAAGCTGTTTTTTTTTTAAATATAATATAAATGTATTTATTTCAATTGGAGGCTAATTACTTTAATTTAATAATTTAATTAATTAATTTAATTTGAGGCTAATTACTTATATGCAGACTACATCATGAGAAACGCTGGACTGGAAGAAACACAAGCTGGAATCAAGATTGCCAGGAGAAATATAAATACTCTCAGATATGCAGATGACACCACCTTTATGGCAGAAAGTGAAGAGGAACTAAAAAGCCTCTTGATGAAGGTGAAAGTGGAGAGTGAAAAAGGTGGCTTAAAGCTCAACATTCAGAAAACAAAGATCATGGCATCCGGTCCCATCACTTCATGGGAAATAGATGGGGAAAGGGTGGAAACAGTGTCAGACTTTATTTTTCTGGTTTCCAAAATCACTACAGATGGTGACTGCAGCCATGAAATTAAAAGACGCTTACTCCTTGGAAGGAACGTTATGACCAACCTAGATAGCATATTCAAAAGCAGAGACATTGTTTTGCCAACGAAGGTTCGTCTAGTCAAGGCTATGGTTTTCCCTGTGGTCATGTATGGATGTGAGAATTGGACTGTGAAGAGGGCTGAGCGCTGAATAATTGATGCTTTTGAACTGTAGTGTTGGAGAAGACTGTTGAGAGTCCCTTGGACTGCAAGGAGATCCAACCAGTCCATTCTAAAGGAGATCGGCCCTGAGATTTCTTTGGAAGGAATGATGCTAAAGCTGAAACTCCAGTAGTTTGGCCACCTCATACGAAGAGTTGACTCATTGGAAAAGACTCTGATGCTGGGAGGGATTGAGGGCAAGAGGAGAAGGGGACGACAGAGGATGAGATGGCTGGATGGCATCACTGACTCGATGGACATGAGTCTGAGTGAACTCCGGGAGTTGGTGATGGACAGGGAGGCCTGGCGTGCTGTGATTCATGGGGTCGCAAAGAGTCGGACACGACTGAGAGACTGATCTGATCTGATCTGAATTACTTTACAATATTGTATTGGTTTTGCCATAATTTACATGAATCTTTTAAAACTCAACATTTGAAAAACTAAGATCATGGCATCTGGTCCCATTACTTCATAGAAAATAGAAGGAGAAAAAGAGGAAGCAGTGGCAGATTTTCTTTTCTTGGAGTCTAAAATTAATGCAGACGGTGACTGCAGCCATAAAATTAAAAGACACTGGCTCCTTTGAAGGAAAGCTATGACACAGCATATGAAAAAGCAGAGACATCACTTTGCTGACAAAAGTCCCTGTAGTCAAAGCTATGGTTTTTCCAATGGTCATATATGGATGTGAGAGTTAGACAGTACAGAAGACTGAGCAGCAAAGATGATGTTTTTGAATTTGGGTGCTGGAGAAGACTCTTGAAGACATCAAGGCAATCAAATGAGTCAATTCTAAAGAAAATCAACCCTAAATCTTCTTTGGAAAGCCAGTTGCTGAAACTGTGATACTTTGATCACCTGAGTGAAGAACCAACTCATTGGAAAAGACACTGATGATGGGAAGGATTGAAGGCACAAAGATAAAATGATGTCAGAAGAAAAGGTGGTTATATAGCATCACTGACACAATGGACATGAATCTGAGCAGACCCTGGGAGATAGTAGAGGACAGAAGAGCCTGGAGTGCTACAGTCCATTAGGTCTTAAAAAGTTGAACACAACTTAACAACTGAACAACAACAGAACGGTTCTAACTTTACAGAAAATTGACTAAGTTTTATAATTTTTTTCTCCATAAACCTGTACAGAGTCTAGAATATATTGGATGCTCAATTAATTTTTGCTAAATAAAAAAATTATTAATGGAAAATATGTTTACTAGCATAAATAAATTAATTTGCTCATCAAGAATTAATAAATACTCTTCAATTTCATCCTCTTCTGGATGATATGCTACCCCCCTCTCTGCCATTAGACTTTATAGAAGACACCAAAGACCATAGGCTAGCTATAGAAACTACACCTATCACATATAGAAGCATTATCTTTTGAAGATGCCCTTTCCCTGAAGTGAGCAAGTTAGGAACTCTATGATGGCAAGTATCTGAATGACTTGAGTTTTCTATATAACATTTGAATTTGTTCTGATCACACGGACCACAGCCTTGTCTAATTAAATGAAACTAAGTCATGCTGTGTAGGACCACCCAAGACAGACTGGTTATGGTGGAGAGGTCTGACAAAATGTGGTCCACTGGAGAAGGGAAAGGCAAACCACTTCAGAATTCTTGCCTTGAGAACCCCATGACCAGTATGAAAAAGCAACATGATAGGATACTTAAAGAGGAACTCCCCAGGTGAGTAAATGCCCAACATGCTACTGGAGATCAGTGGAGAAATAACTCCAGAAGGAAAGAAGGGAAGGAGCCAAAGCAAAAACAATACCCAACTGTGGATGTGACTGGTGATAGAAGTAAGATCGGATGCTGTAAACAGCAATATTGCATAGGAAACTGGAATGAATGAATCAAGGCAAATTGGAAGTGGTCAAACAAGAGATGGCAAGAGTGAATGCTGACATTCTAGGAATCAGCGAACTAAAATCAACTGGAATGGGTAAATTTAACTCAGATGACCATTATATCTACTACTGTGGGCAAGAATCTTTTAGAAGAAATGGAGTAGCCATCATGGTCAACAAAAGAGTCTGAAATGCAGTACTTGGATGCAATCTCAAAAGCAACAGAATGATCTCTATTCATTTTCAAGGCAAGCAATTCAAAATCATGGTAATCCAAGCCTATGTCCCAACCAGTAATGCTGAAGAAGCTGAAGTTGAACGGTTCTATAGAGACCTACAAGACTTTCAGAACTAACACCAAAAAAAGATGTCCTTTTCATTATAGGGGACTGGAATGAAAAAGTAGGAAGTCAAGAAACATCTGGAGTAACAGGAAAATTTGGCCTTGGAGTACGGAATGAAGCAAGGCAAAGGCTAATAGAGTTTTGCCAAGAGAACGCACAGGTAATAGCAAACAACCTCTTCCAACAACACAAGAGAAGACTCTACACATGGACATCACCAGATGGCCAACACAAAAATTAGATTCATTATATTCTTTGCAGCCAAAAATGGAGAAGCTCTATACAGTCAGCAAAAACAAGACTGGGAGCTGACTGTGTCTCAGATCATGAACCTCTTATTGCCAAATTCAGACTGAAATTGAAGAAAGTAGGGAAAACCACTAGATCATTCAGGTACGACATAAATCAAATCCCTTATGATTATACAGTGGAACTGAGAAATAGATTTAAGGTACTAGATCTGATAGACAGAGTGCCAGATGAACTATGGATGAGGATTTGTGATATTGTACAGAAGACAGGGATCAAGACAATCCCCATGGAAAAGAAATGCAAAAAAGCAAAATGGCCGTCTGGGGAAGCCTTAAAAATAGCTGTGAAAAGAAGAGAAGTGAAAAGCAAAGGAGAAAAGGCAAGATATAAGCATCTGAATGCAGAGTTTCAAAGAATAGCAAGAAGAGATAAGAAAGCCTTCATCAGTGGTCAATGCAAAGAAATAGAGGAAAACAACAGAATGGGAAAGACTAGAGATCACTTCAAGAAAATCAGAGATAAACAGGGAACATTTTTGCAAAGATGGGCTCGATAAAGAACAGACATGGTACGGACCTGACAGAAGCAGAAGATATTAAGAAGAGGTGGCAAGAACACACAGAAGAACTGTACAAAAAAGAGCTTCATGACCCAGATAATCACGATGGTGTGATCACTCATCTAGAGCCAGACATCCTGGAATGTGAAGTCAAATGGGTCTTAGAAAGCATCACTATGAACAAAGCTAGTGGAGGTGATGATTTCCAGTTGAGCTATTTCAAATCCTGAAATATGATTCTGTGAAAGTGCTCCACTCAATATGCCAGCAAATTTGGAAAACTCATCTGTGGCCACAAGACTGGAAAAGGTTGGTTTTCATTTGAATACCAAAGAAAGGCAATGCCAAAGAATGCTAAAACTACTGCACAATTGCACTCATCTCACATGCTAGTATGCTCAAAATTCTCCCAGCCAGGCTTCAGCAAATGTGAACCATGAACTTTGAGATGTTCAAGCTGGTTTTAGAAAAGCAGAAGAACCAGAGATCAAATTGCCAACATCTGCTGGATCATTGAAAAAGCAAGAGAGTTCCAGGAAAACATCTGTTTCTGCTTTATTGACTATGCCAAAGCCTTTGACTGTGTGGATCACAATACTGTGGGAAATTATGAAAGAGATGGGAATACCAGACCACCTGACGTGCCTCTTGAGAAAGCTGTATGCAGGTCAGGAAGCAACAGTTAGAACTGGAAATGGAACAACAGATTGGTTCCAAATATGAAAATGAGTATGTCAAGGCTGTATATTGTCACCCTGCTTATTTAACTTATATGAGGAGTACATCATGAGAAACGCTGGGCTGGAAGAAGCACAAGCTGGAATCAAGATTGCTGGGAGAAATATCAATAACCTCAGATATGTATATGTCACCACCTTTATGACAGAAAGTGAAGAAGAACTAAAAAGCCTCTTGAAGAAAATAAAAGAGGAGAGTCAAAAAGTTGGCTTAAAGCTCAGTATTTAGAAAACTAAGATCATGGCATCTGGCCCCATCACTCCATAAAAAATAGATGGGGAAACAGTGGAAATAGTGCCAGACTTTATTTCTTGGGGGTCCAAAATCACTGCAGATGGTGATTGCAGCCATGAAATTAAAAGACGCTTACTCCTTGGAAGGAAAGTTATGACCAACCTAGACAGCATATTAAAAGGCAGAGACATTACTTTGCCAACAAAGGTCCGTCTAGTAAAGGCTATGGTTTTTCCAGTAGTCATGTATGGATGTGTGAGTTGGACTATAAAGAAAGCTGAGAGCCGGATAATTGATGCTTTTGAACTGCAGTGCTCTAGAAGACTCTTGAGAGTCCCTTGGACATGGACATCCTAAAGGAGATCAGTCCTGGGTGTTCATCAGAATGACTGATACTGAAGCTGAAACTTTGGCCATCTCATGCGAAGAGTTGACTCATTGGAAAAGACCCTGATTATGGGAGGGATTTGGGGCAGGAGGAGAAGGGGTTGACAGAGGATGAGATGGCTGTATTGTATCACCAACTCGATGGACATGAATTTAGGTTAACTCCGGGAGTTAGTAATGGTAGGGAGGCCTGGCACGCTGTGATTCATGGGATCACAAATAGTCGGACACACCTGAGTGACTGAACTGAACTGTACTGAAGAGGGTTTGCAATGCTTCAGATTGTCCTCCACTTAGGACTATAGACTTTCAATGGACTCATCCATTTCCGTACCAGATGGGCATTGTTCAGACAGGGTGTTAGAAACTGGACCTGATCCTAGAATTTGTCTAAGACTCCAAATTCCAGTTTCCTATGGCTATGGGTGGACTTGGGCATCTATACACTCAGTAACATTATAAAAGAGATCTCACCTTGGTTTCTGATGGAACATTTCAGTTTTCTGCTACCTCTTTAACCTTTTTTCCTTTCCTGTAGCCCAGATCCCTTGCTTGAATCTGTGATAGTTTCCTAGATCTTATCACCTTCATTTCTCTGAAAATATTTCTAGGACTTTCTCTTTCCCACACACTAAATGAAACTAAGACCTTCTCTTTTCATGACACCATGCCCTCTGCTGCTTTATATTTGCCTTCACTCCTGGGGAGTCCTCTTGCCATTCCACCAGACAAGAAAAGATTAGACAAAGTTGGCATGCATCATGCAACTTCTCTTCTCCGGAAGAGTGTATTCTACACTTGTGTTAACTTTAATCTGTTCCCACTCATTCCTGAGTGAACTGCTTCTCTTCCATGTTATGTGATTGAAGTTCTGCCATTCTTCTCAGCTGAGTCAGAACAAATGTTCTTACATTTTTTCTTTATTTCCAATAAAATGGATGGATGAAATGCTCACTCATATTCAAGAGTCTATTCCAAAATATATTTTATATTCCATAAGACATATCTAAAAATTAACTAGCTGGATTTTTAGGCTATTTCACTATATTATCAATAAGTACTCTTATTTGTTCATATATTTGCCACAAAAAATATTGTTTTTTAAGAAAATAGCATTAAATGTTATATTATATTTAATATCCCATATTTGACAGTGAAACATTATCTCAAACTTGAGAATTTTATCCTGAGCATTCTTCTTAAGAGTACTGGTAATATCATCAGTAGTTACTTTTGCAAATATAAAAAATTCTATTTAAATCAAATAAATTATTTTCTTTTTATTTATGTGATTTTCAACTCTTGGAGTCTCAGATTCCTCATCAGAAAGAGAGGAAAACAAATAAACAGATAAACAAACTTAAAATGAGTTAATGTGACAATTTAAGTGAGTGCATGTAACTAGCATAATTTTTGAAAATAAATAGCATCCAACCTGTATCATTAATATATGAGGGTATTTTATTAAGATATAAATTACAGCATTATTTTCTAACTCAGTGTTACTCAGTAGAAAGTGTCAAGTGAGAATTATTTACTTAAAAATTTTAATTTAATTTTAAACTACTCACCTCCAGTCATTTGCATACTCCTTCTTTCAAAAGAACAAAATACAAACAATGCTTATATATTGTGCTCTGAAAGTGATGTTCCAGGTGGTACTGTTTTTTAGTTGCTTTATTTTTTTTCCTGCCCTCTTGTAAGATATAAAGCCTGCCCTTCTATAATGTCTGTAGATTATTAATTTAAAACTGATTTATTCACACTGTTCAAAGTTCTGTGCCTTACAAATGTACACAATAAACTTTAAGTCTACCTGGTGATATTTTCAATGCAATCTTCATAACGATATAAAGAAAAAGAAGCAAGCCAAGCAGGCAGAAGTTCTATGGGAAAGAAATCAAAAGCAGCCTTTCTAAGCTCTGACAGGTTTCAGCATATATCTCACAGCTCTTGTTGTTATTTTGAAGCAGCATGGTGCCAAAATATGCATCCAATTTTTGAAAAGCTACTATGCAGAAATATATTGAACTAATGGCATAGAAGATTTGTATCTGACTGTACACACTCTGTTCTCCTTGGCTGTTAAGTGGTGCTGAGACTCCAGGTTTGTATATTTTTCAAATAAATTGACAGAGCTATTGTGGCAATGGGATTTGACAGAACAACACATTCATTACTTTGCTGATTCAAGTTGCATTGTTGTGCTAAGCTGGTTTTCTTGAACTCTTTCACTGAGTCAGTAAGATTATAAAGTCAATAGAAATAACCAAATAAAGATGGTTTAGTGTATTCAAAAAGGCTAAAAAAATAATCTCATATGCATTTTTTTCTTTTTTTTCTCTCAAGATAGAGATGCCTGTGTTCAAAACTGCTACTGACTAGCCAAAAGTACAGATTTGTCACCCTGGGTTCCTTCCTCCTGTGATGTTATTAGATCTTCAGAAGGCTTTCTGACCTTCTCACTTGATTCAGTCTTTATTTTGAAGTGTTAGAAATACAAGTTTCTCAGGGTTACTTCTAAAGTAGCAAAGCCAGATTAACAAACTCCCAAGAATTTAAGGGGGATATAAATGTTGACTGGTTTCAGCACTTTGATATTTTAATTTTTTTCTCTTTGATTTCTTGATTCTATATTACAAAGAGAAGTCATCTTGAAACTGGTCATGCAGTGCTCTCATCAGCTTCATAGTGATTCTTTTCAGCACAGTTAAACTTCAGTTCCAGGGTCAATTTGTTCCGATTTCTCAAGGAAATGGGAATATTTCAGAAGACTTATGGCAGTTTATGTTTGGAGAAGGCAATGGCACCCCACTCCAGTACTCTTGCCTGGAAAATCCCATGGATGGAGGAGCCTGGAAGGCTGCAGTCCATGGGGTCTCTGAAGGTCGGAAGTGACTGAACGACTTCACTTTTGCTTTTCACTTTCATGCATTGGAGAAGGAAATGGCAACCCACTCCAGTGTTCTTGCCTGGAGAATCCCAGGGATGGGGAAGCCTAGTGGGCTGCTGTCTACAAGGTCACACAGAGTCAGACACGACTGAAGTGACTTAGCAATAGCAATGGCAGTTTATGTTATAGGTGCAATGCACGAGACCCCAGTTTGATTCCTGGATCAGAAAGATCCACTGGAGAAGGGATAGGCTACCTACTCCAGTATTCTTGGGCTTCCTTTGTGGCTTAGCTTGTGAAGAATCCACCTGCATTTCAGGAGACCTGGATTCAGTCCCTGAGTTGGGAAGATCCCCTGTAGAAGGGAAAGGCTGCCCACCTCAGTATTCTGGCCTGAAGAATTCCATGGACTCTATAGTCCATGGGGTCATAAAAAGTCAGACACGACTGAGTGACTTTGACTTACTTACTTATGTTATGGCTACAATGTGTTATAGTTGTATTATATGGCTACAATGTATTATAGTTGTATATAATCATCATGTATTATAGTTGACCTCTCTACCTGGTGGGGGTTTTAGTATCTAAACAACAGCTCAAAGGATATGGCTCAGAATATTATCTACAGTCCATGAGGAGGAACTAAATTTCCTTGATTTTATTTAATGATTAAACTATTTTGGATGTTCCCAGATGGCTGTCAGTAAAGAATCTGCCTGCAATGCAGGTGAACTGGGTTCAATCCCTGGGTCAGGAGGATCCCCTGGAGAAGGGAATGACAACCCACTCCAGTATTCTTGCCTGGAGAATTCCATGAAGAGAGGAGCCTGGTGGCCTACAGTGCATGAGGTCACAAAGAGTCAGACAGACTGAGCAATTAACATTGATTTTTTCACTTTAATTATTATTTTCTCCTATTTGACTGCTTTTTATTTGTCCCTGCTCTTTTTCACTTCTCTGATTAAATGTATTCCTTAACTGAGTTTTTTTTTTTTTTTTTTTCCCACAGAGAAGATGTAAGCAGAGGACATGGGTGGGGGTGTCCTGGGAAGACCCTATCGGTCCTGCTCCATTTCATCATTAGTCTATCTGTTTTTTCCCAGAGAAGGTTGAGGAGATGAGAATAGGCTATTAAGTGACATCCCACATTTAATCCTTATCTCTTCAAAAATAATTTGCAATGTAAGCACCTCATCTAATATGGCTAAAAAGTTCATATCATGTTGGTGTGTTTGTGTGTTTGCTCATGAAGTGAGGTGAAGTGAAAGTCATTCAGTCATGTCCAACTCTTTGTGACCCCATGGACTATAGAGTCCATGGAATTCTCCAGGCTGGAAAACTGGAGTGGGTAGCCTTTCCCCTCTCCAGGGGATCTTCCCAATCCAGGGATGGAACCCAGGTCTCCCACATTGCAGGTGGATTCTTTACCAGCTGAGCCACAAGGGAAGCTCAACATTCATATCATGATGGTGTGTGTGTTTGCTCATACTTTCTTTGAAAGTTAACATGAGCAGAATTCAATAAACCTAGGTTAGAGACATGAAATATCTGCTTCTTTCAAGAAAAGAATAATCAGTTCACTGAAAAAGATTTGTCTGTGTTAGTTGCTCAGTTGTGTCTGACTCTTTGTGACCCCACGGATTGCAGCCCAACAGATTCCCCTGTCCATGGGATTGCCAAGCAAGAATACTGAAGTGGGCTGCCATTCAATTCACCAGAGGATCTTCCTGACTAGGGATTCAACCCAGGCATCTGGCATTATAGGCAGACTCTTAACAGTATAAGCTACAGAGAAGTCCCTTATTTATGTAAAGTGCACAATTAATGGAACTAAGGTAACAAATATAAGCAAGAATATTCCAGAAAAAAGAACACAATTTCCTTCCAGTTATAAAGAATATTAAAACAAATCTACAAAGCAAATTGGCTGAGATATGCTGCTCAGCAATTAGGAAAATCACTTCTATTTCCAGCAAACAGCTGTGTAGTATTTGGAATATATTTAAACACTCTAAGCTTCTGTCTCCTCATCTGAAAATTGTTATTAATAATTATATATATCACATGATATTGTTATAAGGATCTATAAGTTAAAAGGACTTTAGCTCAGTTCAGTCACTCAGTCGAGTCCAACTGTTTGTGGCCCCATGAACTGCAGCACTCCAGGCCTCCCTGTCCATCACTACACCCAGAGTTTACCCAAACTCATGACCATTGAGTCAGTGATGCCTTCCAATCATCTTGTCCTCTCTTGTTGCCTACTCCTCCTGCCCTCAATCCTTCCCAGCATCAGAGTCTTTTCAAATGAGTCAGCTCTTCACATCAGGTGGCCAAAACATTAGAGTTTCAGTTTCAACATCAGACCTTCTAATGACTACCCAGGACTGATCTCCTTCAGAATGGACTGGTTGGATCTCCTTTCAGTCCAAGGGACTCTCTTATGAGTCTTCTCCAACACCACAGTTCAAAAGCACCAAATCTCAGGTGCTTAGCTTTCTTTATAGTCTAACTCTCGCATAAATACATGACCACCGGAAAAACTATAGCCTTGACTAGACGGAACTTTGGTAACAAAATAATGTCTTTGCTTCTTAATATGCTATCTAGGTTGGTCATAACTTTCCTTCCAAGGAGTAAGCATCTTTTCATTTCATGGCTGCAGTCACCATTGGCAGTGATTTTGGAGCCCCCCAAAATAAAGTCTGACACTGTTTCCACTGTTTTCCCATCTATTTCCCATGAAGTGATGGGACCAGATGCCATGATCTTAGTTTTCTGAATGTTGAGTTTTAAGCCAACTTTTTCACTCTCCTCTTTCACATTCATTAAGAGGCTCTTTAGTTCTTCTTCACTTTCTGCCATAAGGGTGGTGCCATCTGCATATCTGAGGTTATTGATATTTCTCTCAGCAATCTTGATTCCAGCTTGTGCTTTTTCCAGCCCAGCATTTCTCATGATGTACTCTGAGTATAAGTTAAATAAGCAGGGTGACAATATACAGCCTTGACATACTCCTTTCCTGATTTGGAACCAGTCTGTTGTTCCATGTCCAGTTCTAACTGTTGCTTCCTGACCTGCATACAGGTTTCTCAAGAGGCAGGTCAGGTGGTCTGGTATTCCCATCTCTTTCAGAATTTTCCACAGTTTATTGTGATACACACAGTCAAAAGCTTTGGCATAATCAATAAAGCAGAAATAGATGCTTTTCTGGAACTCTCTTGCTTTTTCAATGATCCAGCAGATGTTGGCAATTCTATCTCTGGTTCCTCTGACTTTTCTAAAACCAGCTTGATCATCTAGAAGTTCATGAAATGAAAAGATGCTTACTCCTTGGAGAATTTTGAGCATTATTTTACTAGTGTGTGAGATGAGTGCAATTGTGCAGTAGTTTGAGGATTCTTTGGCATTTCTTTCCTTTGGTATGGAATGAAAACTGACTCTTCCAGTCCTGTGGCACCTGCTGAGTTTTCCAAATTTGCTGACATATTCCGTGCAGCACTTGCACAGCATTATCTTTTAGGATTTAAAATAGCTCAACTGGAATTCCATCACCTCCACTAGCTTTGTTCTTAGTGATGCTTCCTAAAGCCCATTTGACTTCACATTCCAGGATGTCTGGCTCTAGGTCAGTGATCACACCATCGTGATTATCTGGGTCATGAAAATCTTTTTTTTGTACAGTTCTCCTGTGTATTCTTGCCACCTCTTCTTAATATCGTCTGCTTCTGTTAGGTCCATACAATTTCTGTCCTTTATTGAACCCATCTTTGCATGAAATGTTCCCTTGGTATCTCTAATTTTCTTGAAGAAATCTCTAGTCTTTCCCATTCTATTGTTTTCCTCTATTTCTTTGCATTGATCACTGAGAAAGGGTTTCTTATCTCTCCTTGCTGTTCTCTGGAACTCTGCGTTCAAATGAGTATATCTTCCCTTTTCTCCTTTACTTTCACTTCTCTTCTTTGCACAGCTATTTGTAAGGCCTCTTCAGACAGCCATTTTGCTTTTTTGCATTTCTTTTTCTTGGGTATGGTCTTGGTCCCTGTCTCCTTTACAGTGTCATGAACCTCTGTCCATTAATCATAAGGGATTTGATTTAGGTTATACCTGAATGGTCTAGTGATCTTCCCCACTTTCTTCAATTTAAGTCTGATTTTGGCAATAATGAGTTCATAATCTGAGCCACAGTAAGCTCCTGGTCTGGTTTTTTGCAAACTATATAGAGCTTCTTCATCTTTGGCTGCAAAGAATATAATCAATCTGATTTTGGTGTTGGCCATCTGGTGATGTCCATGTGTAGAGTCTTTTCTTGTGTTTTTGGAAGAGGGTGTTTGCTATGACCAGTGCATTCTCTTGGCAAAAGTCTATTAGTCTTTGCCCTGCTTCATTCTGTACTCCAAGGCCAAATTTGCCTGTTAGTCTAGGTGTTTCTTGGCTTCCTATTTTTGCTTTCCAGTACCCTATAATGAAAAGGACATCTTTCTTAGGTGTTAGTTTTAAAAGATCTTGTAGGTCTTCATAGAACCATTCACCTTCAGCTTCTTCAGCATTGCTGCTCAGGGCGTAGACTTGGATTCCTGTGATATTAAATGGTTTGCTTTGGAAATGAACAGATATCATTCTGTCAGTTTGAATATTGCATCCAAGTACTACATTTTGGACTCTTTTTACTATGATGGCTACTCTATTTCTTCTAAGGGATTCTTGCCCACAGCAGTAGATACAATGGTCATCTGAGTTAAATTCACCCATTCCAGTCCATTTTAGTTCGCTGATTCCTAGAATGTTGACGTTCACACTTGCCAGCTTCTATTTGACAGTTTTCAATTTGCCTTGATTCATGGACCTAATATTTCAAGTCCCTACACAATATTGCTCTTTACAGCATTGGACCTTGCTTCCATCACTGGTCCCATCCACTACTGGGTGCTGTTGTTGCTTTGGCTCCATCCCTTCATTCTTTCTGGAGTTATTTCTCCACTGATCTCCATTAGCATATTGAGCACCTACCGACCTGGGAATATTCTTACCTTGAGAACCCCATGAACAGTATGAAAAATAAAAAGTCTTACAGGTGGAAGAATCTGCCTGCCAATGCAGGAAACACAGAAGGCACAGTTTCCTTGACCAGGAAAAGCCCTTGGAAAGGGAAATGGCAACTCACTCCAGTATTCTTGCTTGGAAAATTCCATGGACAGAGTTGCCTGGTGAGCTACAGTCCACAGGGTTGCCAACAGCCAGACACAAATGCACATAAGGTAAAAGATGTAAGTAGTTTTTTTGTTGTTGTTTGGTCTTTAAGTGTCTGAATCTTTCGTGATCCTATGGACTGTAGCCTGCCAGGCTCCTCTGTCCATGGGATTTCCCAGGCAAGAATACCGGAGTGGGTTGCCACATCCTTCTTCAGAGAATCCTCCTGAGTCTATGATCAAACCTGCTTCACCTGCAGTGGTAAGCAGCTTCTTTACCACTGAGCCACCAGGAAAAACTTTAAATATTTTAGCTTAATGTTTTATGAATATTATGTAATCAAACAAGGTCATAAGTTAAATATCTCATGATATTCTTCATATATAAAATTCCAACTATGAGGCTTCCCTGGTGGTTGGTGGTCCAGTGGTTAAAAATCTGCCTTGCAATTCAAGTGATGTGGGTTTGATCCTTGGCTGTGTAACCAGGATCCCACATGCTCCAGGGCAATTAAGCCCATGTGCCACAACTACGGAGCATATGTGCCACAACTACTGAAGCCCAAATGCTCTAGAGCCTATGCTGCACAACAGAAGCCCACATCACAAGAAGCCCTCATGCCATTGCTAGAGAGAAGTCGCTGCATGCTGCAACGAAGACCCAGCACAACCAAACTGAGGAAACCAGAAGGGAAACAGACACGTGTACCCCAATGTTCATCGCAGCACTGTTTATAATAGCCAGGACATGGAAGCAACCTAGATGCCCATCAGCCGATGAATGGATAAGAAAGCTGTGGTACATATACACAATGGAGTATTACTCAGCCATTAAAAAGAATACATTTGAATCAGTTCTAATGAGATGGATGAAACTGGAACCTATTATACAGAGTGAAGTAAGCCAGAAAGAAAAATACCAATACAGTATACTAACGCATATATATGGAATTTAGAAAGATGGTAACAATAACCCTGTGTACGAGACAGCAAAAGAGACACTGATGTATAGATCAGTCTTATGGACTCTGTGGGAGAGGGAGGCATTGAAACATGTATAGTATCATGTATGAAATGAGTCGCCAGTCCAGGTTCGATGCCCGATACTGGATACTTGGGGCTGGTGCAATGGGATGACCCAGAGGGAGGGTATGGGGAGGGAGGAGGGAGCAGGGTTCAGGATGGGGAACACAGGTATACCTGTGGCGGATTCATTTTGATATTTGGCAAAACTAATACAATATTGTAAATTAAAAAAAAAAAAAAAAAGAACCTGGAAAAGTTAAAAAAAAGAAAAGAAAAGAAATTCATGAAATAGAAAAAAAAATAAAAAAATAAAAATACCAATTGTATTATAAAAACAATTGGCTAAAACTCAGAGGCAAAAATTTTTATCACACTTTCAATAAAAGTAGGTTTTAAGTAATTGCCTAAATAGATAAATGTAAAATGTATATGTTAATAAAACCGATTTTGATACTGATGCTTTAAATTATGTAAAAGGAAAAAGAATCTCAGTTGTTTAAGAAGTAGTAATATTAGAACTATTAATTAATACTTTCTTCATATTTATCTTGTGTCAGACAATGTGGAAAGTGCTTTATAAGAACTTAACCCTATAATTTTCTTCACAACCCAATTGGCTACTGTTATTGAAAGGAAAATGAGAAACAGAATTTGTTCAAGGTCACATATTTATATGGCTGCAAACAGATTGAATGCAGAAAGTCTGATGCCAGAGTCTGTGTCCTTCGTGGGCTATACTGTCTCTCAATATAAAAGAAATGAAAGCACAATTGCTTGGGTAAAATGAGCCATGTTAATATTTGCTGGAGTTATTTTACATGAAAATTTTCAATGGAAATTTGTGAGTAAAATATTATTGTAACTAACATTTAAGAATATAAAGTAATTGATCATTAAAACATGGTGAAGAATTTTAAAAAGTTAATGATATTATCCCAAATTAGAACAAAAAGCTCCAATTAGACAAATAGACATTTTAAGTGCAAGAAAGGCAGACAGAGTATGGAAGAATGACTAACACTCAGCTGTAAAATCACTAATTAGTGATTGTTATGAAATTACTAATTCAATTTTAAAAAGAATATACTTTTATGGCATCATAATTTATATAAATTTTATTCAAAATATTGTCATTTTGACTTAGCAATTTAACATATGTGACAATATATAAGTTATAAAGATGTTGAGCAGTTCTTTGGATTCTGCTCTGTATGAAAATAGATAGGAGGGATTTTAAAAATTGAAAAACATATGATCGGTATGATTATATGAATATTGAAATAACTAAAAATATAAATTTGAAGTAGAGCATAAAACATAGCATTACTAGAACACAGTGGTGCTACAATATAAAAAAACGTATCTACAAATATGTAAAGTTATTAAACCTTTTGCTTTGCAAAATAGAAATTCCTGAAATTGTACAAGGCTAATAATTATTAAGACTTTTTTTCTCCATATTACTTACCAATATAGTATGAAGAAAGTTTTCCAATAGATTCAGATTCAGATCAGATTCAGATCAGTCGCTCATTTGTGTCCGACTCTTTGTGACCCCATGAATCGCAGCACACCTGGCCTCCCTGTCCATCACCAACTCCAGGAGTTCACTGAAACTCACGTCCATCAAGTCAGTGATGCCATCCAGCCATCTCATCCTCTATCGTCCCCTTCTCCTCTTGCC
>NW_011494760.1:505899-515887 GCF_000754665.1 Bison bison bison | reverse complement strand
AGAGTCTTTTCCAATGAGTCAACTCTTCGCATGAGGTGGCCAAAGTACTGGAGTTTCAGCTTTAGCATCATTCCTTCCAAAGAAATCCCAGGGCTGATCTCCTTCAGAATGGACGGGTTGGATCTCCTTGCAGTCCAAGGGACTCGCAAGAGGCTTCTCCAGTACCACAGTTCAAAAGCATCAATTTTTCAGTGCTCAGCCTTCTTCACAGTCCAACTCTCACATCCATACATGACCACAGAAAAAACCATAGCCTTGACTAGATGAACCTTTTTTGGCAAAGTAATGTCTCTGCTTTTGAATATGCTATCTAGGTTGCTCATAACTTTCCTTCCAATATAAATTGAAGGCATAATGATTAACACTATTGTGTTTATCATTTATCTGCTTTTGTTCTCTGACCAGAGATGCAAATGTCTCGTGACAATTATGGTCACGTGGCTCCCTTGTCAACCATCTTCCATCTAAGGACAAGTTCTGGGACACATTGGTAGGAAACTGCAGAGTAGAAGGACTAACACTCCACAGTATTTCCACCCCCTCTCTTTCTTTGAGAGACATAGGAAAGCCAAATGGCAGCTGAGGGGTCTCCCATGTAGTCCAAGAACCCACTGGGCAGGTCATTATGAATGAATTATATTCCTGTTGGGTGACTGAATTTTGGGATCTAATAATTTTGGTTTCACTCCAAGATAAAAGTAAACACTATTATTATACATACTACAGGTTAAACTCAACCCTTGATTTTACCGTTACTGTAAAATCAGGAAAGCGTGAAGCTAAAGATACAACAGGATTTTCTGTGGATAGTTGGTGTTTTATAGACTGAGTAATAGTGATAAAAAAAGGACACAAGAAATCAAGCTGACAATGGTCTGTATAGTCAAAGCTATGGTTTTCCCAGTAGTCATGTAAGGTTGTGAGAGTTGGACCATAAAGAAGGCTGAGCACTGAATAATTGATGCTATCAAACAGTGGAGCTGGGGAAGACTCTTGAAAGTCCCTTGTACAGCAAGGAAATCAAACCAGTCAATTATAAAGGAAATCAACATTGAATATTCATTGGAAGGACTGATGCTGAAGCTCCAACACGCTGGCCACCTGACATGAAGAGTCAACTCACTGAAAAAGACCCTGGTGCTGGGAAAGACAGAGGGCAAGAGGCAAAGGGGGTGACAGTGGATGAGATGGTTTGATGGCATCACTGCTTCAACGGACATGAGTTTGAGCAGTCCACATGGTCACAAAGTGTCAGAAACAACTTACCAACTGAGCAATGGCAACAACAAAATCAAGTATCCATCATTTTATTGAAAACTGCAGTTCTACAATTTTAATTTTAGTTCATGATGTAACCCTGTAGTGGAAGAATTATTTATTTAGCTGCACCAGGTCTTAGTTGTGATATGCGGGATCATTTTTTAATTATTGTTGTTTAATAGTTGTGGCATTCTGAAACTTTAGTTGTGGCAGGAGAGATCTAGTTTCAGAGAAGTGATAGGACCCAGGCCCCCATCACTGAGAGGATAGTCTTAGCCACTAAACCACAAGGAATTAAGCTATAACAGTTCCGATAAAGGTTTCCATTTTTTTTTATTTTTTACATTCAGAAACACATCTAGAGATGCAAAGTTTTGAAAACACTTAAAACCATGGAGTAAAGTAAATAAAACTGGGGGAAAAAAAGTAAAAATGACAATTTTTTCTAAAGCAATAATTATTCAAATTTGTTCATGTAGTTAAACAATAGAAAGGGAAAGACTGGAGATCTCTTCAAGAAAATTAGAGACACCAAGTGAAGAGCAAAGATGGGCACAATAAAGGACAGAAATGGTATGGATCTAACTGAAGCAAAAGATATTAAGAAGACATGGCAAGAACACACAGAAGAACTATATGAAAAAGATCTTCACGACTCAGATAATCACTATGGTATGATCACTCATTTAGAGCCAGACATCCTGGAATGAGAAGACAAGTGGGCCTTAGGAAGAATCACTATGAACAAAGCAGGTGGAGGTGATGGAATTCCAGTTGAGCTATTTCAAATCTTAAAGTATGATGCTATGAAAGTGCTGCACTCAATATGTCAACAAATTTGGAAAACTCAACAGTGGTTTACAGGACTGGAAAAGGTAAGTTTTCATTCCAATCTCAAAGGCAATGTCAGAGAATGCTCAAACTACCACACTATTGCACTTATCTCACATGCTAGTAAAGTAATGCTCAAAATTCTTTAAGCCAGGCTTCAACAGTATGTGAATCGTGAACTTCCAGATGTTCAAGCTGGATTTAGAAAAGACAGAGGAACCAGAAATCAAATTGCCAGTATCTGTTAGATCATCAAAAAAGCGAGAGAGTTCCAGAAAAATAACTACTTCTGCTTTATTGACTATGCCAAAGCCTTTGACTGTGTTGCTTTCAGTTCAGTTCAATCATTCAGTCGTGTCCGACTCTTTGTGACCCCATGAATCACAGCATGCCAGGCCTCCCTGTTCATCACCAACTCCCAGAGTTCACTCAGACTTACATCCATGAAGTCAGTGATGCCATCCAGCCATCTCATCCTCGTCGTCCCCTTCTCCTCATGCCCCCAATCTCTCCTAGCATCAGAGTCTTTTACCATGAGTCAACTATTCGCATGAGGTAGCCAAAGTACTGGAGTTTCAGCTTTAGCATCATTCCTTCCAAAAAATACCCAGGGCTGATCTCCTTTAGAATGGACTGGCTGGATCTCCTTGCAGTCCAAGGGACTCTCAAGAGTCTTCTCCAACACCACAGTTTGAAAGCATCAATTCTTCAGTGCTCAGCCTTCTTCACAGTCCAACTCTCACATCCATACATGACCACAGGAAAAACCATAGCCTTGACTAGACGGACCTTTGTTGACAAAGTAATGTCTCTGCTTTTCAATATGCTATCTAGGTTGGTCATAACTTGCTTTCCAAGGAGTAAGCGTCTTTTAATTTCATGGCTGCAGTCACCATCTGCAGTGATTTTGGAGCCCCCCAAAATAAAGTCTGACACTGTTTCCCCTGTTTCCCCATCTATTTCCCATGAAGTGATGGGACCATTTGCCATGATCTTCGTTTTCTGAATGTTGCACTTTAAGCCAACCTTTTCACTTTCCTCTTTCACTTTCATCAAGAGGCTTTTTAGTTCATCTTCAGTTTCTGCCCTAAGGGTGGTGTAATCTGCATATGTGAGGTTATTGATATTTCTCCAGGCAATCTTGATTCCAGCTTGTGCTTCTTCCAGCCCAGCATTTCTCATGATGTATCCTGCATATAAGTTAAATAAGCAGGATGACAATATACAGCCTTGACGAACTCCTTTTCCTATTTGGAACCAGGCTATTGTTCCATGTCCAGTTCTAACTGTTGCTTCCTCACCTGCATACAGGTTTCTTAAGAGGCAGGTCAGGTGGTCTGTTATTCCCATCTTTTTCAGAATTTTCCACAGTTTATTGTGATCCACACAGTCAAATGCTTTGGCATAGTCAATAAAGCAGAAGTAGATGTTTTTCTGGAACTCTCTTGCTTTTTCTATGATCCAGCAGATGTTGGCAACTTTATCTCTGGTTCTTCTGCCTTTTCTAGAACCAGCTTGAACATCTTGAGGTTCACAGTTTGTCTATGTGGATCACAACAAACTGTAGAAAACTCTTCAAGAGATGGGAATACCAGACCACCTGACCTGCTTCTTGAGAAATCTGCATGCAAGTCAGGAAGCAACAGTTAGAACTGGATATGGAACAACAGACTGATTCCAAATAGGGAAAGGAGTACTTCATGGCTGTATACTGTCACCCTGCTTGTTTAACTTATATGTAGAGTACATCATGAGAAACATTGGGCTGGATGAGGCACAAGCTGTAATCAAGATTTCAGGGAGAAATATCAATAACTTGTAATATGCAGGTAACACCACCTTTATGGCAGAAAGTGAAGAAGAACTAAAGAACCTCTTGATAAATGTGAAAGTGGATAGTGAAAAACTTGGCTCACAACTCAACATTCAGAAAACAAAGATCATGGCATCTGGCCCCATCACTTCATGGCACATAGATGGGGAAACAGTGACAGACTTCATTTTTGGGGGCTCCAAAACCATTGCAGATGGTGATTGTAGCCCTGAAATTAAAAGGAGCTTGCTTCTTGGAAGAAAAGTTATGACCAACCTAGATAGTATATTAAAAAGCAGCGACATTACTTTGCCAACAAATGTCCATCTACTCAAAGCTATGTTTTTTCCAGTAGTCATAAATGGATGTTGGATTATAAAGAAAGCTGAGCACCACACAATTGATGGTTTTGTACTGTGGTGTTGGAGAAGACTCTTGAGAGTCCCTTGGACTGCAAGGAGATGTAACCAGTCCATCCTAAAGGAAATCAGTCCTGAATATTCACCAGAAGGACTAATAGTGAAGCTGAACACCCAATACTTTGGCCACCTGATGTGAAGAACTGACTCATTTGAAAAGACCCTGATGCTGGGAAAGATTGAAGGCAGGAGGAGTAGGGGACAACCGATTATGAGATGGTCCGATGGCATCACTGACTCAATGGACATGAATTTGAGTAGTCTCCAGGAATTGGTGTTGGACAGGGAGGCCTGGCGTGCTGCAGTCCATGGGGTCACAAAGAGTCTGACACGAATGAGCGACTGATCTGAACTGACTGAACTGATGTAGTTAAAAAATAAAAAAAAGAAGCTCCATAATCAAGGGTAAAGGAAAAGCCTCAGCAAGATGGTATGAGGACAGTAATCACCTTTAAAATCAAACCTCCTAGGTGTCAGAGATGCTTGGATGGCACAAACAAAACCCTGTGCACACCAGGAAGGAGTGATAGGAGCAGTGACCCTTACAAGAGACTGAGCCAGACCTGGCTGAGTGTCTGAAGGTGGTCTGCAGAGGCATGAGTCAGAAGTGTCCTGCTGGGGGTTCAGGGGCTCTGGTAGCAGCAGTCCTGGGAGGGGCAGCATGTGGTATAAGTCCTCTTAGAGGAAGTTGCTATTAGCTCCACTATAGAGCCACTGTGTGGGCAATTCATGAACTGGAGAACAATTATATAAAGAAGATCTTGCACTGCTGAGAAAGTTCTAAGCCCCACAACAGACTTCCCAATCTGGCGATCCAGCAAAGGGACTGAATATTCCTAGGGAATCTGACTTTGAACATCAGTGGGATTTTATTACAGAACTTTCACAGGAGTGGGGAAACAGAGACTCTTGGAGGGCACAAACAAAAGCTTCTGTGCACCAGGACCCAGGAGAAAGGAGCAGAGATCCCACAAGAGACTGAGCCAGACTTGCGTATGCGCGTTTAGGAGTCTCAGGCAGAGGTGTGAGTCAACAGTGGAGTCAGGGGCACTGACTGTAACAGTCGTAAGAGGTGTAGGGTGCTGGTATAAGTCCGAAGGGAGAAGGTCATCATTACCCCCACCATAATTTAGCCACAGGCTAAATTACAGGAAGGGAATAGATCCCCACTCATAAGCTAAAAATTGGATTAAAGACTAACTGAGCATGGCCTTGCCCACTAGAACAAGACCCAATTTTCCCCACAGCCACTCCTTCCCATCGCAGAACTTCCACAAACCTCTTATCCTCATCCATCAGAGGGTGGACAGAATGAAAACCACAATCACAGACAACTTAAAAAATAAAACTTATCACAATGGTTTACAGACTTATCTAACTCAATGATACTATAAACCAGGCCATATAGGGCCACCCAAGATGCATGGATCATGGTGGACAGTTCTGACAAAACGTGGTCCACTGGAGAAGGGAATGGCAAACCACTTCAGTATTCTTGCCTTGAGAACCCCATGAACAGTATGAAAAGGCAAAAAGATAGGAAAGTGAAAGATGAATCCCCCAAGATGGTAAGTGTCCAATATGCTACTGGAGAAGAGTGAAACAGTAGCTCCAGAAGGAATGAAGAGGCTGAGCCAAAGCAGAACAACACCCAGTGGTGGATGTGTCTGGTGGTGAAAGTAAAGTCCAATGCTGTAAAGGAAAACAATGCATAGGAACCTGGACTGTTAGGCCCCATGATCAAAGTAAACTGGAAGTGGTCAAACAGGAGATGGCAAGAGTAAACATTGATACTCTAAGATTCAGTAAACTAAAATGCTCATGAAGAGGCAAATTTAATTCAGATGAACATTATATCTACTACTGTCAGCAAGAATCCTGTAGAAGAAATGGATTAGCCCCCAGAGTCAACAAAAGTCCAAAATGCAGTTCAGTTCAGTCCATTTCAATCACTCAGTAATGTCTGCATCTTTGAGACCCCATGGACTGCAGTACACCAGGCTTTCTTCTCCACTACCAATACCCGGAGCTTACTCAGGCTCATGTCGATCAAGTTGGTGATGCCATCCAACCATCTCATTCTCTGTCATCCCATTCCCCTCCAGCCTATAATCTTTCCCAACTTCAGGGTGTTTTCAAATGAGTCAGTTCTTCACATCAGGTGGCCAAAGTATTGGAGTTTCAGCTTCAGCATCACTCCTACAAATGAATATTCAGGACTACTTTCATTTAGGATGGAATGGTTGGATCTCCTCACAGTCCAAGGAGCTCTCAAGAATCTTATCCAACACCACAAGTTCAAAAGCATCAATTCTTTCATGCTCAGCTTTCTTTATAGTCCAACTCTCACATCCATACATGACTACTGGAAAAGCCAAAGTTTGATTAATCAAACCATTATTGTGAAAATAACGACTGCTTTTTAATATGCTATCTAGGTTGGTCATAACTTTTCTTCCAAGGAGCAAGTGTGTTTTAGTTTCATGGCTGCAGTCGCCATCTGCAGTGATTTTGGAGCCCAGCCCGCCCCTTCCCCCAAAAAACCAAAAAAAACCCCCCCAAAACTGATTGTGTTTCCGTTGTTTCCCCATCTACTTGCCATGAAGTGATGGGAGTGGACACCATTATCTTAATTTTCTGAATGCTATATTTTAAGCCAATTTTTTCACCCTCCTCTTTCACTTTCATCAAGAGGCTCTTTAGTTCTTCTTCACTGTTTGCCATAAGGGTGGTGACATCTGCATATCACCAGATGTTACTGATACTTCTACTAGCAATCTTGATTCCAGCTTGTGCTTCATCCAGCCCAGTATTTCTCATGATGTACTCTGCAAACAAGTTAAATAAACAGGGTAAAAATATGAAGCCTTGAGGTACTCTTTTCCCAATTTGGGACCAATGTATTGTTCCATGTATATTTCTAAATGTTGCTTCTTGACCTACATACAGATTTTTCAAGAGGCAGGTCAGGTGGTCTGGCATTCCCATCTTGAAGTATTATCCACAGTTTGTTGTGATCCAACCAGTCAATGGCTTTCAGGTAGCCAATAAAGCAGAATTTTATGTTTTGGAGGGAACTCTCTTCCTTTTTCTATGATCCAATGGCTGTTGGCAATTTGATCTCTGGTTTCTCTGCCTTTTCTAAAACCAGCTTGAACATCTTGAAGTTCATAATTCACGTACTGTTGAAGCCTGGCTTGGAGAATTTTGAGCGTTGCTTTGCCAGCATATGAAATGAGTGAAACTGTGCAGTAGTTTACACATTCTTTGGTATTGCCTTTCTATGAGATTGGAACGAAAGCTGACCTTTTCCAGTCCTGTGGGCACTGCTGAGTTTTCCAAATTTGTTGACATATTGAGTGGAATACTATCACAGCATCCTCTTTCAGAATTTGAAATAGCTTAACTGGAATTCCATCACCTCCACTAGTTTTATTCGTAGTGATCCTATGTAAGGCCCACTTGACTTCACCCACGTTCCAGGATGTCTGGCTTCAGGTGAGTGATCACACCATCATGTTTATCTGGGTCATGAAGGTCTTTTTTGTATATTTTTTTTTGTGTATTCTTGATACTTATAGTTAATATCTTCTGCTTCTGTTAGGCCCACCATTAATGTCTTTTATTGTGCCCGTCTTTACAGGAAGTGTTCCCTTGGTATCTCTAATTTTCTTGAAGAAATCTCTAGTCTTTCCCATTCTATTGTTTTCCTCTATTTCTTTGCATTCAGCACTGAGGAAAGCTTTCTTATCTCTCCTTGCTATTCTTTGGAATTCTGCATTCAAATGGCTATATCTTTTCTTTTCTCCTTTGCCTTTCACATCTTTTCTTTTCTCCTTTGCCTTTCACATCTTTTCTTTTCTCAGCTATTGGTAAGGCCCCCTCGAACAACCATTTTCCTTTTTTCCAGAGGATGGTCTTGATCACTACCTCCTGTACAATGTCAGGAACTTCCATCCATAGTTCTTCAGACACTATCAGATCTAATCCCTTGAATCTATTTGTCACTTTCACTGTATAATCATAAGAGATTTGATTTAAGTCATACTGGAAAGTTATGTTATTTAGGTCATACCTGAAAGGTAGGTCATACTTGAAAGTTATTTAGGTCATACCTGAAAGTTATGTTATTTATGTCATATCTGAAAGGTAGGTCATACCTGAAAGTAGTGGTTTTCCCTACTTTATTCCATTTAAGTCTGAACTTGGCAATAAGGAGTTTGTGATCTGAGCCACAGTCAGCTCCTGGTCTTGTTTTTGCTGACTCTCTATAGCTTCTCTATCTTTGGCTGCAAATAATATAATCAATCTGATTTCAGTATTGACCATCTGGTGATGTCCATGTACAGTCTTCTTTTGTATTTTTGGGAGAGAGTGTTGGCTATGAGCAGTGCATTTTCTTGGCAACACTCTATTAGCCTTTGCCCTGCTTCATTTTATACTCCAAGGCCAAATTTGCCTGTTACTCCAGGTATCTCTTCATTTCCTAATTTTGCATTCCAGTATCTTATATTGAAAATGACATCTTTTGGGGTGTTAGTTGTAGAAGGCTTTGTAGGTCTTCATAGAACTGTTCAACTTCATCTTCTTCTACTCCATTTCTTCTAAGGGATTCTTGCTCACCGTAGTGTATACAATGGTCATCTGAGTTAAATTTGCCCATTCCAGTCCCTTTTATTTTGGTCATTCCTAAAATGTTGATGTTCACTCTTGCCATCTCCTATTTGACCACTTACAATTTGCTTTGATTCATGGACTGAACAGTCCAGGTTCCTATGCAAGTATTGCTCTTTACAGCATCAGACTTTACTTTCATCACCAGTCATATCCACAACTGAGTGTTGTTTTTCTTTGGTTCCTTCTCTTCATTAATTCTTGAGTTATTTCTCCACTAATCTTCAGTAGCATATTGGGCACCTAGCAACCTGGGAAATTAATCTTTCAGTGTCCTGTATTTTTGCTTTTTCATACTGTTGATGAGGTTCTCAAGAAGGGGTTTGCCATTCCCTTCTCCAGTGGATCATATTTTGTCAGAACTCTCCACTATAACCAGTCTGTCTTGGGTGGCCCTAAACAGCATGGCCCATAGTTTCATTGAGTTAGACAAGGCTGTGGTCCTTGTGATCAGATTGGTTAGTTTTCTGTGATTGTGTTTTTCATTCTGTCTGCCTTCTGATGGATGAGGATATGAAACTTATGGAAGCTTCCTTATGGGAGAGACTGATTTGGGCGAAAACTGGGTCTTATTCTGATGGGCGGGGGCATGCTCAGTAAATCTTTATTCCAGTTTTCTGTTGATGGGTGGGGCTGTGTTCCCTCCCTGTTGTTTGACCTGAGGTCAAACTATGGTAGCAGTAGTGAAGATAATGAAGACCTCCTTCAAAAGGTCCCATGCTTGCACTGCTGCAACTCAGTGCCCCCAACCCTGCAGCAGGCCATCACCAATGCACACTTCTGCCAGAGACTCCTGGACATTTACGGGGAACTCTGGGTCAGTCTCTTGTGAGGTCGCTATCCCTTTCTCCCTTGGTCCTGGTGCATATAAGATTTTGTTTGTGTCCTTCAACAGTCCGTTTCCCCAGTCCTGTGTAAGTTCTAGTGGCTCTATGGAGGGGTTAATGGTGCCTCCTCCAAGAGGGCTTATGGCTCCTCCTAGAAAGCTTAT
>NW_011494760.1:494210-505799 GCF_000754665.1 Bison bison bison | reverse complement strand
CCTCCTCCAAGAGAGCTTATGCCGTACCCAGGTCTGCTGCACCCAGAGCCCCTGCCCCTGCAGTAGTCCACTGCTGACCTGTACCTCTGCAGCAGACACTCAGACAGAGTTCTGGCTCAGTATCTGTGGCGTCTCTGGGTCCTGGTTGCACAAGGTTTGTTTGAGCCCTCCAATCATCTCTGGCGGGTATGGAGTTTGATTCTAAATGTGATTTTGCCCTCCTACTGTCTTTCTTGGGCTTCTTCTTTGCCCTTTGATATGGGGTATCTTTTTTTGGTGGGACTCAACATTCACCTGTTGATTGCTCAGCAGAAGGCTCTAATTTTGGAGTTCTTGCAAAAGATGAGTGCACGTACTTCTACTCTGCTATCTTGAAGAGCAAAGTGCAATTCCAGAGTGCAATCTCAGAAACAACAGAATGGTCTTTGTTTATTTCCAAGACAAACCATTCAATTTTACTGTAATCCAAGTCTATGCCTCAGCTACTAATGGTGAAGAATCTGAATGTTTCCATGATGGCCTATAAGACCATCTAGACTTAACTAACATCAAAAAAAAAAAAAAAAAAAAGGTATTCTTTTCATCATATGGGAATATGGGACTGGAATGCAAAAGTAGGAAGTCAAGACACACCTGGAGTAACAGGCAAGTTTTGCCTTGGAGTACAAAATGAAGCAAAGCAAAGACTAACAGTGTTTTGCCAAGAGAACACACTGGGCATAGCAAACACCATCACTGAACAACACAAGAGACATCTCTACACAGGGACATCACCAGATAGTCAATGTCAAAATCACATTGATTATATTCTTTGCAGCTGAAGATGGAGAAGCTCTATAGAGTTAGCAAAATAAGATCAGGAGCAGATTGTGGCTCAGACCATGAACTCCTTATCACAAAACTCAGACTTAAATTGAAGAAAGTAGGGAAAACCATTAGACCATTCAGGAATACCTTAATCAAATCCCTTATGAATATATACAGGAAGTCAAAAATAAATTCAAGGGATTAGAAAAGATAGAATACCTGAAGACCTATGGATGGAGGTTTGTAGCATTGTACAGAACATGTTGACCAAAAGAATCCCCGAGAAAAATAAATGCAAAACGGCAAAATGTCTGTCTGAGGATTCCTTACAAATAGCAGAGGAAGAAGACAAATGAAGTGCAAAGGAGAAAAGGATGAATGTAGAGTTCCAAAGAATAGGAAGGAGAGATAAGAAAGCCTTTCTAGGAAAACATGTAAAGAAATGAAAGCAATAGAATGGGAAAGACTAGCGATCTCTTCAAGAAAATTAGGTATACTAAGAGACATTTCATGTAAAGATGGACACAAAGGAAAGAAACGGTATGGACCTAACAGAAGCAGAAGATATTAGGAAGAGGCAACAAGAATACACAGAAGAAATACACACAAAAAGTCTTGACTTGACTAGCCACGATAGTTTGATCACTCACCTAGAGCTAGGCAGCCTGGAGTGTGAAGTCAAGAGGGCCTTAGGAAGCATCACCACGAACAAAGCCAATGGAAGTGATGGAATCCAGCTAAGCTATCTCAAATCCTAAAATATAATGCAGCTGAAGTGAAGTGCTCAATATCCCAGCAAATTTGGAAACATCAGCAGTGGCCACAAGACTGGAAAAACTCAGTTTTCATTTCAATCCTAACGAACATCAATGCCAAAGAATGTTCAAACTACCACATAATTGAACTCATTTCACATGTTAGCAAGGTAATTCTCAAAATCCTTCAAGATAGACTTCAGCAGTATGTGAACTGTACACTCCAGATGTACAAGACAGTTTTAGAAAAGGCAGTGGAATCAGAGATTAAGTTGCCAACATCCACTGGATCATAGACAAAGCAAGAGAATTCCAGAGAAAATCTACTTCTCCTTCATTGACAACACTAATGCCTTTGACTGTGTAGCTCACAACAAAATGTGGAAACTTATTAAAGAGATGGAACTACCAGAACACTGTACCTGCCTCTGAGAAAACTGTATGCAGGTCAAGAAGCAATAGTTAGAACCAAATGTGGAACAATGGACTAGTTCAAATTTGGAAAAGAGTATGTCAAGGGTGTATATTGTCACCTTGCTTATTTAACTTATATGCAGAGTACATCATGTGAAATGCTAGGTTTGCTGAAGTTCAAGCTGGAATCAAGATTGTTGGGAGAAATATCAATAACCTCAGATATGCAGATGATGCCACCCTAATAGAGAAAGCAAAGCACCACCAAAGAACGTCTTAATGAAGGTGAAAGAGGAAAGTGAAAAATCTGGCTTAAAACTCAACATTCAAAAGCTAAGAACATGGCATCTGGTCTTATCATGCCATGGCAAATAGATGGGGAAACAACAGAAACAGTAATGGATTTTATTTTCCTGGGCTCCAAAATCACTTTGGATGGTGACTACAGCCATGAAAGAAAAATTAGGTTCCTTGGAAGCATAACTTGGAAGAAAAGTTATGACTAACCTAGACAGAATATTAAAAAGCAGAGACATTACTTCCCAACAAAGGTCCATCTAGTCAAGTCTATGGTTTACCCAGTAGTCATGTATGGATGTGAGAGTTGGACTATAAAGAAAGCTGAGCACTGAAGAACTGATGTTTTTGAACTGTGGTGTTGGAGAAGACTCTTGAGAGTTCCTTGGACTGCAAGGAGATCCAACCAGTCCATTCTAAAGGAGATAAGTCCTGAGTATTCATTGGAAGGACTGATGTTGAAGCTGAAACTCCAATATTTTGGCCACCTGATATGAAGAACTGACTCGTTTGAAAAGACCCTGATGCTGGGAGAGATTGAAGGCGAGTGGAGAAGGGGAAGACAGAGGATGAGATGGCTGGATGGCATCACTGACTCAATGGACATGAGCTTGAGTGAACTCCTGGAATTGGTGGTGGACAAGGAGGCCTGTAGTGCTGCTTTTCATGGGGTTGCAAATAGGCAGATATGATTGAGTGACTAAACAACAAATGTAGTTAATCCTTGAAAAAAAATTTATAAAGCTATAAACTACAAGAACTAAAGGAAAAATAAAGACTCTTGGCAGTCTCCTTTCAAAAATATGTAAAGAAAAAATATATGAGAATAGAAGTAGTTAAATCCCTTAATTTGAAGCCTACCTGCTTCAGTTACTTTTTAATACATATTCAACTTTAATAACTATATTACCAATTTGTGAGAATCAAGAGAGAAATAAGGAAATGACTTTCTGAACATGAAATTTCATTTATAGATAGAATTAAAAAAGCAATAATAATAATTTATAAACTTCATAGAGTTCTGTGCAGTGCTTCCTAAACAGTATTTTACTGTATTCTTATAAGTACTATGGTGTTATTCACCTCATGTTTAAATGAGGAAACCACTGTTTCCAAAATGTTAAAATATCCAAGATCAACAAGCAGTATAGATGTAGGAGAACCAGAATTCAAAACCATGGCTCGGTTGGTAAAGAATCCACCTGAAATGCAGGAGGCCCCAGTTTGATTCCTGGGTCAGAAAGATCCCCTGGAGAAAGGATAATCTACCCACTAGAGTATTTTTAGCCTTCCCTTGTATCTCAGTTGGTAATGAATCGGCCTGAAACATGGGAGACCTGGGTTTGATCCCTGGGTTGTGAAAATCCCCTGGAGAAGGAAAAAGGCTACCCACTCCAAAAACCTGGCCTGGAGAATTCCATGGACTGTATAGTCCATGTGGTCACCAAGAGTTGGACATGACTGAGTGACTTCTGTTTGTTTTGTTATGAGAATCTCTACCTCAGTCAGTTCAGTCACTCAGTGGTATCTGACTCTTTGCAACCCCATGGACAGCAGCATGCCAAGCCTCCCTGTCCATCATGAACTCCTGGAGTTTATTCAAGCTCATGTCCATTGAGTTGGTAATGCCATCCAACCATCTCATCCTCTGTCGTTCCCTTCTCCACTCGCCTTCAATCTTTCCCAGCATCAGGGTCTTTTAGAATGTTCAGCTCTTCCCATCAGGTGGCCAAAGTATTGGAGTTTCAGCTTCAACATCAATCCTTCCAATGAACGTTCAGGACTGACTTCCTCTAGTATGGACTGGTTGGAACTCCTTGCAGTCCAAAGGACTCTCAAAAGTCTTCTCCAACACTACAGTTAAAGCATCAGTTCTTTGCTGCCCAGCTTTCTTTATAGTCCAGCACTCACATCCATACATGACTACTGGAAAAACCATAGCCTTGACTAGTCGGAACTTTGTTGTCGAAATAATGTCTCTGCTTTTTAATATACTCTCTAGGTTGATCATAACTTTTCTTCCAAGGAGTAAGTTTTTATTATTATTATTATTATTATTATTATTATTTCATGGCTGCAGTCACCATCTGCAGTGATTATGGAGCTCAAAAAAATAAAGTCTGCCACTGTTTCCACTGTTTCTCCATCTATTTGCCATGAGGTGATGGGGCTTAGTACCATGATCTTTGTTTGCTGAATGTTGAGCTTTAAGCCAACTTTTTCATTCTCCTCCTTCACTTTCATCCAGAGGCTTTTTAGTTACTATTCACTTTCTGCCATAAGGGAGCATGTAATTCTAACTTTTATACTATGCTATTCAAAGTAAACCCCCCCCGCCAAAAAAAAAAAAAAAAAAAAGTAAACTCCCCATTTTAAATACGTTAGACCAAATTTCTAAATATCCTCCTAGCTAAAGATGTTGTTTTTCAGTCGCTAATTTATATTTAATTCTTTTATGATCCCTTGGAACTGTAGCAACCAGGGAAGCCCACTGGAGAAGGGAATGGCAAACCACTTCAGTGTTCTTGCTTTGAGAACCCCATGAATAGTATGAAAAGGTAAAAAGATAGGACACTGAAAGATGAACTTCCCAGGTTGGTAGGTGCCCAATATGCTATTAAAGATCAGTGGAGAAATAACTCCAGAAAAGAATGAAAGGATGGATTTAAAGCAAAAACAATACCCAGTTGTGGATGGGACTACTGATAGAAGCAAGATCCAATGCTATAAAGAGCAATATTGCATAGGAACCTGGAATGTCAGGTCCATGAATCAAGGCAAATTGGAAGTGGTCAAACAAGAAATGGCAAGAGTGAATGTCGACATTCTAGGAATCAGCGAACTAAAATGGACGGAAATGGGTGAATTTAATTCAAATGACCACTATATCTACCACTGTGGGCAGGAATCCCTTAGAAGAAATGGAGTAGCCATCATCATCAACAAAAGAGTCCAAAATGCAGTACTTGGATGCAATCTCAAAAACAACAGAATGATCTCTGTTCGTTTCCAAGGCAGACCATTCAATATCACAGGAATACAACTCTATGCCCCGACCAGTAACGCTGAAGAAGCTGAGGTAGAATAATTTTATGCAGACCTACAAGTTGTTTTAGAACTAACACCCAAAAAAGACATCCTTTTCATATAGGGGACTGGAATGTAAACGTAGGAAGTCAAGAAACACCTGGACTAACAGGCAAGTTTTGCCTTGGAATGCAAATGAAGCAGGGCAAAGGCTAATAGAGTTTTGCAAAGAAAATACACTGGGCATAGCAAACACCCTCTTCCCACAACACAAGAGAAGACTCTACACATGAACATCACCAGATGGTCAACACCGAAATCAGATTGATTATATTCTTTGCAGCCAAAGATGGCATAGCTCTATACAGTCAACAAAAACAAGACCAGGAGCTGACTGTGGCTCAGATCATAAACTCCATAATGACAAATTCAGATTTAAATTAAAGAAAGTGGGGAAAACCACTAGACCATTCATATATGACCTAAATCAAATCCATTATGACTATACAGTGAAAATGAGAAATAGATTTAAGGGACTAGATCTGATAGACACCAGAGTGCCTTATGGACTATGGATGGAGGTCCACAGCATTGTAAAAGAGACAGGAATCAAGACCATCCCAAGGGGGAAAAAAAAAAAAGAGCAAAAACTCAAAATGGCTTGTTGAGGAGGCCTTAGAAATAGCTGTGAAAAGAAGAGAAGTGAAAAGCAAAGGAGAAAAGGAAAGAAATACCCATTTGAATGCAGAGTTCCAGACAATAGCAAGGAGAGATAAAAAAGCCTTCCTCAGTGATCAATGAAAAGAAATAGAGGCACGTGTACCCCAATGTTCATCGCAGCACTGTTTATAATAGCCAGGACATGGAAGCAATCTAGATGTCCATCAGCAGATGAATGGATGAGAAAACTGTGGTACATATACACAATGGAGTATTACTCAGCCATTAAAAAGAATACATTTGAATCAGTTCTAATGAGGTGGATGAAACTGGAGCCTATTATACAGAGTGAAGTAAGCCAGAAGGAAAAACACCAATACAGTATACTAACACATATATATGGAATTTAGAAAGATGCTAACAATAACCCTGTATATGAGACAGCAAAAGAGACACTGATGTACAGAACAGTCTTATGGACTCTGTGGGAGAGGGAGAGGGTGGGGAGATTTGGGAGAATAGCATTGAGACATGTATAATATCATGTATGAAACGAGTCACCAGTCCAGGTTCGATGCACAATACTGGATGCTTGGGGCTGGTGCATTGGGATGACCCAGAGGGATGGTATGTGGAGGGAGGAGGGAAGAGGGTTCGTGATGGGGAACACATGAATACCTGTGGCAGATTCATTTTGATATATCGCAAAACCAATACAATATTGTAAAGTTAAATAAAATAAAATTTAAAAAAAAAGAAATAAAGGAAAACAATAGAATTGGAAAGACTAGAGATCTTTTTAAGAAAATTAGAGATACCAAGGGAGCATTTCATGCAAAGATGGGCTCAATAAGGGATAGAAATGGTATGGACCTAACAGAAGCAGAAGATATTAAGAAGTGGTGGCAAGAATACACAGAGGTACTGTACAAAAAAAAAAAAAAAATCTTCACGACCCAGATAATCATGATGGTGTGATTATTTACACTGACCTAGGACAGACATCCTGGAATATGAAGTCAAGTGGGCATTAGGAAGCATTACTACCAACAAAGCTAGTGGAGGTGATGGAATTCCAGTTGAGCTATTTCAAATCCTAAAAGAGGATGGTGTGGAAGTGCTGCACTCAATATGCCATAAAATTTGGAAAACTCAGTAATGGCTACAGAACTGGAAAAGGTCAGTTTTCATTTCAGTCCCAAAGAAAGGCAATGCCAAAAAATGCTCAAACTACTGCACAGTTGCACTGATCTCACACGCTAGTAAAGTAATGCTCTAAATTCTCCAAGCCAGGCTTCAGCAATAAGTGAACCGTGAACTTCAAGATGTTCAAGATGGTTTTAGAAAAGGCAGAGGAACCAGAGATCAAATTGCCAACATCCGCTGGATCATTGAAAAAGCAAGAGAGTTCCAGAAAAATATCTATTTCTGCATTATTGACTATGCCAAAGCCTTTGACTCTGTGGATCACAATAAACTGTGGAAAATTCTGAAAGAGATGGAAATACCAGACCACCAGACCTGCCTCTTGAGAAACCGATACGCAGGTCAGGAAGCAACAGTTAGAACTTGACATGGAACTACAGACTGGTTCCAAATAGGAAAAGGGGTATGTCAAGGCTGTATATTGTCACCCTGCTTATTTAACTTATACACAGAGTACATCATGAGAAATGCTGAGCAGGTGGAAGCATAAGCTAGAATCAAGATTGCTGGGAGAAATATCAATAACCTCAGATATTCAGATGACATGATTCTTATGGCAGAAAGTGAAGAAGATCTAAATAGCCTCTTGATGAAAGTGAAAGAGGAGAGTGAAAACTTTGGCTTACAGCTCAATATTCAGAAAACTAAGATCATTTTATCCAGTCCCATCACTTCATAGCGATAGGTGGGGAAACAATGGAAATAGTGGCTGACTTTATTTTTTGGGACTCCATAATCACTGTAGATGGTGATTGCAGCCATGAAACTAAAAGAAGCTTACTCCTTGGAAGGAAAGTTATGAGCAACCTAGAGAGCATATTAAAAAGCAGAGACATTACTTTGTCAACAAAGGTCCATCTAGTCAAGGCTATGGTTTTTATAGTAGTCATGTATGGATGTGAGTGTTGGACTATAAAGAAAGCTGAGCACTGAAGAATTGAAGAAGACTCTTGAGAGTCCCTTGGACGGCAAGGAGATCCAGCCAGTCCATCCTCAAGGAGATCAGTCCTGGTAGTTCATTGGAAGGATTGATGTTGAACCTGAAACTCCAATAATTTGACCACCTGATGTGAAGAGCTGACTCATTTGAAAAGACCCTGATTCTTGGAAAGATTGAACACAGGAGGAGATGGGTATTGCAGAGGATGAGATGTTTGGATGGCATCACCAACGTAATTGACATGGATGTGTGTAGACTCCGGCATTTGGTGATGGACAGAGAGGTCTGGCTTGCCGTGGTTCGTAGGGTCACAAAGAGTCGGACACAGCTGAGCTACTGAACTGAACTGGAAATGTAGCCCACAGGCTTCTCTAAATGGGGCTTCCTTGGTAAGAATACTGTAGTGAATTGGCCATTTACTTCTTCAAGGGATCTTTCCAACCCAGGGGTCAAACCCGTGTCTCCTACATTGGCAGGTAGTTTTTTGTTCCACTGAATCCCCTAACACAATGAGCTTCAGTGTTTATGCTGTTTTGCTTGGAATCTAGGTGGTTTTAGTGTAATAACAGGGATCCTTAAAGGAAGAAATTTCTCTGACTTTTAGATGAAGAGAAAGTCAGACAGGTTCAAATTGTGAAGAGAATGTGTGGTCCTTGCTTCTTTGAAGATAAGAAGTAATGCAAGTGGCCTCTAGAAACTGAGAACTTTACCTGGATCATAGTCTACAAGGAAATCAAAACTTCAGGTTTAAGAAAATGAATTCTTCTTATAATTTGAATGAGTTTGGAAGTAGACTTTTCCCCAGAGTCTCCAGATTGTTAATGTTTAGATCAAAATGTCAAAGAAGAATAATATTCAGCTAATGAGAGGGTGTTAAACTTGATCTAAATTAGAAATGGTACATTCTGTTGTCCTTCACAGCTGCCATTTTAGAAAAAGAAAAAAGCCAAGACAGAAACTAAAACTGAAAAATAAAGCCAGATAATTACATGGTCACAGGAAAAGCCACATCAGGTCCTCAGAGCACCCAAGGTCTCTTTTGGTGACACATTCCAAACATGCTAGGAAAGTGACAACATAACAATCAAAAAGAATGTGTATCTATGCAAGGTCATATTCAGAGGCCTAGAAAAAAACCAGATTAACAGTTATGGAGAAAGTGAGAAAGTGGTAATAAAATTTTTCATCTTGAAACCTATAAAGTTGATCCTTCATCTACCAGAGGTGAGAACACATCTAACTAGGTCATTAAGCACAGCAAGCTTCAGGCAAAAGTGAGAATTAGATACCACTAAAAGACGATTTATCAGCAAGTTAGACCTTCAGCCCTCAGCACATTATGTAATTCAACCTCTCATATGACTTATTCTAGACATGATAATGATTGCAGTTACTTTGCATTAGGTATTTATTTAAACTATGGGAACTACACAAATAATAAAAAATGCTTATGAGAAGCAGGATTTCAGTCAATGCTAGGTCAAATTTCCTGCACTTGTACAGTCAAGAGTGCTTTAGCATTTTCATCCATTAAATAAGCTTCTGAGTGATAACTTGCACTCCCTTGTTCAACTTGCCCTTGATTGATGTATAAATTCTCTGTAATTCTAATTATTTGCCCAAAGGGTATATACTAGGTATGTGAGAAGTGAGTCAAGCCCCAATATTTATGGGAGAAAGCCACAAAGTACTGGGAGCTCATACAAATTAAAGAAAGATAACACAGAAAAACATGTGGCTCATTACATTTGAATAGCTACATTATCTCTTTCCCAAAAATTACCCTGAAGTAAACTGTTTGAATGGTGTATGGTGTGCCTTGATTCAAAAGGATGTTATTAATCAAGTGACATAGTGTTACAGTCAAGAAAAGTGAATAAGCTCAATATTCTCTACATTGTACTTATAGTCAACACTCATGTAGTACAGTTTGCAAAATTAAACAAAATTAAAAGGTCATTTTTCCTCTCTCTTACATTAAAAATTGTACTCAGAATAGAACTACCATATGACCCAGCATTCCCACTGGTGGGCATACACACTGAGGAAACCAGAATTGAAAGACAAACATGAACCCCAATGTTCATCGTAGCACTGTTTACAATAGCCAGGACATGGAAGCAACCTAGATTTCCATTGGCAGATGAATGGATAAGAAAGTGCGGTAAGCATACACAATAGAATATTACTCAGCCATTCAAAAGAATGCATTTGAATCAGTTCTAATGAGGTGGATGGAACTGGAGCCTATTATACAGAGTGAAGTAAGTCAGAGAGAAAAACACCAATACGGTATACTAACACATATATATGGAATTTAGAAAGATGGTAATGATGACCCCATATGCAAGATAGCAAAAGAGACACAGATGTAAAGAATAGTCTTTTGGACTCTGTGGGAGAAGGTGAGGGGGTGATGATTTGAGAGGGTAGTATTGAAATGTGTATGTTATTACATATGAAGTGGATCGCCTGTCTAGGTTTGATGCCTGAGACAGGGTGTTCAGGGTTGGTGCACTGGGATGACCCTAGGGGATGGGATGGGGAGGGAGATGGGACGGGGGTTCTGGATGGGGAAACATATGTGCCTGTGGCTGATCATGTTGATATTAACAAAAACCACTACAATATTGTAAAGTAATTAACCTCTAATTAAAATAAATTTTAAAATTTAAAAAAAGAAAAAAAAAGAGAATATTCATTCTGGAATAGAATCAGGATATATATGGCCTAAAATATATAATGTCCAGACATTATGTCATACTTTAATTTTCTAAGAAATAAGCCATGTTATTTTCTATGTCCATTTATCATTAAAACGTTGATGGGTTGAGAGGGAGGTAAGAGGGGAGTTCAGGATGGGGGACAAATGTACACCCATGGTTGATTCATGTCAGATCAGATCAGATCAGTCACTCAGTCGTGTCTGACTCATTGCAACCCCATGAATCCCAGCACGCCAGGCCTCCCTGTCCATCACCAACTCCAGGTGTTCACTCAGACTCACGTCCATCGAGTCAGTGATGCCATCCAGCCATCTCATCCTCTGTCGTCCCATTCTCCTCCTGCCCCCAATCCCTCTCAGCATCAGAGTATTTTCCAATGAGTCAACTTTTCGCATGAGGTGGCCAAAGTACTGGAGTTTCAGCTTTAGCATCATTCCTTCCAAAGAAATCCCGGGGCTGATCTCCTTCAGAATGGACTGGTTGGATCTCCGTGCAGTCCAAGGCACTCTCAAGAGTCTTCTCCAACACCACAGTTCAAAAGCATCAATTCTCTGGCAATAAGCCTTCTTCACAGTCCAACTCTCACATCCATACATGACACAGGAAAAACCATAGCCTTGACTAGAAGAACCTTCGTTGGCAAAGTAATAACTCTGCTTTTGAATATGTTATCTAGGTTGGTCATAATTTTCCTTCCAAGGAGTAAGCATCTTTTAATTTCATGGCTGCAATCACCATCTGCAGTGATTTTGGAGTC